>NW_020664439.1:51295400-51304985 GCF_002925995.2 Terrapene triunguis
GTCTACACTACAGCGGACTTCCGACCTAAGATACGCAACTTCAGCTACGTGAATACCGTAGCTGAAGTTGCGTATTTTAGGTCGGCTTACCTGGCGGTGAGGACGCGGGAAAGTCGACCGCTGCCGCCGACTCCGCTACCGCCTCTTGTCGAGGTGGATTTCCGGAGTCGACGGTAGAGCCATCAGGGATCGATTTTACCGCGTCCTCACGAGACGCGGTAAGTCGATCCCCGATAAACCGATTGCTACCCGCCGGATCGGCGGGTAGTGAAGACGTAGCCGGAAATATCCCTAGCAAGCCAGTTTGCCTATGCACCTATGCTTTGCTTTCTCTCTCCGAGGGCTCTGAGGGCATTGCCAGCAATTACAAGTTACTACACAGCTCTTTCTAAGCAAGAATCTTTATTCTTAGGGTAAAATCATTAGGGAGAAATTAAAAAAAAAAAAAAAAAAAGGAAGTTCTGATACACATGCTAAACGCTTACAAGAGGTTACCCATTTCTCTTATAGGGCCCTAATAGGCCAAAGTCTTTCCAAGCCTTCCGCAGGAGTTGGGGGCCCTTAGACAAGAGGGGTCCTGTCCATTTGCTGTATCAGAAAGAAGGCACTGAGTCAGTTTAAATCTGGCTTTAAATCAAAAGCCCTTTCTTTATCTGATGGTGTCTGCAAAATCCAGTTTGAACCGGTGTATGCAAGCCTCCTCTGGGAATGGTACCTCTCTGGAGGTATTTAAGACCTAAGTGATTCACCTTAATCACCTCACACTGGTCATAGTTCCTGGTAGAGCTGTGGCAACTCTCCCCACCACCCCAGAATTGCGTACATAAACCGTTCATACACGTAATACAATTTGGTCCCCAAAGATATTGCATGCAGATGCAAAATCTATCAGACTCAGCATCCTGCAGATCCCATTGTTCTCAGAATAGCAAGTCTGAAAACATAGCAACTATATTTAGATTCATAAATATAGCTGTTGGATGATGAGCTCTTTTGAAAATCTTGCCCTTTAACACGTAAATAAGTGATCGGTTTTTCCAAGCTGTGGAGCACTCAGCAGCTCACGTTGACTTCAATATAGATTTACTCCTGAGGGCATTCTGTGCCAAAAAAATTAAAAATTCTACGCATGATATTTTAAAATTCTGCTAGTTTTATTTGTTAATAAAAATAACCCTGCAGCTCCCCCATCCCCAGGACTTGGATTCAGCGGTGAGGCTTCACCCGACCCCGACACAGCACAAGGCCTGGGCTTGCCCCAGAAACACCCTGGGGCTCTGCGCCAGACGCACCAGGTGTGGAGCACACAGGCTCAACCAGGCAGGACCAAGTGTGGAGGGGCTCAGTGTGGGGGGATCCAGGTGTGGGGTGAGAGGATTCTGTGTGGGACAATCTGGGTGCAGGCAGCTGAGTGCAGGGTCTAGGTGTGGGCGGATCTGGATGCACAGAGGCTCATTAGGGGGGTTCCAGGTGCAGGGGCAATGGGACTCTGCAGTGGCTTCCAGGTGAAGGTGGTTGAGGAGCAGCATGGGGTCTGGGTGCTGGGGAAGTGGGGCTTGGTGGGGTGGGGGTCTGGGTGCAGCTGTTTGGGTTCAGTGGTTTGGAGTTCTGCATGTGGGGGTGCAGGGTGGGGCTCATCAGGGTGGGGGGTTCGGTGCAGGGAGATCAGCGGGGGGTGGTCTGGGCACTGGGGTGGGGATTGGGTGGCAGGGGATGTGGGTGCAGGGGGGCTCTTGATGTAGGGGTTGAGGTTCAGTGGGGTGGCATTTGGGTATGGAGGGCTGGGGGGTTCTGGATGTGCCGGGTGAGGCTTGGCAAGGGTGTCTGGGTATTGGAAGTCCAGATGCATGGGGGTTGGGTGGATGGGGAAGCAGCTCCCTGTACAGAGACCCCTCCCCCCACAGCTGAGACGTGATGGGGGCAGGAAGCAAGGGAGGATGCTGAGCTTCCTGCAGCTGGGAGAGGTTTCTGTGGGTGGGTCTGACACAGCCCAAGCAATTCCTTGCAGGGGAAGAGGAAGTTCTCTCCTGCCTCCAGCCCAGCTGGGACTAGTAGCTGATCCCAGCTCAGGGTAGGAGCCACTGGCTGGGGTGTCCCCAACCCAGCGGTGATTTATCTGTCTGCCGGCTGCCTGAAACGATGTACCTGCGCTGCTAGGGAGTGGTGCATGACTGTTCTTGCAGCTTCCCTTTGCTACCCTGTCAGAAAGTCATTTTTCTGTGTGGAAGCAAAGAAATCTGCGGAGGACATGAATTCTGTGCACACACAGTGACACAGAATTCCCCCAGGAGTATAGATTGGCCTACAACCTTCAATAATGTCTCCCACCAGGAATAAATGTTGTCTGTTTTAACTGTATCTTAATGGTATAATATAACTAATCTATAATCACAATTATAATAAAGCTTATTTTGGTGAAATTTGAAGGTGTTTTAATGATTGGACTATAATGAAGAAATATTATCAATTTATCTTTGACAGTCAATTACACTCGGCCAGTGATTGTTTTGGGACCCATGAAAGACAGAATAAATGATGATTTAATCTCAGAATTTCCAGACAAATTTGGATCATGTGTTCCACGTAAGTCCCAGCAAATACCATAGTGAATTTAATCAAATAAGTGCTGTCAAAGTCCTTCTGTGACCTCTCTGTGTTGAGCTCAATAATTTTTATATTGTGACGTGTTTACCTCCTAAAATTATTTAAGTGTTAAATTTGTATCCATTTCTCATTTAACAATTTTACACTATAAATGGAAGACATTCTCTGGAAATATTTACTTCCAGGTATTGTAAAAAACATTTAATTTGTGGTAAAAGTTGTAGTTTTCTGCTTAAAGAGCTCTTTACTTATCTTTAAAGATACTACCAGACCAAAACGAGATTATGAGGTGGATGGCCGGGATTACCACTTTGTCACCTCTCGAGAGCAAATGGAGAAGGATATTCAGGATCACAAATTCATTGAGGCTGGCCAGTACAACAATCACCTTTATGGAACAAGTGTCCAGTCAGTGCGGGAAGTAGCAGAAAAGGTAAATCTAGTGCCAGTGGGTGACTTCCATTTTTTGAATTGATATTTTTAAGTTTCACAGCTATATGGGTAGGTCCTCATTTATATACCATGCTCCTCTGAACATGCATAATAAATAGCATAAATACTTAGAATTATAAACAGAGAATAGGAATACTATAATTTATATATATATTATATATATATATATACACAACCAATTCTATCCACTATTTTAATACTATCATGTAGCGAAAAACCTTGTTCCTTCACACACAAAAATCTATTTTCTCTAGCAAGGATTTAACAGAGTGATATAGTGACATCTCATATTATTAAGACCTTGTCTATTCACAAACAAAAAGTGCATTTAGTTACAGTTAAAGTTACATCAGGACACACCTCATCCACCCAAAACCTTAAAAGAATGGAAATAAGAAGTTAAAGGGAAAGACCCCTGCATTCCTTTCAATGTTCATATTGCCTACAGTGCTATCAGTAACACACTCCCAACACTTCGTAATCCATCTCTAATAAATACCAAAAAGCAACACGTACTCCATCTTCTGCAAACTTGCATTCTGCAAGTTTGGTTGATAAAGGTAACTGCAGAGATGTAATATACTTAGAGTTTTGAAAGGCACTTGACTTAGTACCGCATGACATTCTGATTAAAAACTTAAGCACTATACAATTTTAATAAAGTCCACAGTAACTGGATTAAGAACTAGCTGACAGATTTCAAAAAATAGTAGTCAGAGGGCAGCTGTCATCGAATGAAGGTGTTCCTGGTGGAATTCCACAGAGATTGGTGATAGGCCTGACATTATTCAATATTTTTCACTGCAAATAAATATAAAATCAATGCAGATAAAATTTGCAGATGATACAGAGACTGATAGAATGGTAAATAATGATGAAGACATGGCAGTAATATTCAGCATGGGGGGAGGAGGGATAGCTCAGTGCTTTGAGCATTGGCCTGCTAAACCCAGGGTTGTGAGTTCAATCTTTGAGGGGGCCATTTAGGGTTCTGGGGTAAAAAAACTGTCTGGGGATTAGTCCTGCTTTGAGCAGGGGGTTGGACTAGATGACCTCCAGATATTCTATGATTCTAAGTGCTTTGTAACCTGCATCCATGCAAACAAAATGCATTTTAATACAGCCAAATGCATGAAAAGGATTTAGGGATAATAGTAAACAAACAACTCAACATAAGCTTCCAATACAATGCTGTAGCAAAACAAGCTAGTCCGATCTTTGGCTATATAAATACGGGAGCATTGTGAGCAAGAGTAGGGAAGTGATTTCACCTCTGTATACAGAATAGGAGAGATCAGTACTGCAGTACTGCATACAGTTCTGGTGTCCACATTCTAAAAAGGATGCTGAAAAATTTGAGAGTGTACAGAAAGAAAACACAAAAATTATTCAGGAGCTGCAAAAAAGCCTTACTGTGTGAGATTTAAAGGGCTACATTTGTTTAGCTAATGCAAAAGAAAATTGAGAGGTGACTTGATTAGTGTATTAATACCTTCATGGGGAGAAAATAGCAGGTACTAAAGGGCTATTTAATCTAGTGGAGAAAAGTATAACAAGAATTAATGACTGGAAATTGAAGACAAATTCAGATTAGAAATAAGGCACAAATTTTAACAGTGAAGGTGATTACATTTTTCAGAGTAGCAGCCGTGTTAGTCTGTATCCGCAAAAAGAACAGGAGTACTTGTGGCATCTTAGGCCTGGTCTACACTAACCCCCCAAGTCGAAGTAAGGTACGCAACTTCAGCTACGTGAATAACGTAGCTGAAGTCGACATACCTTACTTCGAATTTACCGCGGTTCAGACGCAGTCCACACGCGGCAGGCAGGCTCTCCCGTCGACTCCGCGGTACTCCTCTCGTTGAGCTGGAGTACCGCAGTCGACGGCAAGCACTTCCTGGTTCGATTTATCGCGTCCAGACCAGACGCGATAAATCGAACCAGGAAGTTCGATTTCCAGCCGCCGAACTAGCGGCTAAGTATAGACCAGCCCTTAGAGACTAACAAATTTATTTGAGCATAAGCTTTCATTGGATTACATTGGAGCAAACTTCCCTGAAATAGAGGGAGAAAGGTGGGTGACACCTGTGGAGTTTGTGGGAGGAATGGATGAATGCAAGAAGCACCTGATATGTGCCATTCACTAAGCCTAGTATGCTTAGAAGGAACAAAATGTGCAATCCCCTAGTACATTTAAAACTGAGAGAAGAAAATCCCCAACCAATATTAAAAGGCAGGGTAATTTCTTGAAATACTGACACTGCATTACATATGTGACAGATATGTGAAAAATAGGGCATTGTACAGGCCAGTGTCACTTCCAGTTATAAAACAAAGTATTATCAATCCATATTAATTAGGACTAGTTAAGGCCAACACAACTCTAAAGGCTGGAGTTTTGATTGGAATAATACCTTATCCTTAGATATAATTTTTTTAATCAGTGGATACTACTGAAATAAATTTGGCTGCAACTGGAAACTCCTAGGGTGATGAAATCCTGATTCCATTGATGTCAATGGGAAAAACTCCCACTGATTTAATTGGGGCCAGACTTTCACTTCTAAATTGCATGTAATATGCATGTGTGTAACTTGACAACTTTACTCTTTTCCCTCTTCTCCCCCCCGCCCCTCCCTCCGCTTTAGGGGAAACACTGCATTCTTGATGTCTCTGGCAATGCGATCAAGAGGTTGCAGATAGCCCAGCTGTACCCAATCTCCATTTTTATTAAACCCAAATCAGTGGAAAACATCATGTGAGTAAAAACAATGTAGCTGAAGCTCAATTGTTTCAAAGACGGTGAAGGTTTTAAAAAAAAATAGCTATGAATATTTGAAAGATAATATAAAACCCACTTTTAAAAAATGTAATTGTTTTGTGTATGTAACTTTCTACATTGAATTCCCAAGGAGACTTTTAAGGCTGGGTGGTTCTTCGATTCCTGGTTCCTATATGTATTCCACAGATGGGTACTCATGCTTGCCATCCACCAGAGACTGGAAATTCTAACAAGCCGCATCCGTTGGCCCAAACATGCACAGTAGTTCTCCTCGTGCTCCAGACTGAGGGCATAGGCGCCAGTGCAAGCCAAATCCTCCCCAGTTCCTCCTTACAGCTGCATAACCTGAGTCAGAATCCCTGTGTCCACAGATTTCTCCAGTTTTCTCTTTATAGCCTATAAATAGATATAGTAAATAGTTTTACTTAATATAGTATAGTTAGTATAATTCTTTCCCCATACTGGGGAGTCCCTCCCCAAGGTCTGGGACTACACCCAGTGTCCTGGGTTTCAGGAAGTGTCTCTCTTGCCCTTGCTCCTTCACCATGAGCAGCGAACACCAAAGCTGCCTCTACCATTTGGGTATCTACAAAGTGCAGCATCAGTCGGTCATTTCCTCCGTGAACATGCAAATCTCGTGAGCTTCAACTGAGGAAACACTTTATGGAAAAGGCTGAGACCACACTCTGATGCGGGGTAGAATGCTTATACTCTACATTGGCTCCAAGAGATAAACAGCACCTCTCCAAGCACAAGCTTGCGAGCGGAGACTACTGCTGCTAAGCCGAAGGACTCCTCATGCAATGCTTCCAGTGAAAGTAGGCTGCACTCTCACAGTCACAAGGACAGACCTCCATCCAGATCTGTTCATAAAAGATGAGATCCCTCCCTGAGCTGGTCAGGTGAGCCTTCGCATGTAGACCCTAAGGGCTCAGGAACACTGAAAACCCCCAGTCAGGAGGGGAAAGTGCAAAAGAAAAAGGATCCATCGGTGGCTCCGACTCCTAAGCACAAGGACTGACATCTGCTGGCTCCATCGAAAAGCGCAGGACTTGACTCTTTGGCGGTACTGGCCCATCCCTCAAAGGACCACCCAACTGCAATCTTTTGGGACACATCAGAACTGTCGGTCTCGTTCGTCAGAACACCCCAAACACCAGAATGTATAGACACTTACACTTCCCTGGAGGATAGATTTCTCCCTTTCCCCCAGTCACCCTCTTCTCTAGCCCGATCCTTCCAGGGACATTGCCACACTGGAGGATGAGACTACTTCAGTGAGACAGGAACCATCTTTTCTTCTTTGAGTAGTGTATCTAGGGGTGCTCCACTTTAGTCCCTTCATGTGCGCATGCACTTCTCAAGCCCTTGATTAGAGATTTTCTGTTAGCAGAATCAATTTGGCCCATAAATGTGTCCTGTACCTCCTTGTGCCGCACACCACCTAAGAACCCAGACTCGCAGACTTTATAGGCCTGCACAGGTGAACTGCCCTTAGTGCCTTCTCAACCCCTCAGCCTGAGATGGAACCCTAGTGTGTCTGCCTTGAGCATGCCTTGGCTAATTTCTTGTTTATAGTTTAGTACTAGTGAGTATGAGATAGTTGTTAGCTAGCTAGTTAGTAGATAAGTACTGAGAGGATTAACTTTGTTCCTCTCCACACCCCACTCACTGGGCTCTATCCTCATGGGGAAGCTTGTCTTTAAAGTTTGCGAGTGTGGAGTAATTGTTATCATATTTTGCTAACAAGGCCTGATAGTGACACAGAATTGCAGGGCTACAGAGGAAAAAAAAAGAAAAAAATCCTTTTTTCCCCAAAAGTTCCAACCTCATTGAACCCTTGTCAGGTGGAGTGGTCTTCTGATGTTGTGACCTTTTTCTCTCCATCGCTGCTTGTACCACCAGGAAGTTGAATGCTGGAGAGAGAAAAGAAATTTGGCTCCCATGGTGGGGATGAAATGTTGTCTCTCAACCCTTTGTGTATGGTGGTGCAAGAGGCTGGGGTATACCAGACCACTCTAGCTGGCTCCAAGATGAACTCATTAACTGAGAGTGCCACCTTGGTAGGACCTATAGGCTGCAGAATATCCAGGAGTCAGTGTTGTGGGTCCTGGACCTTCACTAATGAGATCTCAAGGTCATTGGCTGTCTTCTGCAGCAGCTCCTGGTACTGTCTCTGGTCGCCTGGTGGAGATGATGAGGATAGAGTGACTGCTTCATCTGGAGATGAGGATGAGATTCCTGTTAGTACCATCAGTGCCTGAGGATGCAGATCAACATCCTCCTCCTTGTATTTTGATGGATCCAATGGATGCTGAGTAGGCAAGGTATGGTGTGACTCAAAAATGGACTCGTGGCATCTGCAATAGGAGTCCCATAAGCCGCTGAGGGGAGTCCATGGCATTGGGTACAAGTGGTCCCCTGGAGGTAGCGAAGAGGTCCCACCTCTGGAAGTCACCAGTTTTGGAAAATATACCATGGAGAAACTGAGACTCCAGTTCCCATTCACTGTCCTGGGAGAAATGCCTGCTGGTACTATAGGCTGTGGTGTGGTGTTCTGAACACTATTGAGATAAATGGCTGAAATTTGGATCTGTTGGGCTATACTCTGTGCACAGAAGCAATAGGGAGCTCTGTGCTCCTCCTTTTTTGTTGATCTAGAAAATGGAGGCCACGTTGTCTATCATGGTCCTGATTGATTTTCCCCTGATGAGGGGTAGAAAATGAAGACAAGCATTCCAGACTTCCCTGAGTTCCAACAGGTTCATGTGGAGAGGGGTTTCCTGAGGTGACCATCTACCCTGACCTGTGAGGGTATGGAGGTAAGCTCCCCAACCCAATGGGGTGCATCTGTTGTCACAGTTATTGCTAGAGTTGGGTGAACAAAAGGAATGCCTGCACCAATGTTGAGTTGATTTTTCCATCAGTCAAGGGAGTTCTTTATGTGAAGGGGAACTGTGGGTGTATGGCTATATGGATATAAGCCATATGTGGATATAATCTTGTAGGTGTAGGGCCAAAAACCAATCTCCTACCTCTACTGAAAGGATTATAGCTGCCAGAGTGTCCATCCTGAACTTTTGAGACTTTACAAATTTGTTTAGTAGCCTTAGATCCTCCATCCTTCTTTGGCACAAGGAAATACCTCAAATAGAACCCCTTTCCTTTGTGAGTAGCTGGGACTGGCTCTATCACTCCTAATCAAAGGAACGAGTGTATTTCTTGTCTCAGTAAAAGCTAATGAAAGGGCTCCCTGGAGAGGGTCAGGGAAAGGAGAGAGAGACCTAAAGTGAATGGTGTAGCCTGATGTTAAGACCTCTGTGATCCACTTGTATGTAGTGATCTGCCTCCAAGCATCTTGGAAATGGGAAAGGCCGTCTCAAAAAGGGTGGAATCCAATTTCAGTCATTCATCAAGAAAGGCAAGATAGTGTCAGAAACATCCTTACAAGCTGTTGTTGATGCAGCAGCAGACACAACATGTTAAAAGCTTAGCCACTGGCATAGCTATGAGTTGTGAATCTTGGCTTCACCCTTTGGGGTTCCCCAGGGAGGTCAAGATCATCATACAGGACCTACCTTTTGACAAGTCAAATTTGTTTATCAAGAAAACAGATGAGGCCTGTAACAGGAGCGGACTCACCCCTGCGGCGCCTCCTGCTGGTCTCTCAGGGAATTAGCTCAACCCAGCCTCCGGAGCGCCCTCTGCAGGCCGGTGATCTGCCTTGCTCTCTACTTCTGGGCCCC
>NW_020664439.1:51304995-51423314 GCF_002925995.2 Terrapene triunguis
TTCCAAGGGCTGTTTTTAAACCCCTCAGAGCAGGAGCGGGTGACCACCCCGCTACAGGCCCTACACTCATTGAAAGAGTCTAGATTGGGCCTCCACTCCCTGGGAATTTATACTCCAGTCCCGAAGGGACAACACGAACTACAGGTGTACAGACCAAGGCTACCGCCTCCTCAAACATTCTACCACCAGCGTCCAGTTGAGCCTCCAAGTAAAAGACAAAAGGTTCAGAGGCCAAGGGCTGCTTCTGATGAGAAGTGCTCACAGTTATTGAAGCCACCCACTTCTACCCTCCTTGTCTTTGGGGGCTGTCTCTCACTTTTTGCCCATAATTGGGACTCTATCACAACACGTGATTGGGTTTTAGAAATTGTTCATCCAGGTTACACCATCAAATTTCTCTCCTTCCCTTCCCACAAACCCCATTCCTGACTCCACTTGAGGGACCACTTTCATGAATTGATTCTTCAGCAGGAGGTAGACTCTCTCCTCTGAAGAGAGACAAAAGAGCAAGTGCCACCTCAATATCAAGGGAGAGGCTTCTATTCCTCTTATGTGTTAGCCCCAAAAAAGATAGATGGAAGATACCAATTTTGGACTTTGAAATCTCAACATCTTTATTCAGGGAGTTTTAACTCACCTGGTTCAGATTGGGGGGAGGGGGGTGGAAATGCCACTTGTAATAAGACCAGAGAAAGAAGAGTTTGTCAACTGATGAGGTGGAAGTACAGAAGACCAAGATGTAGTTCAGTGCCAAAGGAGACCTAACCAAGCATCAAATGGAATCTAAAGGCAATAATCCAGGATCAAGCTCCCTACCACCTTTTCCCAAAGGCAAAGTGGTATGGTTCATGCTTGGTGTTGAATCAGCTTGGTCCCTCTGTATGCTTGGTAGACCTGGGAAGTAAAGGGCAGAGTTGGGTTCAAAAAAGCCAACTCAAAGCTCACTTTAAGTAAGTAAGGAAAGAAGCGAGAAATGCTTTCTTCCCTTTTTGTCTTACAAATTTGCATCCATGAAGTGATGGTGGCTTACAACATTGTGTGCCCTAATGCGAAGGGCCTGGAGTTGGTCCCAAGGCTTAGAAACCAATCCAGTTGGTAATTCGTCAATCCTAAGATCACCACAGAAGTACAACAGGCTCCAATTGCACCATAAAAATAAACAAAAAAAAGTCTACAAACCACCATCTGGAATTAAACAAAACCAATCTACCTTTCTGAAAAATGTGTTGTCTTTGGACACTGGGGTAGTATCTGAGGCTGTTGAAGAACTACAAGGGGTGTGTTTAAATGGACATCTGGGGAAGGGACTGTATGGTTTGAGAGTTTATGGGTCTAATATGTTCCAAAAAGACACTTTTAAAAGGTGCTGAATGTTGTTGCATATAAACAAGTCTGGGTTTTTTTCTAAGGCAAAACAATTGTACTTTAGTAGGCTCAGAATAATTAATAAACATGTATGTAAATAAAATCCAGCTGTTCTAATGGCAAGTAACAAATCATAGAATCATAGGATTGGAAGGGACCTCGAGAGGTCATCTAGTCCAGTCCCCTGCACTCATGGCAGGACTAAGTATTATCTAGACCATCCCTGACAGGTGTTTGTCTAACCTGCTCTTAAAAATCTCCAATGATGGAGCTTCCACAACTTCCCTAGGCAATTTATTCCTGTGCTTAACCACCCTGACAGTCAGGAACTTTTTCCTGATGTCCAATCTAAACCTCCCTTGTTGCAATTTAAGCCCATTTAATCTTGTCCTATCCTCAGCGGTTAAGAAGAACAATTTTTCACACCCTACCCCAGCCCAAAGTAAGCACCTCCAAACTCATAATTTTAAGGTCAGACGGGACCATCATGATCATGTAGTCTGACCTCCTGCACATTGCAGGCCACAGAACCTCACCCACCCATGCCTGTAATAGACCAATAATCTCTGGCTGAGTTACTGAAATGCTCAAATCATGATTTAAAGACAAGTTACAGAGAATCCACCATTTACACTAGTTTAAACCTGCAAGTGACCTGTGCTCCGTGCTGCAGAGGAAGGTGAAAAACCCCCAGGGTCTCTGCCAATCTGACCCAGGGGAAAATTCCTGCCTGATACCAAATATGGTGATCTACCATAAAATGTTTTCTAAAAAGTGCTCCACGAAAAGTATAAAGCCAGAAGGGACACTGTGGCAACCTCTCGTGGGAGGCACTGGAGTTTGGGTCTCTGTTGTGGGGCCAGTACCTCCTGCCCCTGTCACATGGAACGGGGGGTGAGGTTGTGATAGCCCCGTGGTTAAGTCAATATGGCTGGACTCAGCTTCAGGGCTGCGTGGTCCAATGGCTGACACCAGTAGGGCTCCCCTCATCTGCAGGGGAGTGTGGTCTAATGGCTGGAGTCAGTAGGGTGCCCCGGGGGAGCCAGGGGAGTGCGGCTTACTGGCCAGGGTCAATAGGGCTCCCCTGAACTGCAGGGAATCGTGACCTAATGGCCAGAATCAATAGGGCTCCCCTGGATGGCAGAGAAGCAAAGCCTAATGGCCAAAGTTGATAGGACGTCCCTTGGTGGCAGGGAAGCGTGGCCCAATGGCCAGAGTCCATAGCAGCGGGATTTGATGGGACACCCCCCAAAAGGAAGGGGCGGCCACATTGGGGGACCCAGGCCCTCCCTGCTGTACCAGGTCCCAGCCCAGGGCCCTGGTAGTTCGATGCGGTTCGCCACTAACTCGGCAGGGAATCCACCCGCAACACACTGACTGTTACCGGGACACTGGCTAGTCCCTCCTGGGCTACTTCCTACTGTGACTCCTGTAGCTGAAGTCAGGGGTCTCAGGGTGCCTCAGGTGCCAGCTGCAATCTCCCTAGAGCATCCACGGGTGCCTGGGCCTCAGCATCTCCTGCTCCCTCAGTCTGGGTACCTGGCTGCTCCTCAGCTGGAGCTAGCGAGGTGCGTCCTTCCTCCTCGGCAGTCAGCCCAGATTGAGCTAGGCTGCTCCCTTTTATACTGCAGCAGCAGTTGGAGCATGCCCAGCAGGGTTGAGGGGGCATGGGTCTGCTGCTTGTTATGCATTTAATGCAAGAAATAGAAAAGATAAAGCAAGGGGAGTAATCAAGGTTGTTAAACAGCAAACTTATCTGGACCACACTAGTAGAAAAAGAAATTCATAATATTGGGAAAGAAAATTTGCAAGGCTAAAAGGTCCTTGACCTTGGGCACCACATAAAATTAGTAATTCACGTGTGCCAATTATAATTGCTGTTCCTAGATGGACAGGGAATCCTAAAGAATTAGTACATGTTAACAGTGTACAGTAGATAATGGGACCTATAAACAGCACTATTGCAGTATACAAATGGCAACATAAGGAGATGAAATAAACACAGCCTGCTGTAAATGAATCAGGCACAGATGGTTCTTTGAGTGGTCAGCCTAAATAAGCCTGACTACAAGCGAGGGAGATTGCACCTGACTAGTCATTAACAAGAGAGTGAAGGAGGTGGTACGGCTCTGGTACACAGTATGTACTCTGGGATACCACAACTTTTCAGTGGGGACAGCACCGTGCGTGGGGAGGCTGGATGGGTTTTGTCTAAACCTCACTTCTCTGGCTCAGGTGGGGATCCATGCCCAATGGCCTACTGTGCAGATGAAGGAGAACGTGACTGGGAGTCACTGGTGACCAATCTCTTCACTTGTACTTCCCTTGTTCATTAGCACCACTGTCGTCAGATGTTTGGATATGTGTATGTTCCCTCCGTATGCCGTCCCAGCTCTGCGCAGACAGTTGGCAGAGCAGACATCAAGCAAACCGTCCAATGACCAGAAGATCCATTAAGGCTCGAAGGCAGCTAGCCAGGTTTATTGTCAACGAAGCATGGTCCTATCTCCGTGGATCAATGTCTACAGTTATACTAGCACATGTATGCCTGTGACAATGGATGCAGCTCAATGAATGGCGGGACTTTCCATTTCCCGCTCAGCTGGCCAAAGACCCTCCCTCTGAGATACATCTTTATACACCAATACAAACAAGTTACGTATTGCCTCTGGCGTATTAGGGTGCCACCCTCTGAAGTATCAGGGCACTGCCCTCTGACATATTAGGGCGCCACCCATTGCCTTGTACTTGTTGGTTCGATCAAATCATCTCTATTCATCATGCTGTCATCCTGACCTTATCCTTAAGATGGGTCAGCATGTTCCTATTATCTTTGGGGAATGTGTTTGGTATCAAGGTGTTCTGGTACCACCTTTCTGGAATATGTTTGCGTATATATTCTTGTGCCTAGCACTACTTAGGAATGTGTGTTTCTGCAATATCAGCCCTTTTCTTGCCAGATTCTGTGAGCAGGGCCTGCCTCTTGCTCACAACTTAACTTTGCTTTATATCAGCAAAATTTTGACTACTTTAGCCCAGACCTCAGGCCTCTGATACATAAGTTTATGTTTCAGGCCCTCTTCCTACTACAACCACTAATTTGGTGCAAAGGAAACTCGAGCAATTGGTGCCTATTGCCCAACTAATAGCCAAGTGTCACGGAGTATGGGGGGACTCAGGGCCCTGCACCCCCGGCTTCCTGCGATTCACCATGACTCTCAGCCAGCCAGTAAAGCAGAAGGTTTATTTAGACGACAGGAATACAGTCCAAGACAGGTCTTGCAGGCACAGACAACAGGACCCCCCTCAGTTAGGTCCAGCTTGGGGTCCCCGGGCACCCTAGCCCCCCTGGGAGGTCAGAGCCCCGTCTGCCTCCCAGCCATGGTCACTAGCCCGCTTCCGAGACTCTGCCTTCAGCGACCCCTCCCACAGCCTTTGTTCAGTTTCCCGGGCAAAGGTGTCACCTGGCCCCAGCCCCCTCCTGGGTTCTCATGTTACATGCTCAGGTATTCTCCCTTGGTCAGTCTCCCATCCCCCAATGCAGACCGTCCTAACCACACTCCCCTGTCAGCATTCACAGACCACTTTAAGAACAGTTCCAGTTCGTCACAACAAGCAATTGGAAATAATATTGTTCAGGCAGTGAAAACACTGTGGTGGGCTGTTCCAGAGGAGGGGAGTTTGCACCTCCTGCTTTGTACTTTAAGCTTAATATTAATGGTGGTTCAAATAATAGCTGCCACAGTGGTCCTTGGAAATGTGCTGCTGGGTAATAAGCTTTAAAATATATATATATATAATACAAATAAAACAAATGCTAATATAAAAAGAAAGACAGAAGGAGAGGAATGTAGCTGAGGCCTGGCCCGATGTGAGTAATTAACACATAGAGAGTGGCCTCATTTTTTTGAAGATAGAATTAGGGATGTAAATGAATCATCAGGCTGAAAACAAAATGTTTGTGCTAAATAAGATAGGTCACTAGGTTAAGAAGACAAAATGTCTGAGCCAACTAAGATAAGAGGGAGAACACCCAAGGAACTATTTACTATGAACTCGATAACAAGGGACAAAATACATTAGGAATGTAAAGATGAGGTAAAAAGGAAGTTGAAGTATGGACTGTGCATGCTGCACAGGAATTGGTTCCTGCAAAGTAACCAATCCAATCCAAAAATGGGTAATGCAGTGTATAGTAAATCCAATAAGAAATATAATGTATATAAAAGGAGAGGGTTTCTGTGTAACTTTGGAGCTGTGATGTACCCTGCATCCATCCCCCCCTGCGTTTGAGTCTGATCAATTCAGCATAGCACTGCTGTATGCCAAATAAAAATACCTGAGTGACGAAGCCTGGAGTCGAACTGAGTTCATAGGAAGCCAAGTTAAAAAAGGGCTTGAACTAAGAGCTGCTACCAACCTAAATGGAAACATTTTTCTACTTGGACTCAACATAATCAGTCTTCCTCAAACTCTGCTGATATCCAGTCATTTTAGATTATCTCCTGTTATTAAAAAACTCGGGTCTCTTCATTAGCTCACTACAGGTCCATCTTGAAACAGTCAGTGCCTTTCTTCCTCCAGTAGACAGATGCTCCATTTTCACTAATTCACCCTACAATGGTTAGATTAATGAAGGGCCTAATCAGGACCTTTCCACCGATTCTCAAGCCTGTACCTCAATGGGTCTTCTATCTTGTCCTGTCAATGTTCACCAGACCTCCATTTGAACCTTTGGCATCATGCTTTATGCCTCTGTCTGGAGCATGAAGCAAGCTACTGCACATATGTGCAAAATGGACATTGCTTGTTAGAATTTCCAGACTGAAGATGCATGGTGTGAATGCGTTACTCACATGTGGAATACAGACAGGGGCCACGCATCTCGAAGAACTTTCAGTTACAGGCAGGTAACCTCTAATTTTATATTGAGGTTGCTTAGTGGGTTTCAGTGTTAACCTAGGTGTCTTTTCCAGATTCCAAGAAATGGAAAGCCAGTCTACAGCACTCCCATTGTCTCCCTTTATATTAAGTCTCCCTTCAAGAGTTTAATAAATTGCAGATTCAGGAACAGGATGGAGCTAGTTTTTTTCTAGGATTTGTATTCAGAGGGCAGTTTAATAACCTTATTTCAAAAGAATCAGCAGTATTTGGTAACTGCTTATTATTTTATAATGTATTTCATCTCAGGGAAATGAACAAACGTTTAACAGAGGAGCAAGCCAGGAAGACCTTTGAGAGAGCCATGAAACTGGAGCAAGAATTTACTGAACATTTCACAGGTTTGTATCCCTCATTACAGTTCCCTTCAAAGAGTGGAATTGTGTTGTCTGGAGCATAAGAATTGTCGCACCTGACCTAGCCCATATACTTCAGTTATATATCTTGTCTCCAATACTGGCCTATGATGAATGTTTTAGAACATGTTAAACCATCATAATGCACTGCAACTATTTATTAAATATTTGTATCAATTCATTGTTTAACGTTGAGACAAAATTTCTTCATTACTTCAGCTGGTGCCAGTTTATACTTTAGAGCATGAGAACTTTGCGCTTTTTGCTAGCTGTTGAAACTAGAAACGTTAGTCTTATTTATACATTAAAAGCCTGGAAACTTTTAACATAAAGGTCACCAACTTATGTCTCATGCCTTTCCAGAATGTGAAGGGTGGCTAAACCTCTGAAAACCAGGAAATTAAGAGTTACAGTAATGCAAACTTAAACTTCTGAGAACAAGGAAATACAGAGTTAAGTTACACACTAAGACAGCCCTAACTCTGCCCCCCTGGAGCTGGCACTAGCCATTGGAGATTATCTACATTCACTCCAGCTATGTTCACTGATAGATTTAGCTGTATAGAATGGTAGAGGGATTAGCTGGAACAGCTTGGCAGAGCTGTGATTGTGACATGAGGTGGTCTGGGGCAGCCTTGCCCTTCTCCATGTCCCCTCCCCTGTGTGTGATCAAAAAAAATTGCGGCATGTGTACCTTGAGGGATCCATTATGCCTCATTTCACTGCCTAGTTCTCTAGGTTGTGTCAGTAGCAGTGCACAGGGGTCTTCTTGCTATAGGGATTATCAGCAGTGAGGTGGGATATGAGAGTGGTCTGTGGATTTAATGAAAGTTTAGTGTTAAATGGAATCCTGTGTATAAGGATGAAGGGGGCTTGGTAAAAGGGAATTAAGGGGTTGTAAAATTTAGCAAGTGGGGGTTGTTTCTATGGAGTAGGTTCTATTTGAGCCTAAGTCAAGAGTAGATAGCTTCTGTTCAGTACAGCTTACCTAAACGTAAGTCAAAAGTTTTGTGTCAGTAAAGAGAAAGTGTTAGACACTGCCCTACAGTGATCATGTGCCCTATTCCGTGAGTGCTCTGCACTATCTGAAAACACAGAATGCTAGCATGTGTGTTATAGCTGAGCTGGGGCATCACTCAAAGAGGTTAAGTTGGCATGTATCTTAACTCTGTATTCCTAGTTTTCAGAAGTTTTAAATTTGTATGACCTTAACTCTTTCCTAGTTTTCAGAGGTATATGTTTAGCCACTCTCCACATTCTAAAAGGGCACAAGGCAGCACTGGACAACTTTAAAGTTTTGGGACGTTTAATTCCCTTGGTTTTAAAAAAAAAAATTCTCAGCACTCCCATCTGCAATAGCCCAGCTCTTCTCCTTCAACACCTGGGGCTCTTTGGCAATGATTGCCCTGGCCACAAAACACACTGGCTGCATGTTGGGCTCTTCACTGCCTCTGCCTTGTCTCCTGTCTACCTGTCCAGCACAGCCTGATTGCCTCTTCTCAACAATCCTCCCTATAGAGAGGCAAGCTGCAGCAAAGGACCAACATGTTGAGGAGCTGGGGAGAAGATGCAGGAACAGTGCAGGGACTAGCATGGAGACAGTGGGGACATATTTTGAAGGGAGGGATGTGGCCATGAGAGGAAGGATGGTCCAGTGGTTAGGATCTGGGGCTTGGGAGACAGTTCAAGTCCTTGCTCTACCACGGAATTCTTATGTGATCTTGGGCAAGTCATTTAGGTCCAGATCCATAAAGATACTTAGGTGCCTAAGTCCCAGTTTTGGCTCCATTGCAATCCACAAAACTCCTTTGCTGAACTCAGTAGGCTCCTAAATTCACTCGGCACCTAAATTTTCAGGGTAAAAGTTCCCCTAGGTGCCTATTTTTCTGTCTCTGCTGCCTCCCTCTACACAGACACCTTTCTCCCGCCTAAGCCCCAGAATGATTCAGAAACCAGGGAAAGATAGGCATTCAGCCACCTGGATCACATGCAGGGCCTAATCCAGTGGGCATGCTCAGAGGCCACCTACTGGACTGGATCCCATTTAAAATGGAGAAGGAGATGGAAATGGTGGTGCTGCTGCTGCCACCACAACCCATCTTATAACGTTTAGCCTAGTGGTTAGCACACTTGTCTGGGATGTGGGAGATCATAGTTCAGTTCCCACCCTTCCACCAATCCTGGCTCCCATTTAGAGGGGTAGGGCCCCCCACCCAGAGCCTGCCTCACACATAGGGGAGCAAGACCCCCCAATTCCAGCTCACACCTAGGGGCTGCAGAACATTAGAGCTTTTTTCCAGTCCTTTGTATCTTCCCATTGTTCCAAGATTTGTTAAAAATCAACATTAATCATTCAGAGAATTCCTCTGTCAATTCTTTTAATATTCATGGGAGCAAGTTATCCAATCTTGCAGATTTTAAAATGTTTAAATTCAGTAACTCCTGGTCAGTAGATGGGATGCTGGAGGTTTATGAGGGAGGCCCAGTCTGACTGTTTCCCACCTTCCCCCTGGGATTTAGGTGAACTCTTGCTGCCGCCCTGCCCCCATGTGCTGCCCTCAGAGGTGAAGGATGAAACACTGGTGCCATGTGCCAGGATGCAGGAGTGTAGGAGCTGCTGCTTTGGCAGTGGTGCGGGCCTGGCTTTTTAGAATGTATGTGTTCAGTTATTAGTTTGCCATGTTGGTCAAACACTCAGCTAACCCTGAATGGAATTTCATGGAGCAAAGAAAGGTACTTCTCTAGCCTGAGGGCTTTCCCCTTGCCAGATATCAAAGACCTGCTGCAAATGGTGGAGATTTTAGAATTTCTCAAAAAAAAAATCCCAAGAATCTTTTGTAATAGAAAGTGGTGTTAAACAACCTAAAAATAGAATCCAACCTCCCACATTGGCTGAGGGAGGGATTCATAATCTAGTGAGTCTTTTCTATAACTGTGTACTATGTCTGAACCCCTAGATTGAGAACTCACGTAACAGACATCATCAGAAAGAATGTGTAATACCACTCTTTGGGGTGGGACCATGTATTCCTATGCATTTGTTCATTGCCTAGCATAATAGATTCTGATTGGTACTTTTGGGCACTATTGCAGTATTGATAATTATACCGGTAGCTAGTAGAGGCTCCTGTAATTCACCTTTATCTAATTTATACTACCTAGTGTGTACAATGTATAGTGTACATGATCATCCAAGTATCAGAATTTTAAACTACTATGGTTCCTATAACATCATATCGACAGGGGATGCTCTGAATAGTGACTATTGATAAAAAAAAATTGCCAAGTAACAGAAATAAGGATTAATATATTTTTGTGTTTGGTAGTGGTATGATGTAGAATGCGTGTATGTGTGCTTACAAAGAAGGCATACATTTCTAATTGTAAAATGAATAAGAATCTTCTAAGAGGTTTGACAGGTAAATTGAATTAGAGCAGCCATTAAGGAAGCTTCGTTACCATTGAATGTAAAGTAAAATGCTGTCAAAGATTTACAATGTTTTAGGAGTTAGGAAGCGGAATAAGAGGCAATTATTAACATGTAATGAGGGTTCAGTAATAGTACTAGTGTTGTGTATATTAACACAAACACAGGAATACAGTGTCCTGGCCCAAACAGCAGCATTATACATTTTTTCCTGTTGAACTCTATTAAGTAGGTTCTCAGCCTGGAGGTGAAGACCCCAGTTAAGATGAAGCTGCAATCAAGATTTCTGTCATTTGGATCCAAAGCGTTGCAAGAACCCTAGTCCTGAATCAAATCAGACCATACTTTAATCTGATTTGGGTCAGAACACACCCACCTCCGTTCATTTATAGTGCTTCTCTAGCCTCATTGATAATATATACAATCTGTATGGTCTGAGTGTAGACTGGAACTTTATTAACTGTTTTTAAAGCAAGCATCAGATGTAGAGGATTAGAGAAATGCATATGTTAGCCCCTTCCTTTCATCCCAAATCATGGACACTGCTAGCAACCAGAATCCGCCAGATGACCTATTTTTCATGTTCTGGTTCGTGATCCAGATGACCAGTTCCTCAATCTACATTACATGGAAGCCCACACCACCATTTCACTTGCTACAAGTCTCAATGATTTATTTGTCTGGATTAGGATTATTAACTAGCCCTGCTGTTTTACCCTCCTGTCCTGGATACCTGCACAAAAGTTGGGTCTAGAAGAAAACAAAAAAAGAAAACCAGAAAAATAACAAATCACCCCTAACCAACCCTTGGAGGTATCTGAGGATGGCAACAACAACAACAAAAAACAGCTGCACATGCCAGTCTACAGTGTGGGAAAATTCCTTCCTGACCCCAGGACTCTATACTCTGTACACTGGCCAGTGCAAAGGCCTTGGGGAAGCCCTACACCCCCGGACAGTCATGCACCTTTAGCTCACAATAAACCACGATCCCAATGTTGTCTGTTCCTTCTCCAATCTGGTTAAATCCCCACCTTGGGAAGGGGGCTGAGAATTTCTGCACACAAGGTGAAAGTTAGTAAAAAAACGCTTGCTGACTGTAATACTATGTTTTGCAGCTATTGTCCAAGGAGACACACTGGAAGAGATATACAACCAGGTGAAGCAGATCATAGAAGAACAGTCTGGGCCTTACATCTGGGTACCAGCAAAGGAAAAATTATGAAAATTGAAAGATTTTTGGTTTTCATTTTCTAACTGACATTACCTACTCATTGACAACTTGTAACCCTTTTCAGTGGAGCCTGCCTCTAGCTCTTTCCAGTGTGGGTCACACACTAAACATCACATTCTGCAGTTCCCAAAATTTTTTACATTTGGTGTCTCTCTTAGTTTGGATAATTTGTAGTATTCTGTGGTAGTGTTCATTTGACATTTTTCAAACATGAAGGTCGAATGGCCTGACCAGCTATTAAGGTAGGGTTGGGGAATTATATGGTAAAATTCCTTAATGTTTAAGGGAAAGTAAGTTTCAGAGATTTTCAGAAAAGATTTATATACATTCTTTTAAAATTTCATAGCATATGAAAGAAAAGTCATCTTACCCAATGATGTAAATCGTGAGCAACTTTGCACACTTAATTATAATAGCATGGGTTGGCCAAGCATTTAATTTCAAGTTTTAGTTTGTGGGTTGACTTTCTGTTGTCGCAGCAAATATTTTTCTTTATAAACAATTAATGTAACTTTTTTTTAATTTCCAAATTAATGTATTCATTAACTTCCATTAATTCACAAGGGATATTCATTTTCAAAATTTCATAATGATATTCTTATAGTCTATTTTTATTCATTTTTTGCATATACAGTTGCTAGGGATAAAGATATTTAATGTTTTTAATCTTACTCATGCAACACTATTTACAGTGTCTTACAAAAGTTGTTTATGGATTATGGTCATCACTCTTTTCTGAGTCGAAAACATGTTTAGGTGCTAGGGAAGCTTGTATTTTACAAATGAATAGCAAATTTTCATTGGCAGCAAAACAGAAAACACTTGCAGTGATGGATGATCATTAAGGCGATAAAAAGAGAGTCAGATTTGTAGTTTAAAACTGTGTGTCTCCTTAGAGGTGTCAGATTTTAATGAATATTTTACCCACAATAATTGCCTATTTTGTTATAAAATGTTCTTTAACTATAAACTCTGTAACTATGGGAATTATTTTCTTTACATAGTTGCGCACACATATATATAAAATATATATATTTTTCTTTTCCCACCTACTCCTAACTTTTCTTTTTTTGTTTTTGTTTTGAGAATAAATACAAATTAGAATTTATCTTCCTTAATCATGTGAAATGAAATGCGGTATGGTGGCTGGGTAAAACATCTGGGGGATATTAGCTAAAAGAAAAAAATATGGGCAAGTTCTCCTCTTTTCTACAAACAATTTCAGATGTTTGGTTTTGGGGTTTTTTCTTTTCCATGTGATGTGCATGTTTTAACCAATGGGAGATTTCAGAGTCAACGGTCAGTTTTTATGTACATCTCAGACTGCATCTGTGTCATATCTTCCATGGTGGCTCTGCACTGGAGAGACACAGGCCTCTGATCTGAGCAATTATAAATACATTTCTGCAAAATATAGAACTAACATTATTCATTCCATTTGTCAGAAAGAGGAGAACAGCTAATAAAGTTTATTGTACAACATATTTTTGTGTGTCTTTAATTAGATAATCTAAAATACAGGTGATGTAGAAATAAGAAATTAAGTTTGCAAACAATAAATTGGCAGGAACAGTAAATAATGAGCAACGATGTGATAGAGGAACATTGAAAAACTAGTATGTGGGCCAAAGAAGTTCAGTGTAGTTAAAGTAAATGCAGGTTAGATCTTGGGGCAAGGAGTTAAGTAATAAGCATGTGTGAGAGAACAAAGTATTGCAGAATATTGGTAGATTTGGGAATCCTGTCAATGTACAGCCTACTGTGCAGTGATTGTGAAAAAATCCATCTTGGCTGTATACTGGATTAGTAAAGAAAGTGCATTCTTGCTGTATTTTTATGAGTTTCTCTGCCTATTGCTGGAATTATAAAGTGTTCTGAGATTGTCATCAGATACTAACTAGCATGAATCAAAAGTAAAGGCTTCTATCTAAAGCTCTGAAAGCACCAGTGGCCTAAATTTTAAGAAATGACAAGTGATTTTGGGTACACAACTTGAAACGCGTTAAAAGGATGTGAATTTAGATGCTCAGTAATTTCTGAAAATCAAGCTACTTTAAGATATCTCAGTTTTGGGTACCTAAAAACTGAGCCCCCCCCCCCCCCCCCAAAAAAAATTACTAATCACTTTTGGAGGTGTCACTTTAGTGAGGCTTTTAGATGGTTTGTTTTTCTTACAAAAGAAAAAAGCTTTTGTCTCTTATTGCCTTTTCCTTATTGTTTTTTTAAATGTGTTTTTCTGCTTTTTTTTTACCCATCAGGAGTGGCATGTGCTCTCTTCATAGAATCATAGAATATCAGGGTTGGAAGGGACCTCAGGAGGTCATCTAGTCCAACCCCCTGCTCAAAGCAGGACCAATTCCCAACTAAATCATCCCAGCCAGGGCTTTGTCAAGCCTGACCTTAAAAACCTCTAAGGAAGGAGATTCTACCACCTCCCTAGGTAAGCCATTCCAGTGCTTCACCACCCTCCTAGTGAAAAAGTTTTTCCTAATATCCAACCTAAACCTCCCCAACTGCAACTTGAGACCATTACTCCTTGTTCTGTCATCTGGTACCACTGAGAACAGTCTAGATCCATCCTCTTTGGAACCCCCTTTCAGGTAGTTGAAAGCAGCTATCAAATCCCCCCTCATTTTTCTCTTCTGCAGACTAAACAATCCCAGTTCCCTCAGCCTCTCCTCATAAGTCATGTGCTCCAGCCCCCTAATCATTTTTTTTGCCCTTCGCTGGACTCTTTACAATTTTTCCACATCCTTCTTGTAGTATGGGGCCCAAAACTGGACACAGTACTCCAGATGAGGCCTCACCAATGTCAAATAGAGGGGAACGATCACGTCCCTCGATCTGCTGGCAATGTCCCTACTTATACAGCCCAGAAAGCCGTTAGCCTTCTTGGCAACAAGGGCACACTGTTGACTCATATCCAGCTTCTCGTCCACTGTAACCCCTACGTCCTTTTCTGCAGAACTGCTTCCTAGCCATTCGGTCCCTAGTCTGTAACAGTGCATGGGATTCTTCTGTCCTAAGTGCAGGACTCTGCACTTGTCCTTGTTGAACCTCATCAGGTTTCTTTTGGCCCAATCCTCTAATTTGTCTAGGTCCCTCTGTATCCTGTCCCTACCCTCCAGCATATCTACCACTCCTCCCAGTTTAGTGTCATCTGCAAACTTGCTGAGAGTGCAGTCCACGCCATCCTCCAGATAATTAATGAAGATATTGAACAAAACCAGCCCCAGGACCAACCCCTGGGGCACTCCACTTGAAACCGGCTGCCAACTAGACATGGAGCCGTTGATCACTACCCGTTGAGCCCGACGATCTAACCAGCTTTCTATCCACCTTATAGTCCATTCATCCAGCCTATACTTCTTTAACTTGCTGGCAAGAATACTGTGGGAGACTGTATCAAAAGCTTTGCTAAAGTCAAGGAATAACACATCCACTGCTTTCCCCTCATCCACAGACCCAGTTATCTCCTCATAGACGGCAATTAGGTTAGTCAGGCATGACTTGCCCTTGGTGAATCCATGCTGACTGTTCCTGATCACTTTCCTCTCCTCTAAGTGCTTCAGAATTGATTCCTTGAGGACCTGCTCCATGATTTTTCCAGGGACTGAGGTGAGGCTGACTGGCTTGTAGTTCCCCGGATCCTCCTCCTTCCCTTCTTTTAAAGATGGGCACTACATTAGCCTTTTTCCAGTCATCTGGGACCTCCCCCGATCGCCATGAGTTTTCAAAGATAACGGCCAATGGCTCTGCAATCACATCCGCCAACTCCTTTAGTGCCCTTAGATGCAGCGCATCCGGCCCCATGGACTTGTGCTTGTCCAGTTTTTCTAAATAGTCCCGACTATTTCTAAATAGTGGAGGAGTTTTGGCAAGATGGAAGAACTAGAGATGGAGGTCTCTTCACTTTCATTTGAAAGGATAGGGGTGTTTAATTCAATTTCATGGAGCTTTTCTCCCATTTGTTTGTCAGATGTTAATAGTTTTAAACAGCTAGGATCTAATCCCTTTCCCTCTCAGTTGTTCAGGCCTCTTCTTTGAGTGCTTGCTCATGTCCATTCCACGTTAGATGCGCATGCGCTGCGTGCACAGTCAGCAGCGAATTTTTCCCTCAGTGGTATCCAGTGGGCGAGCTCTAGCGCCCTTTGGTGCCATGTGCTTATAAGGGGCCCAGCTGGCTTTGCACTATCTCAGTTCCTTCTTACCACCCATGACAGTCGTTGGAACAGCTCCTCTTGCTTTGGCAAACTCTTAGGCTATGTCTACACTGCACATCTTACAACAGTGCGGCTGTGCTGCTGCAACCGCCCCGTTGTATGATGCACTGTATGGCCACTATCGCCGGGAGAGAGCTCTCCCAGCAACAAAATAAAACTACTTCTGTAGGGTTACCATATTTCCACAATCAAAAAAGAGGATTGGGGGGAGCCCTGCTCTAGCCCCGCCCTGCCCCCCCCCCCCCACTCCCCCCCCCTGCCCGCCCCCCCCAGAACTCCCGACCCATCCAACCCCCTCCCCCACTCCCTGTCCCCCAACTCCCTCCCTTCTCCAACTCCCCGGCCCCCTTACTGTGCCACTCGGCTTAGAGCAGGTGTCTGCCCCCCCCCCGCCCCTGGAGCGTGTCGGGCGGCGTGCAAAGGATGTTGGAATGTAACAGGGTGCTGGCCAAAAGGCACTGACTCAGCCCCTGTTAGCTCAGAGCCTGCTAGCTCAGCTCCCAGTTAGGGAAAATGATTGGAGCTGGCAGGCTGTGGCTGATTAAAGCCCTAAAAGAGAAACACCTGGGAGCTTGATGGGGGAAGGCCTATAAAGCTAGCAGGAAGGAAGTAGGAGGGGAGGAACAGGAAAGTGAGGAGTGAGGGCCTGTTGCTCCCAGCTAGCTGTAAGAGCAAGCTGTTCCCCAAGGGGCTACCTGCCTGATAGTGAACTGTATAAAGCTGCATATATGTGGTGGTGGGAAAATACAAGGAAATAAAAGGGCACTGGTGTTCGAAAGAGTGGTCTCCCATGAATTTGTGGAACGAGCAACGAAGGGCACGTCTACAGGGAAGTGTGAAGGGACACGGACTGAATTAGTCCATACAAAAAGTCCTCCTGATATAACTCAAGGTTTGTGTTAAGATGATGTCTGATAAACAAGAAAAGTGTGGAATCAGAAATAAGTTGTACCAAAATTGGTGTATCAGAAACGAGGGCTAATTGGTGGGGGAAAAAAACAAGGTGATGGGCTATTCCGCTCACCACTCTCTTTGTGGGTCCTTAAAAAAAGAGACCTTAGGGAGAAAAATTGGTTACTGGAGTGAACTTCACCATCATGGCTACCTCCACCACCAGCTCCTGGGACCATGGGCCTTTGTCACCCTGATCCTGAGAGATGTCCTGACCAGGTCAGAGAGAGGGACCCAGATGACATCATTACCTCTACTGGCTCCAGCTGAATTCCAAACACCACCTAAGATGAAATGGGGTCAGATTTTAACAGCAGCAACATCATCAACTCCAGCCCATCTCAAATAACTCCTTGTCTTTTCTCCAAAAAACACTTATTGCCATGTTTGATGCCATCTAAGAAACTGTCAAACAAAGGTGGGTTTTTTTCCTTCTAAAAACTCTCTCTAGCTAAAGAAAAGGGAACAGGCGGGGGGAGAGGGGGGAAGAGAATGTAACCCTAATTCATTAACATCTCAAATGTTTTAACTGTTTTTATTTATTTATTTTTAATAAATGTTTAATGGTGTGTTTGCCATGGTGCTTAGCAGGCTGAAGTTTTTGTATACCAAACCCAGAAACTTCTTTGATACACTTTAATGTTGGACAATGACAAGTCATGTAAACACCTTTGTGCTGTATTTTAAAGAAGCCTTATTGAGGGTGCAGGAACAAACCATTCCGATGTGCAGAAAGAATAGCAAATATGGCAGGTGACCAGCTTGGCTTAACAGTGAAATCTTGGGTGAGCTTAAACTCAAAAAGAAAGCTTACAAGAAGTGGAAATTTGGACAGATAACTAGGGAGGAGTATAAAAATATTGCTAGAGCATGCAGGGGTGTAATCCGGAAGGCCAAGGCACAATTGGAGTTGCAGCTAACAAGGGATGTGAAGGGTAACAAGAAGGTGGTCAGGGAAAGTGTGGGACCCTTACTGAATGGGGGAGGCAACATAGTGACAGATGATGTGGAAAAAGCTGAAGTACTCAATGCTTTTTTTGCCTCAGTCTTCACAGACAAGGTCAGCTCCCAGATTGCTGCACTGGGCTACACAGCATGGGAGCAGGTGAACAGCAACTCAGTGGTGAAAGAATAGGTTAAGGACTATTTAGAAAAGCCAGACATGCACAAGTCCATGGGGTCCAGATCTAATGCATCCAAGGGTGCTGAGGGAGTTGGCTGATGTGATTGCAGAGCCATTGGCCATTATCTTTGAAAATTCATGGCGATCGGGGGAGGCCCCGGGCAAATGGCAAATATAGTGCCCATATTTTTAAAAGGGAAGAAAGAGAATCTGGGAGACTACAGACCGGTCAGCCTCACTTCAGTATCCGGCAAAATCATGGAGCAGGTCCTCAAGGAATCCATTTTGAAGCACTTGGTGGAGAGGAAGGTGATCAGGAACAGTCAACCTAGATTCACCAAGGACAAGTCATGCCTGACCAACCTGATTGCCTTCTATGATGAGATAACTGGCTCTGTGGATATGCTTGTGATACCAATTTCATTTTTGTTAACTGTTTAGAAGCACAAACGTTGGCAACCACTACTTCCCTTTAATATAACTTAAAAGAGAATAAAAATTAAACCAAAATGAATTTTAAATACAGGTCGATGCAAATAATTTGAAGGTATTAAAGTTTTCTGACACTTGGTTGTGTTTGTGAGACAAAGGTGGAAGTGTGTTGAAAAGGTGGAAACCTGTTGAAATTGGTTAGCTTTATGCATAAATTGTTATGTTTAAACATTTTTGCTATGACATTTTTATCACTATATTTAAAAGTGAAAACAAGTTTATAAAAACCCAAACAAGAAATTAACATTTTGTTAATATTACCTTAACCTTAATGTTGAGGTTTCCCCTTACATTTTTCTTTCTTTGAATAAAAATGAAAAACAAAACTGTGATTAATAAAAGAAAATTCTTTTTGTTTGCAATTGCATTATTCGTTGAGGCAGCGATATATGTACATATATTTATAACTGAGACCTTTTTGAACTTTGATAAAAAATTGTAATATGATGGTTATACCCCAACCATAATCTTAAAATAGTGTGGTACTACTTATATTTTTTTTAAAGGTACAAACTTGACTTTTGTTGCAACAAAATAAAAATAATAAAAAGTAGTCATGTGACATACCACATTCAACACAGGCCAACATACATGACATACAGGACAAACTTACAATTAAAAACAAATGGTGCCAGAATTCTATTTATAACTATACAAAATAAGGCAAACAAAAAAAAAAAATAAAGGGCAACCTTCTGGTTTGTGCATCACAGTGGGGCTTAGACATCTGGATGCCTAGATGGAAGCAGCAGTGCACATGCACAGAAGCAAAAACTTAGGCACCAAGGGAGCTTAAGTAGCTAGAGCTTTTGGCGGCAGCTTAGTGGGGGTTTTGTGAATCTCAGTGGGACCTGCTTCTGGCATTTAGGCACCTAAAGTGGCAGGTAGAAGTTCTTTTGTGAATCAAGCCCACTTGCCTGTGATAAGTGATAGGTATATTGAGTGAAGGGCATAACTGCATCAATGTGCACTTCCTGATCTCCATGTGGAAAAAGCTTGATAGGAATATTAACACCTGCTCAAAACAAAACAAAAGTTCCTGAACACTTTATTTCACAATCTCACTCTAAACCCATGATCAACATGTTATTACACATTTGACCCAGTAGGTGGTGCTTAAGCAATGACAGGTCATAATTTGCTCCAGTGTCCCAGGAATTTTGCATTTGTAGTTTGTATTTCCTTTTCAAGACTGAAGTTAATATAAACGGATGCAGTTTTTTCCCTCTCCCTTTAGAATGGGATGTGTGCTGGAGTAACAAAGAGTAATTGTTATGCAGCGTGAGGGTCTTGATTTCCAACAAGGAGTGGTCTGAAGAGGAGCAGACTGACCAGAATATACTATAAAAGCATTGATCGCTGGAATTCTGAAGGCTGGAGACGGAGCAGAGAACACGCAGACTTCATCATGAACTTCCAGGGCATATTTTATCATCTCTGCTTCTTTCACACTGGTAAGTGCATGCTAATCTCGAGGGAAGAGTTCACTGGGCCACTTGGTACCTCTAGGGTTGACTAGTCTGTGAGATGATACAGCACAAAGGGAATTAAAATAATTTCAAAATCACTTTATTTCTGAAGGAGGGAGGGATATGGTGGGAAAACATGCAGCTGAGTTAGGAAGAAAAGATCATTTTGGTCCATCTCTCATTGGTATCAAATATTATACTTTGTCCACATTGAGTCTACTTCTTCCATTGATCCCATGCTGTTTATTTTGGCTGGCTGTTTCGGATGGGACCTTGGACCCATCTGCTCTGCGTGGACATTACAGCTCCCCATGATGCATTTTTTGTAGGTGATTGCACTTTGGGAATTTGCTGTAATGTATTTTATGATTCCATTATGTGCCTTGGATTCCCTCTCTACTTTTCATTGCTACTCAGTGATTGCAGAAGCGTTAAAAAGCTGCTTGTGGGGCAGAGCAGGAAACATGAGGTGTTGTGTTATGTAAGTGTGTGGAGTGGAATGAATGGGTTGTTAAAAAACTGGCTAAAATAGACCCATATCAGTGGAGGAACCGCAAAGACAATGGGAAACCCAAGGACTGAACAATTGATACGTATCCATGGAAATCTCTGCCAGGTGGAATATGTGAACTCAGCATGGGTCTGCAGGTGTTGGACAATGGACTGAAATGTGTCAGATGGCTGGGATTAGAGTTGGCTTTTGGGAGAGAGACAGCAGTTCTCAGGTGGGACTGACAAAGAGGGAGAGGGCCAAAAATGGATTCCATGGTAGCTTGGCTGGATGGAATACTGGCTTGTCCAGAATTGACTATGTCTTAACCTTTATTATGCTATGCTAATTAATGCCAGTTGACTACTCTGTTTTAAAAAGGCTACCTGGTGTCACTGCCAATACTTGCTGAGATGTGTTGTTCCCTGAAGAGTGTAAAGACTCCTGGTCAGAGACTATCTCAGTTGGACTTGGTGGGCAGAGCTCATGGGTGTGAAGCAGGAATGCCGGCACTGAGAGGCTCAGTTTCAGAGGTGTTGCAACCCCATGACCTACCGTTAAGAACAAGTGGGATCCCCTTGGGGATCTGGCACACTTTTCTTCCAAAGGTCTGTTTAAAAGCAGGGGCATAGCATAGATTCTGTGGATCCATGACATCCTAATATCCCCAACCTTTTCTGTTATGCACCATGCTTTGTGTTGCCTTTCCCTCACCCCTGAGGTGATTGCATTTTTTATTATTATTTTTGTCACTGTAGTGCCTAGGAGCCCCAGTTGTGGACCAGGGCCATGTTGTGCTAGGTGCTGTACAAACACAGAACAAAAAGATAGTCCCTGCTCCAGAGAGCTTACAATCTAAGTATAAAACAATAAACAGCAACAGATGGCTACAGACAGAAGGTAGAGTACAAAGAGACTAAATAAACAAGACAGATACAGGGTGCTGGAAGAGGTAGAACACAGAGTGAACATAGGGTAGTGGCAAATGCCACGTTAATTCCACAAGTTTATTTTCTATTTTGAAGGAGTGGGTGGATTTACTTAGGAAGGAATCAGCTGAAAGGGAGGGCGACAGGGGAGGGGGCAGGTGTGGAGTGAATTTGTGCTAAAGAGACTGGAGGGGAGGAGAGGGGAGATGGAGAGGTAGGGTTGGAGCAAACAGCCAATGAGCACAGGGCAGAGAGAGAGAAATGTCAACAGTTTTGCCTGGAATGTCCAGGGGTCCAAAGGTGCATTGACTGTTCTTATGCCTCCTGGCTGGCTCTCTCTAAAGCACTTTGAAATCCTTCAGAAAGAAAGATGCTCTGTTTATGTGTAAAATGATCTTGTTTTAGTCCTCTTTGAGTTGGCTCCTGTTGAAAGTCCCACAGAATATCAACAGCCCCAAACATTCTCCTGACACATGTGTAAGTTGCAGTATATCACACCACTACTGCACAACACTAGTATTGTTTTGTTGCTAAAGGAGGTAATTGGCTGTTTACCTGTCTGATGGTGAGACTATACTAACATAGGGCCTAGGAATGTATTTCAAATGGAAGTTACTAGCCCCCACCATCTCATAGTTAGTGTACCTCTGCGGAAGACCAGAAAAACTGAGTAAACTTGGGTTCAGAGACTAGCTTGCTGTTCTATTGCATGCTTGGCCAGCTGTAGCAGAGGACTCAAACCACAAATCATCTCCGTGTTCCTAGCCCCACCTCAAATGGGTTAACTCCCACTGGCAGACTAAAAGGCATCCTCTGTTACAAGTAGGCACCTGGCCAGATGCTGAGAGAAAAGCTGCAGTTTGGCAAGAGAGAAACTTCAGTTAAGCCCACGTAAGCAGAGTGAGGAAGAAAGAGGTGGATTCATGCTATTTCATTACACATGTTAGAACAGGGGTGGCCAACCCGTGGCTCCGGAGCCACATGCGACTCTTCAGAGGTTAATATGCAGCTCCTTACGTAGCCACTGATTCTGGCGCTGGAGCTATAGATGCTAACTTTCCAATGTGCTTGGGAGTGCTCACTGCTCAACCCCCTGCTCTGCCCCAAGCCCTGCCCCCACTCCACCCCTTCCCCCAAGGCCCCTGCCCCTGAGCCTGCCATGCCCTCACTCCTCCCCACTCCCTCCATAGCCTCCTGCGCATATGAAACAGCTGATTGCGGTGGGAGGGGGGAGTAGGTGCTGATTGTTGGGGGATGCTGGCAGGGGAGAGGCGCTGGGGGCCAGGGAGTGGATGTGGGGCTGCTGACATATTACTGTGGCTCTTTGGCAATGTACATTGGTAAATTCTGGCTCCTTCTCAGGCTCAGGTTGGCCACCCCCATGCTAAAAGAATGTGGAGCTAGGCAGGGGCCTTTTATCTTCATCTCACAAATTAATGTGAGTAAGAGGTGATCATACACCTTGCCCAATGCAGCCTTATCTTCACAGACCCTTGTATCAGACACAAGAACATAGAGATTGGAGAATAGCACTTAGCCACACGTTCTGAGGCACTTATGAAAAATTTAAAATGAAATAGTTTTGCACATAAGAGAAAAAGTGGAGCCTTTGACCTAAGTTCCCCCTAAGCTGTGTGGCCGTGTGGCAGGCTATCAAGGGCTATGCAGGCAGGGAGAAGTGCCCCTCCCCTGGCCCAGCCCCACTGGAGCTGCCACGGCCAGGGAGAGGTGCCCCTTCCCCAGCCCAGCCAGACCTGTGATGTCTGGAGAGACGTGTCCCTCCCCCCGGCCCAGCCCAGTCCTGCCGGAGCTGCCGCAGCCAAGGAGAGGCACCATTCCCCCGGCCCAGCCCAGCCCCGCTGTGATCTTCTAAGTGCCTCTCCCCTGGCCCCGAGCTGCTGCGGCAAGAGAGGGCTGGGGAGAGTCCTCTCTCCCCGCCACAGGCCTGGGGCAGCCTGCACTCCAAGCCCCTCATCCCCGGCCCCACCAAGAGTCCTCACCCCCCTCGCACTCCCACCCCTCTGCCCCAGCCCTGATTTCTCTCCCACACCCTGAACCTCTTGGCCCCACCCCTGCCACACATCACCTCCATATTAGTGCACATAACAAAATTCATTCTGCACATGGACGTAAAAAATTAGAGGGAACACTGCCTTTGACTATGGGATTCTACAAGCTTCCAAAAGGAAGGAAAAAATTATTGTTAACTTGTAAATGGATTAATAAAGAATACAATGTGTATCCCTGTTCTCCCAAGGTCACCTGAGCTTCCATGAGCTGCCTGATCACCTAACACAAACCAAACTGTCCCGCCTTATGTTTTCTACTAAGGGTATGTCTACACTACGAAATTAGGTTGATTTTATAGAAGTCGATTTTTTAGAACTCGATTTTATACAGTCGATTGTGTGTCCCCACTAAGTGCATTAATTCGGCAGAGTGCATCCAAAGTACCGAGGCTAGCGTCGAGTTTCGAGCGTTGCACTGTGGGTAGCTATCCCACAGTTCCCGCAGTCTCCGCCGCCCACTGGAATTCTGGGTTGAGCTCCCAATGCCTGATGGGGCAAAAACATTGTCGTGGGTGGTTTTGGGTACATGTCATCAGGCCCCCCTCCTTCCCTGCCTCCGTGAAAGCAAGAGCAAACAATTGTTTCTCGCCTTTTTTCCTGGGTTACCCATGCAGACGACATACCACTGCAAGCATGGACCCCGCTCAGCTCACCGTCACCGTACATCTCCTGGGTGCTGCTAGCAGACGCGGTACTGCATTGCTACACAGCAGCAGCTCCTTGCCTTCGCGGCAGCAGACGGTGCAGTACAACTGCTAGCCATCGTTGTCGTCTCCTGGGTGCTCCTGGCCGACCTCGGTGAGGTTGGTCACGGCGCCTGGGCAGACATGGGTGGTTCTGGCAGACCTCGGTGAGGTCGGTCGGGTGTGCCTGGACATAAATGGGAGTGACTCCAGGTCATTTTCTTCTTTAAGTTTCGTCTCATGGAGATTCAGACCTGCCTGGAATATCATATGAGCTGGAGGCTTCTGCCTCAGGCTGCTCTCCTAGCCGGCAGCACTGTGTGGTCGCACCTACCCCAGCCTACTCCTTGCTCCCACGGCTCATGAAGCCTGGACAGTAGTAAGGAGCAGTTCAACTATAGGCTGAACAAGTGCAGAATAGTGGTAGAATGTGCCTTTGGACGTTTAAAAGCTCGCTGGTGCTGTTTGCTGACTAGGCTGTTTGCGATTAGAAGAGCACAGCAAGGCGCGCTGTGCATCACAAAGGCTTTGAAAACCAGTTTCATGACTGGCCAGGCTTCGGTGTGACAGTTGTGTGTGTTTATCATTGATGCAAACCCGCCCCCTTTGTTGATTTTAATTCCCTGTAAGCCATGTCGTCAGTCGCTCCTCCTTCTGTGAGAGCAACGGCAGACAATCGTTTTGCGCCTTTTTTCCGCACAGATGCCGTACCACGGCAAGCATGCAGCCCACTCAGCTCAGCCGCCGCTTTTGTGTCCTGGGTGCTGCTAGCAGCAGACGGTGCAGTAGGACTGCAAACTGTCGTCATCGAACGACTGCTTCCGCTGCCACTCTGCTCTCCTGCAGACGCCATACCACGGCAAGCATGGAGCCTGCTCAGATCACCACTGCAGTTATGAGCACTATCCTGCAGTATATGAAGCACCAGAAACTTCAAAAGCAGGCGAGGAGGCGACGGTAGCGCAGTGACGAGAGTGATGAGGACATGGACACAGACTTCTCTCAAAGCATGGGCCCTGGCAATTTGGACATCATGGTGGTAATGGGGCAGGTCCGTGCCATGGAACGCCAATTCTGTGCCCAGGAAACAAGCACAGACTGGTGGAACTGCATAGTGTTGCAGGTCTGGGATGGTTCCCAGTGGCTGCGAAACTTTTGCATGTGTAAGGGCACTTTCATGGAACTTTGTAACTTACTTTCCCCTGCCCTGAAGCATAAGAATACTAAGGCCTGGTCTACACTAACCCCCCAAGTCGAAGTAAGGTACGCAACTTCAGCTACGTGAATAACGTAGCTGAAGTCGACATACCTTACTTCGAACTTACCGCGGTTCAGACGCGGTCCACACGTGGCAGGCAGGCTCCCCCGTCGACTCCGCGGTACTCCTCTCGTTGAGCTGGAGTACCGCAGTCGACGGCGAGCACTTCCTGGTTCGATTTATCGCGTCCAGACCAGACGCGATAAATCGAACCCGGAAGTTCGATTTCCAGCCGCCGAACTAGCGGCTAAGTATAGACCAGCCCTAAGATGAGAGCGGCCCTCACAGTTCACAAGCGAGTGGCGATAGCCCTCTGGAAGCTTGCAATGCCAGACAGCTACCGGTCAGTCGGGAATATTTTGGAGTGGGCAAATCTACTGTGGGGGCTGCTGTGATCCAAGTAGCCAACGCAATCACTGACCTGCTGCTCTCAAGGGTAGTGACACTGGGAAATGTGCTGGTTATAGTGGATGGCTTTGCTGCAATGGGATTCCCTAACTGTGGTGGGGCGATAGACGGAACGCCTATCCCTATCTTGGGACTGGAACACCAAAGCAGCCAGTACATAAACCGCAAGGGGTACTTTTCAATGGTGCTGCAAGCACTGGTGGATCACAAGGGATGTTTCACCAACATCAACATGGGATGGCCAGGAAAGATACATGACGCTCGCATCTTTAGGAATTCTGGTCTGTGTGAACAGCTACAGCAAGGGACTTACTTTCCAGACCAGAAAATAACCGTTGGGGATGTTGAAATGCCTATAGTTATCCTTTAATGCCATGGCTCATGAAGCCATACGCAGGCAGCCTGGACAGTAGTCAGGAGCTGTTCAACTATAGGCTGAGCAAGTGCAGAATGGTAGTAGAATGTGCATTTGGATGTTTAAAAGTGCACTGTTGCAGTTTACTGACTCGGTTAGACCTCAGCGAAACCAATATTCCCATCATTATTACTGCTTGCTGTGTGCTCCACAATATCTGTGATAGTAAGGGGGAGACCTTTATGGCGGGGTGGGAGGTTGAGGCAAATCACCTGGCTGCTGATTACATGCAGCCAGACACCAGGGCGGTTAGAAGAGCACAGCAGGGCACGCTGCGCATCAGAGAAGCTTTGAAAACCAGGTTCATGACTGGCCAGGCTACAGTGTGAAAGCTCTGTTTGTTTCTCCTTGATGAAAACCTGCCCCCTTGGTTCACTCTACTTCCCTGTAAGCCAACCACCCTCCGCTCCCCCCTTTGATCACTGCTTGCAGAGGCAATAAAGTCATTGTTGTTTCAAATTTATGCTTTCTTTATTAAATCATCACACAAATGGGGTGATAACTGCCAAGGTAGCCCGGGAGGGGTGGGGGAGGAGGGAAGAACCGGGTGGGGTGGTGGAGGAGGGAAGGACAAGGCCACACTGCACTTCAAAACTTATTGAATGCCAGCTTTATGTTGCTTGGGCAGTCCTCTGGGGTGGAGTGGTTGGGTGCTTGGAGGCCCCCCCACTGCGTTCTTGGGCGTCTGGGTGAGGAGGCTATGGAACTTGGGGAGGAGAGCGGTTGGTTACACAGGGGCTGCAGCGGTGATCTGTGCTCCTGCTACCTTTCCTGCACCTCAGCCATATGCCGGAGCATATCAGTTTGATCCTCCAGTAGCCTCAGCATTGCATCCTGCCTCCTCTCATCACGCTGACGCCACCTATCATCTTGCTCCCACCACCTGTCCTCTTGCACGTCCTTCCTGTCCTCGTGTTCATTTTGTGCTTTCCTGCACTCTGACATTGTCTGCCTCCACGCATTCTGCTTGGCTCTTTCAGTGTGGGAGGACTGCATGAGCTCAGAGAACATTTCATCGCGAGTGCATTTTTTCACCTTCTAATCTTCGCTAGCCTCTGGGACGGAGAAGATAGGGGGAGCGTTAAAACATTTGCAGCTGCAGGAGGAAAAAAAGGGAGAGTAGTATTTAAAAAGACACATTTTAGAGAACAATGGGTAGATTCGTTCATGGTGAACCAAGCTGTTAACATTACATAGCACGTGTGCTTTCTTTACAAGGTCTCATTTTGCCTCTTATATTGAGGGTCTGCTGGTTTGACGTGAGAGATCACACACGCAGGGCCGGCGGGCAACAGAATTCGACTTGCAGGCAGACATGGTAAGCCACAGTCTTTTGGCTTCTTTAACCTTCATAACATGTGGGAATAGTTTCATACAGTAGTGCTCTCATTTCCCATACCAAGCACCCGTTGGGTTGGCCATTTAAAAGGAGGGGGCTGCGGTTTTTGGGTTAACATGCAGCACAAACCCAACTAACCCCCCCGACACACACACACAGACACACAATTCTCTGGGATGATCGCTTCACCCCTCCCCCCACCACGTGGCTAACAGCGGGGATGATTTCTGTTCAGCCACAGGCAAACAGCCCAGCAGGAACGGCCACCTCTGAATGTTCCCTTAATAAAATTCCCCTATTTCAACCAGGTGACCATGAATTATATCACTCTCCTGAGGATAACACAGAGAGCTAAAGAACGGATGTTGCTTGAATGCCAGCAAACACCAGGACCATACGCTGCCATGCTTTGTTATGCAATTATTCCAGACTACGTGCTACTGGCCTGGGGTGCTAAAGTGTCCTACCATGGAGGATGGAATAAGGCTGCCCTCCCCAGAAACCTTTTGGAAAGGCTTTGGGAGTACATCCAGGAGAGCTTCATTGAGATGTCCCTGGAGGATTTCCGCTCCATCCCCATACACATTAACAGACTTTTCCAGTAGCTGTACTGGCCGTGAATGCATCCCAAGTCTTCAGGGCAAATTAATCATTAAACACACTTGCTTTTAAACCATGTATTATATTTACAAAGGTACACTCACCAGAGGTCCCTTCTCCGCCTTCAAGGATCAGGAGCCCGCCTTGGGTGGTTTGGGAGGGTACTGGCTCTAGGGTGATAAACAGTTCCTGGCTGTTGGGGAAAATGGTTTCTCTGCTTGCTTGCTGTGCGCTATCATGGAATAAGGAAAAGGAATAAATTGCCTAGGGAGGTTGTGGAATCTCCATCTCTGGAGATATTTAAGAGTAGGTTAGATAAATGTCTATCAGGGATGGTCTAGACAGTATTTGGTCCTGCCATGCGGGCAGGGGACTGGACTCAATGACCTCTCGAGGTCCCTTCCAGTCCTAGAATCTATGAATCTATGAATCATCTTCCTCGTCCCCAAAATCTGCATCCCTGTTGCATGAGAATCCATTGATGGAGTCCACGCACAGGGGTGGGGTAGTTGTAGGGGCACCCTTTAGAATGGCATGCAGGTCATCATAGAAGCGGCATGTCTGGGGTGCTGACCCGTCATGGCCGTTTGCCTCTCTGGTAGGTTTGCCTGAGCTTCTTAAGTTTCATGCGGCACTGCTGTGGGTCCCTGTTATAGCCTCTGTCCTTCATGCCCTTGGAGATTTTTTCAAATATTTGGGCATTTCGTCTTTTGGAACTTCTGATAGCACGGATTCCTCTCCCCATACAGCGATCAGATCTAGTACTTCCTGTTCGGTCCATGCTGGAGTAATTTTGCGATTCTGGGACTCCATGGTCACCTCTGCTGATGAGATCTGCATGGTCACCTCTGAGCTCGCCACACTGACCAAACAGGAAATGAAATTCAAAAGTACGCGGGGCTTTTCCTGTCTACCTGGCCAGTGCATCTGAGTTGAGAGTGCTGTCCAGAGCAGTCACAATGGAGCACTCTGGGATACCGCCCGTAGGCCAATACCGTCGAATTGCGTCCACACTACCCCAAATTCGACCCAGCAGGGTCGATTTCAGCGCTAATCCCCTCATCGGGGAGGAGTACAGAAATCGATTTTAAGAGCCCTTTAAGTCGACAAAAATGGCTTCGTCGTGTGGACGGGTGCAGGGTTAAATCGATCTAACACTGCTAAATTCGACCTAAACTCGTAGTGTAGACAAGGGCTAAGACTTCTGTTCATTCCCTCTGAAGCACCTGGCATTGGCCACTGTCAGAAGACAGGCTACTGGGCTAGATGGACCATTGGTCTGACCCAGTATAGTCATTCTTATGTTCTTAGGGTCTCAGACCTCCTATAGCTTAATGGCCTCATGAGAAGCTTGCTTCTCTCTTCAGTAATGCATGTTGGTCTAAAAATTGGTTGAGAAATGTCAGGTTTCTGGGTCTTTTTTTCTAGTGACTTAAGTAAAATTACTGTCATCATTGGTTTTAGACTACTGACATCAGTAGAGTTATTCCTGAGTTACAGTGGTGTAGGTAAAATCAGGCTCTCTGTTTTAGTTACCGGTGTGGTGCAAAGTTTATGGCAATATTGAGGTTGTTTGATTTACAGCACCCAGAGTTTTTCAAACTGGAAAATGTGTCATAGTCCCTGCCTGTTGAGTGCTGGTGGGATAGTCTCAACAAAGGCAGCAAAGTCTGATACAGGCTATCAACTGTACAGCCACTGTGGATGAGTACAAGCTAAATTAGGTTTGGAGAGAGGCTAAAAGGGAGGCAGCCTCAAGTAGCAAGCGAATGAGAGCAAACCCTGACCCGGGTCCATAAAAAGTCAAAATTGTAAACGTGTATATTGAATTTTTGTTTGTGAATAAGGCACATAGGCCAACTATATGTACAAAACCTGGTTGTGGCTACTGATTAGTTGATATGCTCATTTGTATGTACAGTTACCCAATTTACATATGCAAATATCTGTTTACCCAAACAACAGTGTTGCAGTTTTTGCAGGTACAGTTCAGATTGCCAGATCAGTTTCCTTCGTTGGTAACTGAAATCTACCATGTCTGACTTGTTCCCATGTATTTATTTGTATATCTCATTGAGTGACTGGGGTGAGGGCCTCTTATAGTGCAGTATCATGGGAGCAACTTTTCTCTTCTGCTCTCTTCCAATTCTTATGCCATGGTCTCTGAGCATCAGGGATTGTTTGTTTGTTTAAGCAGCTAAAAGGACTGGGCTTGACCCAAGCCAGTACATAGTGCTATGCTAGACTGGGATTGCTCTGTGGGAGCCATTTGCTGCCCAGTGTAATTTTAAACAATTATTCCAGCTCTTAAGGTTGAGGATAAAACCTTCTGAATTTGCCCCAGATTCATAGTGATTCTACAGACAGATGGATACAACAGCTCTCAGGCCAAATGCTTCGCTCTAAATATTACCTCTCTTGCTCTGTATGTAGTTTAAATGGATATTTTTGTACTTTCTTTTCTTCATGATAATAAAAAGTTACATAAACCCAAGACACCATGTCTTAAGTGACTGAATTTTACTGCTGATAATTTTCAATATCTCTAGCAGTTTCAGGTTAACAAATCGTAGAAGGTCCTCAGAGTAGGACTGTGCTAGCTACATCAAAGCTCAACTTCTTGCCACACAACTAAAGGAACGGTGGAGATTGAATAAATAAAATACACAGGAAACAAGGTTATATCATTCTCATAGGTGTTGTGGATTCTTTGTATGTACTTATCTGCTTTGTTGTGCATGCAGCGCCTATATCGGCATGTGGCAATATGAGAGATGGACCCAATCCTGCTCCCATTTAAGTCAATGGCAAAACTCTCATTGATTTGAATGAAAACAGGAGTGGGCCCTAAGGCCATAGCTTTGAACAGGCCATGGATTTCTGTGGTCTGGCCATTCTGTAATCAGTATGCAGGGAGCGCAGTTATAAAGGCATTGTTTGATAATAGAGATTTTCCGTGGTGCTTTGTTTCAGCTCTGAGCCTGCAGCATGTGAGGTGGTGCACTATCTCTGAGCAAGAACAGGCCAAGTGTAATGACATGAGCGCAGCCTTCACTGATGCCAACATCCTTCCCAATGTATTGTGTGTTAGAGGCGGCTCAGCCATTAACTGCACCCATATGATCAAGGTGAGTTTGAAGTCATTACATTAGTGTCAATATAGCTTCTTGCTATGCCTTATTGGGCCACTTCACCTTGCATGGTCCCTTAGAATATGTACTAAGTACTTATGCTACATGAGCTGTTCGACCTTGTATTTAGCTGTGACAGGGTACCTTTCCCAGACCTGAAGAAAAGCTTTGTGTAGCTCGAAAGCTTGTCTCTCTCATCAACAGAAGTTGGTCCACTAAAAGCTATTATCTCACCCATCTGGTCTTTCTTTACTGGAAGATAAGCAACAGAGGGAAAACAGTTGTTCCAGTCACTAAAGTAGACTGTTCTGCGTTGAGTTTCTGATCAAATCAGGCAGATGAGTATTCTTGTACAGGTGTTTATACTTTTAAAGATCCCCTGCCTTGGGAGTTTATTTAATTTATTTATTTATTTATGCATTCAGTAGATAAGACTGTTTGAGGTTTAAAACAAAAGATGGTCCTGTCTTTTCTGTTCAGCCAGATAACCCCAGTGACTGGGTCACAAAGTATGAACAAGAGCCTTAAATCTTCCCTTTAAAAGAAAGATCCTCTAATTCAGGCAATTGTATAACACCCTCCTTGGAAGGTAGTTGTGGAGGGGTAGTGGAGAGTCATGGGCAAGTGCTTAGAACCACAGGATTGGAAATTAGGAAATGTTTCTGGCGTAGACTCCCTCTGTGGCCATAGACATGTCACTTAACCTCTCTGCCTCAACATCCTTATTTGTAAAACTAGGGCTGCCCAGAGGATTCAGGGGGCCTGGGGCAAAGCAATTTTGGGGGGCCCTTCCATAAAAAAAAGTTGCAATACTACAGAATACTATATTCTCGTGGGGGCCCTGGGGCCTGGGGCAAATTGCCCCACTTGCCGCGCCCCGGGCGGCCCTGTGTAAAACAGGGATAATTCTAACTACTTACCGCATAGGGTTGCTGTGAGATTTAACTAGAGGGTTGTAATCTTTGTTGCTTCTGTCAGCAGAGCTCATTGTGCACAACATGGACTCCTTGCATCCTCCCCCCAAGCTCTGTGTGTGCTACCTTCCCACCCCCCTCCATTTCAGGGACAATGCTATCAAGTTGAGTCTAGTGTCTTGCTTCACTTGGCCAATGGATGGCAGGAGAGAGATCACTTGATCATTGCCTGTTAGGTTCACTCCCTCTGGGGCACCTGGCATTGGCCACTGTCAGTAGACAGGATACTGGGCTAGATGGACCTTTGGTCTGACGCGGTATGGCCTTTCTTATGTTAATTAATAAATGTGTAAAGCACTTGGAACAGAGAAAGTGCTGGAGAAGAGCTAAGTGTTTATTAATACCCTACAGTACATGTATGACAAACAGCAAAAAGGCTTAGTAGGCAGCATTAATGGGGGTTAGTCCAAAGGGCTTGGTCATATTGCTCAGCCTCAGTGAAACAGATAATACTTCATTCACATACATTATTTGTGACCTTTGGAGGGAACAGGTCATTTCTGTGCCCCATCTGCAGAAGGGGGATAATCATACTTCCTTACCACATAGTGAGGCTTAATACATGCTTATAAAATTTTTTGATATCCTCAGATGCAAGCTGCTAAATAAATGCAAAATATTAATACTCAACTAAATCTTGAAGCCTACTCAAATTTTACTAAAGCCATACTCAAATTCCTGGGGCTGACTAAAATTGAAACAAGAACCTTGGGATTTGATCTTATAAAAATAGAAGACACTTTACCCAGCAATAAAATGCAGCTGCTTCTGTGATGCAAGGGGGAAAGAATGCAAGATCTAACGCATGTGCTGGATGTAATAATCCAAGTGGATCCCGATCAGCACATGCCCAGGTAAAAGATTCTGTCATGGAATTTCTAAGAGATTTTGTTGCAGACGGATAAACACAAACCACACTGGTCCAGCAATTCCTTTACACTTCCAACACAAAGGCTACAACAACCATGATCCTTCTCAGCTCAGACTGAGAGTCTCACGTTCTGTGTTGCTATGCAGAAAACCTCTTCATGGCATTCGTTATTTCCACTTATCTGGAGCAACAATAAACCAGAGTAATGGCAGAGCTGTGACACTGTAGTATCTGATAGAGAAGAGATTTAGGAAGCAGACTACCCCAGGTTTATACACTGAGATGTAAAATTTCCACAAATTAAGCTCAGCAGATCTAATTCTCTTGGGGTGGGAGTCACAAGAGGGATTTAGGCATCTGACTGCCATGTGACAGGGTCAGCCACCTCCCAAGCACCTCCTTGGGGCCAGCGGTGGCTCTGCAGCACTGTGCCTCAATTTCTCTGGACTCCTTAATAAACTCCACATTATGGGCCAATGCTGGAGGTGTGGGTTGGCCAAGTCACAAACCAACTAAAAAGTCCCAACAAACGAAAAGGTCTTCCATGTTTCATGGGCTTTTCTTCAGTCTGCCTTCTGGGCCCTGTTTTCATCATCTGTCTGGGCTGCCTTTTAAGTCTTTCCCCCTCTCCAGTATAGAGCACTCAGCCCCCAAGCTCGTTCCCCTTGAGTACCATTCTCCTGCAGACCCTGTAGGTGACTAAATTAGCTAGGTACCTGAGCTGCCAGGAAGTTTAGCACCTAATCCATGCCTAAACCCTGGCAGGATTCACAATCTAGTAGTCATGCTCAGAGCACAACTAAACCAACACAGAACAGCTAGGAGGCCAAGATTCCCCCCTGCTTACTTGGTCAACTTAGAATCCTGCGGCGAGTTGACACAAATAGCTTTTTGATACAAGGAAACTTAGCAGAGTTATGCCTCAGGCACAACTCTGTCCTTGAGACTTCTCCCCCGCCCCCGCTAATGATCTACTAAACATTTGCTCATTGCTGTGCTACAAATAGGACTGCATGTGATCTCTGAGCCTGCAGGTATACTGAACTCTGCTCTCTGAGGTGGGAAGGGGAGGGCTAGTGTTGTGGGTAAGGGTTGGGGATAGAGGTCTGCTGTTTTATAGTGCCACGTTACCTGGACTTAGTTCCACCAACATGCTTCATGCTAAGGGTAAAGTACAACATAATTTCCATCAATAGCCTAAGCCATTTTAAAAGCATTTGCTAAATGCTCCATCCTTTGTTCCTAACTAAAACAGAATCACCATTGAGAGTGGGCAGCTAGATACTGTGATGGGAACTTTACAAATACCATGGGACAGACAGACAGGGTCTCTCTGAAAACAGTGAAAAGTAGTGCCTTGCTAATACATTTATCAAAACTCCGATGTGAAATACTTCCATGGGTGTTTTTCCCTAGATGTCTCCCACAAAAGTATCCCTGACATCAACAATACATAAGGCATTACTGAAACCAGCATTTATTATGTGGATGTAATCTAGGTCAGAACAGAAATTAGGGCTGATAAAAAGTTTCAGAATACAGCAAATAAAAATATCCTTGGATGAGCTTCCTGGGGGTACAGCATATACATAAACATCTCAGCTGATAATGGCCAAACGGTAGAGTGAATAAAAATGTAGCAACAAGTGCAAGTTGTGGGTTCAGCCCCAGAAATCAGGGCTCTTGAAACAACTGCATATAGGGCACTGATAGAATTTAAAGTATCTCTACTCTAGGGTCAGGCCAAACATAATCTACCATAACAGAACCTCTTGCTCCTCCTACTTCCTCTTTTACTTCGTCTTAGGTCACAAGTACCATAGGCATTAACCAAACTTGCTTGAGATATAAAATAGACTAATCACTAGGGACATTGGCCCTGTAACTGTTATCAGACAGAGTATGTATATTTTTAGCTGATTGGTAACAAATTTCCTTGACATACACAGTGATTAGTCTATCCATTGGTGCTTAGCCCCAAACTAAGGTTGCCAGGTGTCCAGTTTTCAACTGAACACCCAGTCAAAAAGAGAGCCTCCCCAGCCCGGTGAAAATGAGCGAGTGAGGGCTGGTCTACACTGGGGGGGGGGGGGCAGAAATCGATCCAAGATACGCAACTTCAGCTACGCGAATAGTGTAGCTGAAGTCAAAGGATCTTGGATCAAATTACCTGGGGTCCAGACGGCGCGGGATCGATGGCCGCGGCTCCCCCATCGACTGCGCTACCCCCGCTCGCTCTGGTGGAGTTCCGGAGTCGACGGTGAGTGTGTTCGGGGATCGATATATCGTGTCTTAACGTGACGCGATGTATCGATCCCGGATAAATCAATTGCTACCCGCCGATACGACGGGTAGTGAAGACGTATCCTGAGTGAGAGTAGGGGAGAGCAACTGACGGAGGGAGGGAGTGGGATGGGGCCTTGGAGAAGGGGCGGGGAAAGGGTGTTTGATTTTGTTCTGTCATTAAATTGGCAACCCTACCCCAAACCCATAGCAGAAAACCTCCCTCTCTAAAGGAAGCATATGTCCTGGTATTTTTCTGGACAGTGCCAGTTTGTCATATGCAGTCCTAATGGTCCAAGATGTTCTTTGGGGCAGCTATAACATCTCAATTTTTCATTTCATTAGTCAAAATCCAAAGTGTTTGTTCAAGAGTATTGCTATACTAAGTAAAATTTGTTGTTTATTAGGAACAAACAGTCTAATGGAATGAATGTTCAGTATGATAAACGTTTGGAGTAAAGAGAAAAATCAAACGAGTGCAGACACTCTCAGAGCTGCTGTTTTGTTTGAGATGAATATGAGTGGCACTTGTGCCAAGTTTCATGATGAACTCATTCAGATACAAAGTTAATAGGGAAAAAAAAAAACAAACACTCCTCTCCCAGAACTATACCCAAGTCTCTGCTGATATTTTTTTTTTAAAAAGCACACTTGTCTTTGGTATCAGTATTTTCGATCCCTAAAAAATGTTGCCACAAAAGAGTCTCAGCTCGTGAACTTAAAAATATGGTCCCTTATCTTTATCCCTACCTTCCAGTTTGAGAGGATTACTGTAAGAGGTCCGGACTCACCCCTGCAGTGCCTCATGCTGGTCATCCAGGGAATTAGCTCACCAGCCCCTAGAGCACCCTCGGCAGGCACGTGATCCGCCTTGTCCTCTTCTGGCGCCCGTGTCCCTCCCAAGACCCCAGTGCCCCTTGCCCTGGGTGCTGCCCCCTGGCAATACCCACACACACTAGGTCTCCCCTCCCAGGGGAACCCCCACCCACTAACCCCACCTCACCTCAGGATAAGGCCACTGCCAGTCCCCAACTAGCCCCCACTCTCTGGGGCAGACTGCAGTATAGGCCACTCATCATCAGCAAGGTTGGGTTTGGACCTGCTGCCTTGGCCTAGCCCTGGGCTGCCCTCTGCAACCCCCAGTACCCCTTGGCCTCCTACTAGGCCACAGCCTGGGGCTATCCAAGCTGGAGCTCCCCAGCCCCTCAGCCTCTCCCCAGCCCTGCTCCACTACAGGTACCCTGTGTCTAGCTCCCTGCAGCCAGGCCCTTCTTTTCCTGATCACAGAGAGAGACTACTAAGCTCCTAGCTCCCAGCCTCTTTATACAGGCCATCTGGGCTCTGATTAGGGTGTGGCCCAGCTGCAGCCACTTCCCCCAATCAGACAGGGTTTTACCTTGCCCCGCTCCAGCCCTCTGCAGGGCTTTTCCAACCCCTCAGGGCAGGAGCAGGTATCCACCCCACTACAATTGCCTAGAGGTGAATGGAAAGCTAAAAGTGCGCCCAACTGATCAAAAATGGTGGGGCCACAAACTCACTCACAGATACTTAGGAGTGGGAGGCACACCAGCAAAATGCAGGGACCTTTCTGAAAATGAGGAGTACATAAACCACTGGGGTCACCACAGTCCTGTGCTATTCAGCAGCAGTAGGAACAACCTCACCACTGTTTTTAAATTAAAGACCCAAATCTGACTATACAAATTTTTGGTGACACATATTCTGTCAATTTATTAATAATCTGATTGCCATAGAAGACTATGAGAGAGAACCCTGGCAGCCAGAGATTAATATCTACTATGTATGTAAAGGATTTATTGAATTTATGAAGTCTCTGCCCTCAGCTGGTGAAGGGATGTTAATAACTGTGATGAAATATAAATTCTGACTGTTTTTACACAGAACAATTTGGCAGATGCGGTGACATTGGATGGTGGCACCATTTATCAAGCTGGAAAGGAACATAATCTGAAACCTGTGGTTGGAGAAGTATATGATCAAGGTATATATACACAAAAGAATTAATAATGTTTACTGTGTAATCTCTGGGGTGAGGACTGTGTCTTCCTACCTGTTTATGCAGTGCCCAGAATATTTTGGGTGCTGCAGCAATGTAAATGATGATAATAAATTAAGGAAGGTCACAATGTGATCATATCTAAGGGAAAGGAAACCCTGTCCTTTCATCAAAGCAGAAACTGTATTTTTTCCTAAAACAACCCATCGCCTCATTCTGAAGCCAGAGAGGAAAGGAAAATGCCCAGCTATAGGATTCAGAGATGATAGAGCCTTTTCTCCTTTCAAGAGTCCATTCTGACCAGTTACACAGAAAATCTCAGTTTATTCCTGAGAATTGGGTGAAATGTGTGGGGAGGAGGGCTGGGGTTTTTTTTAGTCATTTTAGTTAATACATTATTTATTTGTCACATAACTAAATACAGTGTACTCACGTTTATCCAAAACCCTATTATCCTTCCTAGTGAATGAGTGAGTGGGGCCAGGACAGCAGAGGGCTCCATGAGCTGCTGCAGGACTGGGGACATCCAATTCCTGCAGGTGCAAGGTGCAGGGAAGGCTGCAGTCCTGGCAGGGCAGAACAGAGTCCTGGTTGGGGGGGCGGATGCCTCTGACCTGCCCTGCCAGGACTGCAGCCTGCCCCCCCACACCCTGTGCCTGCAGGGATCCGGTGTCACCTCTCAATTATCCGAACTCCCAGTTATCCGAATAAAACCGGTCTCCCCCATGCTATTTGGATAGTTGGGAGTATGCTGTATATAGGGATAAATTCTACAGTTACACCTCTGTAAAGCTGGGGTAGACCACTGAATATTTGGGGAAGCTGGAGAAGCTGCACTGAATGTTGATGAAGTCAATGGCATTAGTTCAGATTTATGCTACTGTAACTGAGAGGCGGATTCTCCCAGCAACCACAGGCCAGTTAAGAATGGGTATTCCAGCCCACACAATGGTGAGATTGTGTCTGGCTCTAGTTTGGATGGACAATAAGGGGGAGGTGAATACTTTTCATAAACACTAGACACAATTTCAGTCCTGGCTTTCGTGGAACACAGGAACTGTGCTGTCTAGTACCTGTAGGAGCACAAATCACTCAGAGGGAGTAGTCAGGGAGGAAAGATGCAGGCTGAGGGGCTGGCCAGGTGCACATCATCGAGAACATGCTGCAATGTGCACACTCCCCATGAAGTACAATGAGTCCCAGAGCTGCTCCTCCTCCTCTATATTGCCTTGTGGCATCCCTGAACCATTGCTTAATTACACAGACTGCCCCAAAACATGTGTATGGATATTTTAGGACAGAATATCTAAGGTAAAAATAGTTCAGGACAACTGGGAGTTCCTAAAAGAAACAACAGTAAAGGCACAACAGAACATAAGAACAGCCATACTGGGTCAGACCAATGGCTGGTGCCAGATGCTTTAGAGGGAATGCACAGAACAGAACAAGTATCAAGTGATTTATCCCCTGTCATCCACTCCCAGCTTCTGGCAGTCAGAGGATTAAGAACACCCAAAGCATGGGGTTGAATCCCTGACCATCTTGGCTAAAAGCCATTGATGAACCTGTCGTCCATGAACTTATGTAGTTCCTTTTTGGCCTTCACAACCTCCCCCGGCAAAGAGTTCCACAGGTTGACTGTGTGTTGTACGAAGTACTTCCTTTTGTTTGTTTTAAACCTGCTGCCTATTAATTTCATTGAGTGACCTCTGGTTCTTCTGTTATGTGAAGGAATAAATAACACTCCCTTACTCACTTTTCTCACACCAGTCACAATTGTATAGACTGCTATCATATCCCCTCCTAGCTGTCTCTTTTCCAAGATGAAAAGTCCCAGTCTTTTTAATCTATCCTCATACAGAATATGTTCCAAACCCTTAGTCATTTTTGTTGCCCTTCTCTGTACCTTTTCCATTTCTAATATATCTTTTTTGAGATGGAGTGACCAGTATGCAGTATTCAAGCAAACTATCCTAATGTGGAGGAAAGATTAAAAAAAATAGTAAGAGACCAATATGGCTGAATCGGGAGCTCTATAAGAACCTGAAAATCCAAAAGGAATTGTACAAAACATAGAAGGAAGGACAAATTGCCAGGATGAATATAAAATAACACAAACATGTAGGGACAAAATCAGAAAGGCTAAGGCACAAAATGAATTACACCCAGCAAGGGACATAAAAGGCAATAAGAAGAGATTCTATAAATACATTAAAAGTAAAAGAAGGATGAAGGAAATTGCAAGTTCATTACTTAACAGATAAGCAGAGCAAATAATCGATGATAGAGAAAAGGCTGAAGTGTTTAATGCCTATTTTGCATCAGTCTTCACTAAGGGCTTGTCCACACAGAATTAGAGCATGGCAAGCCAGGTTATAAAAGTCCAGCGCACTAGCTTGCCATGCATTGTTGCCATGTGGACCCTGCTACCACACACTAAAAGTTCCATGATGTGCTTTGACTAGTGGCAGCTGTATTTGCACAGTGTCAGCACAGCGAGTCAGTGCATGACAGGGCAGTGCACTGTAGATTTACACCTCTGCTTGCTGCACCCTATGTTTTTGTATAGATGAGTCCTAAAAAGGTTAATTGTGACCAGATGCTTAATACTATTAGCAATAAGGTGGGGGAGGGGGCAAGGATCACAGGCTAGTAGTATATCAGTGTCAGAACTGATAATAGAACTTAGGTCTCCTGACTCTGAGGCCAGTTCTCAAGCCAACTGATCATGCTGCCCCCCTGATAGTAACTAAACAAATTTTTTTTAAATCACATTTAAAAATACAGTCGTTCTTGAAAAATGACTCCTGAGGTCCCTTCCAACCCTGATATTCTATGATTCTATGACTCGGGGCTAGAAAATAAGTCTTACTTATTTGAGGCTTAAGGAGCTCAACTTAGCTTATTGAAGAGAGGGTTGAGAGGTCACTTGATCATTGTGTATAAGTACTGACACATGGGGAAAAGACCTGAGAGTGAGGAGCCTTTCATCCTCGCTGAGAATGGCATAACAAGAACCAATGGTTGGAAGTTGATATTAAGTAAATTCAGCCTTGAAATGAGATGCAATTTCCTAGCTGTGAGGATAATTAAATATTGGAACAGCTTACCAAGGGAAGTGGTGGACTCATCATCACATGGAGTCTTTAAAATAAGATTAGATCTCTTTTTAAAATATAGGCTTTCTTCCAGCTTCTGGAGAAATTTTGTGGTTTGTGTGTGTGGGAGGGCAGGAGTAAGACTGGATGGTTGTGGTGGTCCTTTCTGGCCTTGGATTTATTGTGAATCTGAGTCCCTGTGTTAATTTCTTTACTTCATGAGTCATGGAGAGAACAGAATTGTCTGTTTGCATTGCCCTCAGTGTGTTTCTAGCACTTGCAGCTCTGCACTGAATTAATGATTATAATCAAAACTCATGTTTCAGGGCGTCTGCCAGTTGCCTGCAGGAATCAGAAAGGAATTCCCCTCCCCCCATGCACAATCAGTCAGTTGTATTCTGGGTGGTTGTTTCTCCCCCCCCCCCTCTTTCTCTGCACCTTCCTTTGAAGCATCAGAGATTGGCTACAGCTGGAGTGGGACACCAGGCACGGTGGGCTAGGGTGACCAGACAGCAAGTGTGAAAAATCGGGATGAGGGTGGGGGGTAATAGGAGCCTATACAAGAAAAAGACCCAAATATCGGGACTGTCCCTATAAAATCGGGACATCTGGTCTGGTGTTCTGAGGTGGTATAGAGAATCCTTTTTCTTGATGCCTGGCAGCCGTGTCTTGCTCATGTGCTCAGGATCATGCTAATTGCCAGAGTTGGGATTGGGGAGGAATTTTCTGCCAGGTCAGATTGCCTGGGAACTTGGATTTTTTTCACCTTCCTATGTAGGTTGGAGCATGGTTTACCTGTTGGGATCATTTGGGTATATCTCACCTAATCAATTTCCTGCCATTTCAGGAGCCTTGGGCATTGGTGACACTTTGGTCTGTCCCATTCTGTCCATGTGGCATACAGTTTACCTCTCCTGAGGACTGAACTGCTTTAGTTTAACTAATGTCTCTGGGCTTAATATAGTGATAGCTGGGTGAAAAATCATGGCCTTTGATATACATGAGATCAGAATAGATGATCTTATGGTCCTTTCTGGCCTTAAACACTATGAAATTATAAGAGGCTGAAAAAGAGTCAGACACTTGTTCATCCTGGGAAGCAGTGACTCTGAAAAAGACTTGGGGGTCACACTGAATAATAAGCTGAACATGAACTCCCAGTGTGATGCTGGCAGGGCCGGCTCTAGGTTTTTTGCCGCCCCAAGCAAAAAAAATTTTGACTGCTTCTACCCCAGCCCTGGGCTCTCCCCCCCCCCCCCCCCCCCCCCCCTCCCGCCCCAGCCCTGGGCCCCCCCCCCCACCCGCACCCCCTGCCGTCCCAGCCCTGGGCTCTCCCCCCCCATGCAGCCCCAGCTCTGGGCTCCCCCCTTTCCCCCCACCAGTGACCCTCCACCCACACACCCCCTGCCGCCCCAGCCCTGGGTTCTGCCCCCTCCACCCACACCCTCCTTCCGCCCCAGCCCTGGGTCACTGGTAACTCACTCCCAGGGTGGGTCATTCAGCAGGAATTTTGGATGTGCACAGAACACGGACAGGTTTGGTTCCCATATGGTTACAGAACTGCAGTAAAGTGGAACAATTTTCAGCTTGTGTGATTGGAGGATATCTGGATGCATATTATAAGACTGTCCTACATAAAAGAGGAAACCTTGAGGTGCCTTTATTATTCTTTTGTTCCACTCTTTCTTTCTATGGGGAATTTGCCAATGCAATATCACTGTCTTCCTTTTAAATAAATAAAACTACAAAAAAAAGGAATGGCTGTTGAAAATAGCAATTCCAGTCCTAAAAACCACTGGGAAGCATTTCTTGCTCAATTTTATCCTACTTTTTCTACAGCAAGTTACAGAGGATCAGTATATTTGACTTGGGAGAAATGAAGTAACAGCTGCCCAAATTGAGCTTGAGCACTCCTGAATTTTGAGGTGTTCAAATCTGGAAGGCAGGTGCTGGATTCTCTTTCTGAATATTAGCTAAATCTGGAAAGGAAAAGTCAATTTCTGCTTCCATGGCTCAGAAGTGGAAATCCTCCTACGTGCCTGGTACTGTATCTAAAGCTGCCCAGGTCCAGTAGAGCCTCCCCTCCCTTACTTTTCATTTTAAATTCTAGTGGGATCCACATACCTCCCTTGCTAGGCTTCAGATAGAGAGGGGCACTGTCCATTTAGTGCACCCAGTTCCTTCTTTGGGGGCTGCAAGGTGAGGTCACACCAGTATCCCTAATCCGGTCTGGGGATGTCTTCTGAAGGGGATATCTGGGCCAAAGCCTTCTACTCCTTGGGCATACTTGTTCCCCGTTCACAGTGCCACCCCACTCTAGCAGTATGCTCTCCATTCACAGCAAGCTGCAGCATGAGATTTCAGCTAGCATACTCCCTCCCCCTCCCTTTCCTGTTGATAGCGGCCAAGGGAATGCTGGGAAATGTAGTTCTTTCCCTGCTCCAGGGCTGGCTCTATAGGCAGGGAGCTAACCAAGGAACTACAGCTCCCAGGGCCCCCTGTTGGTTCTCAGCTCCCAGGCTGGATTCCTGCCAGCTGCCGCCCCTGCAAATGGGCTGCCCCAAGCACCTGCTTGCTTTGCTGGTGCCTAGAGCCGGCCCTGGATGCTGGGACCAAAAAGGCTATGTGATGTCCGAACAGGGCAATATGGAGGAGGAGTAGGGAAGTTATATTACCTCTCTATTTGGCACTGATGCCCCCAACTACTAAAATACTGTGTCCAGGTCTGGTGCAAACCCTTCAAAAAGGATATTGAAAAATTGGAGGGATTCAGAGAAGAGCCATAAGAATGATTATTAGATTGGAACATATCTTATAGTTAGAAACTCTAGGAGCTTAATCTAGTTATCTTATCAAAGAGACAGTTGAGGGGTGATTTGATCAGTCTACAAGCACCTATGTGCAAACAGAAATTTATCAATCTAGCAGGCAAAGGTATAACAAGTTCCAATGTCTAGAAATTGAAGCTAGACAAATTCAGACAAGAAATAAGATACAAATTTTTAACAGGCAGGGCAATTAACCATCTGAACAATTCACTAAAGATTGTGTTGGATTGTCCATCACTGGCAATTTTAAAGTCAAGATTGGATGCTTTTCTAAAAGATATGCTGTAGTTCAACCACAGCTATTGGACATGAAGCAGGAATTAATTCAGAGAAGTCCTATGGCCTGTATTATCCAGGCAGTTATAGAAAATGATCACAAAGGACCCTTCTGGTCTTAAAATCTATTAATCTATTTGTCCCCTCTTCTCCCCACTCCTCCAAGGTACCTGGATGTTGTCAAAGGGCTTTTTACAAATTCTATTAAAAATGTAAAAAGCAACAGAGAGTCCTGTGGCACCTTTAAGTCCTGTGGCACACGGCTACCCCTCTGATACATTAAAAATGTGTCTTTCCTCAAGTCTAGTCTCTTCTATGTCTGGCTCCCCATCCCCACAACATGATTTGTTATATGCAGAGGTGGATTAAGATTTTTCCGGGCCCTGGGTACAAAGAACATTTGGGGCCCCTCATCCCAGGGGCACTAGAACTGGAGGGGGCAGAGGGACCCGCCCCCCCCCCCACTTTTTAACATGGACGTAGGTATGGAGTGGTGGCAGGAGGGGCTGCGCTTTGTGGCGAGGTGATCAGCTCTCCTGCAGTGAAGCGCAGCCCCTGCTAGTGGCGCCAGTCTCTTCCCAGTGGTGGTGAGAGGCTGAGGTGGGGTACAGCTCCCCACCACCACAGGGCCCCACCCCCTGCTCTTCCTCTTCCCCCTGAGGCCCTGGCCAGGCCAGAAGCTGGAGCCAGGCCATGGTAAGAGCCACCCAGGGAGCCCGGGCCACTGTGGGGAGCCCCAGACTCTCCACCTGCCCTGGGTGGCACGCCCCGAGGGGCAGAGACATGAGCAAGGAGCTGTTCTTGGGCACTCTTCCCCCACCCACCCAGGGCAGGTGGAGGGTCTGGAGCTCCCCACAGTGGCACAGGCTCCCTGGGTGGCTATTACCATGGCCTGCCTCTGGCTTCCGGCCTGGCCAGGGGGTGGGGCCTCAGGGGAAAGAGGAGGAGCATGGGGCAGGGTCACAGTTCCAGCACCGGTGCCCCCTCCCCACTTCTACACAGGTTCTGGTGCTCCTGTGGGGGCCCCCAAATTGGTTGGAGCGCCGGGCACGGGCCCAGCATTAATCCGAAGATTATATGAATTATACTTAGCCATTAGTGCTTTCTATATTCCAAACGCTACACAAAAATAAACAAATAAGTTAATATATGTTAATGAAAGAATGCTTGGGCCCAGTCCTAGATGTCTCACTCATGCTAACAGTCCTACAAGGCCTAATCCTGCTCCAATTGAAGTCAACATGAGGTTTGCCATTTATTTCAATGGAAGCAGGATCATTCTCTTGGCATTTAGTGGGACTAAGATAAATACAGTCTGTAAAATCCGACCTTCTGTCCCTATTTCACTGAGAGGGAACTCAGACATAGGCTTTGTCTACATTAGCATTTTCCTTCAATTCTCCCATCGTCATGGATGCAGCCATCCAAGTGATAACATGATGGGAGTACTAGTGTAGGTAGTCCACTAGCATTTTAACCTCCATTTACTCTTACCCAGCTAAAAGCAGCTCTTTAATTATGCTGGTTAAATGGTAGCTAGTTGGTCTACACTAGTGCTCCCACCATTGCCATTAATACCACTGGTGGAACTGCTAGTGCAGCTGGGTGTTGGGAGAGAAATGTGAAGAAAACTGTAAATGTAGACAAGCCATAGGTGACATCCTGAAGTCCTCAGAGAGTAAGTTAATGGCACTTGTGCAGTTAGTATTCAGGAGTTTTCCAGATTAAGACTCTCAAGCAGGTAAATTTCAAATTAGAGATTAGGCACAAAGTTTTAACAGTGAGGGTGATTAACCAAACTACAAAGGGAAGTGGTGGATTCTCCTTGATGTCTTCAGATCAAGACTGGATGCTTTTCCTTAACCTTCAGTCAAATGCAAGTTATCTTTAGTCAAACACAAATTATGTGGCTCAATATAAAGGTAACTGGATGAAATTTAATGGCCAGTGATACACAGGAGTCGAATTAGAGGATCTAATGGTCCCTTGTGGTGTTAAGCTTTATGAATTTGTGAATCACATCAACCATAAACTGGTGAAAATAATGTTTGCCCCTTCATATTCTTGGTGCTAATGGGCCCTGATGCTATAAAATAAAAATTAATAAATTAGAAGGTAATTATGGGGCTTTTCTTTTACAAATTAAAGTCTAAATATTTCAGCTAAATATGGCTTTATTTACAAAAACATTTACACAAGGAAGAAACAACAGGTCGAATTTATTACTGAGGTCAGTGGCGTCATACCAGGGATGTGATCTTTGTGCCCTTTGAATATGGATGAGGAAGATTAGGAAAAGGTGTCAGGTCAATGTCTCTTATCGTAATACTGCTTCTATATTAGTTTCATTTTGATCCCTTTTTGTTTCTATGCAGAAATTGGCACTTCATACTATGCAGTGGCTGTTGTCAGAAAAAATTCCTTCATTAGCATCAACAGTTTGAAGGGCGTAAAGTCATGCCACACAGGCATCAACAGAACAGTTGGCTGGAATGTTCCTGTTGGCTACCTCATTGATAGTGGTCGCATGTCAGTGATGGGATGCAATGTTCCAAAAGGTAAGGACTGCTGGGATGTAACCTGCTTTCCAGAGAGGCCCTGTCACTGAACATTGGCATGAATATGGGCTCCCTGGATAGCGGAAGCACTCACAGGGACAAGAACCTTGTCTTCTAGCTGATTTTTTCACCTTGTTTTGTTGCTCATTCTAACTGAGAATTGACCTGAAGCAGCTCAGATCAGAATTCAGCCCAGTGTATTTATGTATAAACTGTTTTTAAAAGCCAACAGAAGCTATTATCACTTTTTTAATGTATAGAGATGTATAATTAAGGTTTGTTAAAATGTGTTTGTTGCCATTTTTGGTTTTGGTTTTAGTTGCTAAAATATTGTTACCTTAATTTTACTTGTAGCTGTTAGTGAATATTTCAGTGCAAGCTGTGTTCCTGGAGCCAATAATGTAAATTACCCCAAATCCCTCTGTCAGCTCTGTAAAGGGGACGCATCTGGGCAGGACAAATGTGAAAGAAATTCAAAAGAGCAGTATTATGACTACAGCGGGGCTTTCAGGTAAAGTCTTGGTGTTTAATATTTAACATTTGTCTGTATATGCTGTACCCATTGGCAAGATATCTGAGCCCCAATTGACTTTCAGCAGAATTCCAGAGAGCCAATGAATAATGCTAGTAGAAAATCTGTTAAAACATAAAACTAAGTGAATTTATAATTTGAGGTAATCTTAAAATAATTTCACTATAATTTCATTTCAGTGGTTCCCAAACTTTTTGGCATCACACCCCCTTTTTAATTTTTGAGAAACCCTCATACCCCCACCTCTCCTTTACCATCATCCAACCCCCCCTGCTCCTTGTCCCCCGACCACCCCCTCCCGGGACCCCACTCCCTATCCAACCCCACCCCTGCTCCCTGTCTTCTGACCGCCCCTCCACCCCGAACCTCTGCCCCATCCAACTGCTCCCTGTCCCCTGATTGCCCCCTGAGACCTCCTGCCCCTTATCCAACCCTCTCTCCCCTTGCTCCCTGCCCCCTTACCAGGCTACTCAGAGCGGCAGGGCTGGCTTATTGGAAAGACTGGGAGGTGGGCGGGCGCAAGCTGCACTGCCCGTGCAGCGGCGTTGTTGCAGGGGAGGGAGGACAGAAGGGGAGGGGCCAGAGGCTTGACTCCCCAGCCAGGAGCTCAAGGGCTGGGCAGCCTCATGCCCCCCCTTGGAATTTCTTCACGCCCCCCCCCAGTTTGGGAACCAATGCACTAGTACTCAGGCCAAAGGCATATCTGTTCTTTGATAAAAACTCTAGGTGTCATTACTTGTTTTGTGCATGGAAATCCCATTTAAGTTGTTTTTGTCTTCATCAATATTCACCTCCTGGGAAAACAAATCTTGATATTCACTTGATCACAGATCCATAAATGCTGAACATGCTTGGATTTGATGCAATCTTAACAAGAGCTGATGAGCCCTGACAGTTTTCATACCTGAACATTAGGCTTAGCCAGCTATTTGGTAAATCTGAAGCTTCCCTTTTCAAGTACAATTAGTTCCCTTATCTCTTATTGTGCTCCCCTCCTCCTCCACTTTGCCAATGCCAGCCTCAATACCTCTTCTCTCTACTTCTCCCATTCCTCTGTACCTTATTCTCTTCCCTGCGTGCATGTGTGTCAAACCCTCCCAATCCCCATGGCCTGGACCAGGCCCCCACAGATGTCACAAATTAAAAAATCTGTATAATTTTATTTTAAACAGTGACTCCTCATTCCAGATTTTCCAGTGGGTCTTGTGTGTCTGAGACTGTAGATTTTTCAGGGCAGGGAATCATTTGATATTTGTGTCTTGTATCACACCAAGCATTGTCAGCACCTGCCCTACTAGCCATTAGCCTCTGCCTTGATCCTTACACACAGCATAAAGACAGCAAATAGTTCAGCATCTTTCTACTGGTGGTCTTTGGGTACATTGCACTGCACAGGCCTACTGTTGTCACTGAGCAGTATTCCATACTTACGATTAATAGTGTATAAATATAGTCTGATTTATGGTAGGTGTTTGGCTGAAGGAGCTGGAGATGTCGCCTTTGTGAAGCACAGCACAGTGTCTGAAAACACAGATGGTGAGTAATGTAAGGGTTCATCTCTCACTTGAAAGTCCAGCTGTATTCTCTAAAGCGTTGCAAATCTGGTGACCCCAACAATAAGAGCAATGTCATATGTTCAGAATTTATTCTGATGCAAGGAATAAGCAAAGATGCAATAAAGCCAGAACACCATGTGAACACAAGGGAAAGAGAAATGTCCCCAAGTCAGACATTTTCAAATCAACTGGCAATTTCAGCAAAAAGTAAAGTGGGATCTTTAATTGCACTCTGGAAGCAGAGATTAACCTGAACCAAAATCCTGGATCCAAACAGTCTTGGACTTTGGGATAGTTTAAAAGTTGAATACAAATAATTGTGGCTTAGGCTCCTCTCTACTCAGAAATCTCAGCAAAAACAGGCAGAAGGGAGCTTAGTTTGTGGTACCACTAATCAATGCAACCACCCCTATACCCATGGCATTTATTGAGTATACCTGTGAGTATATACCACTTAGATATCAAGGTCCCACTTTTTAAATCCAGTGGAGCTCCATTTAGTGCAGGACACCAGGGTGGGTGGGTGGGTCTAAAAGTTTGTTCTGGGCCACCCTTGTGGCCCCTGGATTTTAGGACCATCTCAGCACTGCTGTGGTCCCCAGCGTAATTCAGAGCTGCCTGCACACAGTTTTAATTTCTGTTCAACTGCCTATAGTCTCATAGGGTTATATCTGAAGCCAAAGGAATAGCTTCAACCATATTATATTTCCCCCAACCATACATTGGAGAATACGAGGTGATAGGGTGGCCTACAGCCACTCTGTTGGTTCTTCACCTCTTAGAGAGTACCCTTAGACAGGGGAAATTCTCGAGTAGCTTGTTAAGCCAGCTTTCCTCCTGCTTTATGCAGCTGTAGGGAAAATCAGGCAGAATGTAGTGGAGAATTGCTGCTCATGTGATTAGGTACCTTAGAAATAGTGTGGCTGGATGGGTAGAGCAGAGTCAGAGGGAGACAGATGCATCAGCAGCTCTGTGTCCATCAGTGTGATTCTGGAAGCTGTTTCATAACTGTGTTTTATTTGATTTCAGGCCAGACTCCTTCCTCATGGGCCCAAGAGCTTCACTCCAGGGACTTCCAGCTTCTCTGCCGCGATGGCAGCACAGCTGAGGTTACAGACTGGAGGAAATGCCACCTGGCCCGAGTCCCAGCTCACGCTGTTGTCGTCAGACCTGACACCGATGGGTCACTCATCTTCCAGATGCTTAAGCAGGGGCAGGTGGATTACGTTTTTTGGTGTCTGTACTGATTTTTTAGTTGCCCCTCCATCCACCTGGCTTGATCCTGTGGGATGCTGAGCACCTTCAGCTCAGTGAGAATTAAATGGGAGTGGAGGGCACTCAGCAGCTGAGAAGATCAGGCCTAGAGATGGATTTCAGCCACAAAATGTGGCTGTGGTCTCACACCACTTTCTTTGCCCCCAAATACCAAGAGACACTGAACAAGGCTTGAGGGGCAATTGTTTATGCCTTGTGAAGGTACAAGTGAGATAGTGCCCTCAATGCCAAGGTTTCCAACTAGACTTTACTTTCACCCCAGACTTAAACATTACTTAAGCTATGGCCTGGTGTACACTACAACTTAGTTTGACCTAGCAACTCATTCAGGGCTGTGAAAAATGTTGCACCCTGAGCACCGTAGTTAGGTCGACCTAACCCCTGGTGTAGATGCGGCTAGATTGATGGAAAGATTCTTCCATCAACCGGGCTACTGCTTCTCAGAGAGCTGGATTACCTACATTAGTGGAAAATCTTCTTCCATTGATGTAGGAAACATCTACACTGTGGCAATACAGCAGTAGCCCTGTAGCTGTGCTGCAGTAGTGTAGACATAGATTATACCAGCATAGCCATGTTCGCGTACCTATGCAGGCATAACCCCATAGTGTAGCTGCAGCCTATGCCAACAAAAGAGATTTTTCCATCAGTGTAAAGATGCCACCTCCCCGAACAACGGCAGCTGTATCAACGGAAGCATTGCCAATCAACATAGCTGCATTTCCACTGGGGTTTCGGTCAGTAGAGCTATGTCAGTCAGGGGTGTGGTTTTTTTTAAACACACTCACTGAGGGAGCCATGTCAACCTAAGTTTTTAAGTGTAGACCAAGCATTAGATAAAGGTGTGTTTGCCTTATAGACACTTTCTCTTTCCTTAATGTTACAGCAAAGATTTCAGATGTTTGACTCTGCGGCTTACAATGCAAAGAATCTTCTCTTCAAAGACACCACCACAGAATTGGTTCCAATCACAAATCAGAACTACCAGGCTTGGCTGGGTGACGAATATATGCATGCCATGCAAGGCTTGAGCTGCGATCCCACCAGTAAGTTGGGCCTTTGGATTTGCCTCTGTAATCACAAGTAGAGGTACTCTTACAAGAGAGACCACCTTGATTTTGTTTGAATTTATGTTTGCATCCTGACCTTTTGAAGAATCCTTGGAGCACAAAGACCCAAACATCACACTGGAGTGGGAAAGGAGACCACTCTGAATTTGAGACCATGAAACATTGCTTCAAGGATTCACCTACCATGGTATAGGAGCAGCAGGGGTATCTATGCTGAGCGAACTGATCAGGATGTGGCTCCTCTTCCACAGGGTGGGCATAGAAAGCAGAGTGCTGATCATTGAGCTCAGTACAAAGACCCAGAGGGAGACCAAAGAGACAGGATCCTTCAATTTTAGACTGATGCTTCATTTAATTGTAATCTATCCCTAGCCCTGAGACAGAATGCACACAATACTTGCAACTGGGGCACCACAAATGTGCAGATTTGTGTCGTGTTAACTACATCAGTAGTTCCCAAATCCTGAAATGTACACTGACTGGTGATGAGATCTCATGGTTTCTTTCCTATTCTATCTTCATTCTTGCAGCATGCCCCTCTCGGTGGTACCTGAGCACCTGGTACTACAGTCTTCTTTCCCCACATTAATATTGTAGTCTCTGTGTTGAACCACAAACTCCTATTAAAAATCCCCAAACTGCAATTTGGAGCCAGCAGAGCTTCATTGCAAACTGCATGAAAAGTAGACCCATCTTGCCCATATGAGTGGGAGGGGTTTTAGTCTGGTAAATTCGTACTGTTGCCTGAAAAGACTCCCTCATTTACAGCTTCTATTCCTTTTCTTTTTCCTGGACCACTTAGGGTTTGTTTTGATATGCTGAGTGCCCACATTTCAGTCAGTTAAGTATCATACTGCAGCCAGAAACATGTGAAACATACAGCTCCAAATCCTGCTGTCCTTTAGGCAAACTAATGGAATGGGTTTCTCATTGTTTTGGTGGGTCTTTTGCTTGAAAAAGGATTAAGAAAGAATGGCAGGATTTGTCCTACTGTTTGGTTCCACCTCATTATGTTCTGTTAGCAGGTTTATTCCTTTGGTGCATGAAAATTTATTCTAGGGCTGTCGATTAATCACAGTTAACTCACGCGATTAACTCAAAAAAAGTAATCACAATTAAAAAAATGAATCGCAATTAATTGGAGTTTTAATCACACTGTTAAACAATAGAATACCAATTGAGATTTATTAAATATTTTGGATGTTTTTCTACATTTTCATATATATTGTATTCTGTGTTGTAATTGAAATCAAAGTGTATATTATTTTTTATTACAAATATTTGCACTGTAAAAGGGATAAACAAAAGAAATAGTATTTTTCAATTCACCTCATACAGGTACTGTAGTGCAATCTCCTTGTCATGAAAGTGCAATTTACAATGTAGATTTTTCTGTGTGTTACATAACTGCATTCAAAAATAAACCAATATAAAATTTTAGAGCCTGCAAGTCCACTCAGTCCTACTCCTTGTTCAACCAATTGAAAAGACAAACAAGTTTGTTTACATTTACAGGAGATAATACTACCCTCTTCTTAGTCACAATGTCACCAGAAAGTAAAGAACAGGCATTCACATGGCATATTGTAGCTGGCATTGCAATATATTTAGGTGCCAGATATACTAAACATTTGTATGCCCCTTCATGCTTCGCCCACCATTCCAGAGAACATGCTTCCATGCTGATGATGCTCGTTAAAAAAATAATGAGTTAATTAAATTTGTGACTGAACTCCTTGGGGAAGAAGTGTATGTCTCCTGCTCTGTTTTACCTGCATTCTGCCATATATTTCATGTTATAGCAGTCTCGGATGATGACCCGGCATGTTGTTCTTTTTAAGACCACTTTCACTGCAGATTTGATAAAATGCAAAGAAGGTACCAATGTGAGATTTCTGAAGATAGCTACAGCACTTGACCCAAGGTTTAAGAATCTGAATCTGAATCTTTCAAAATCTGAGCGGGATGAGGTGTAGAGCATGCTTTCAGAAGTCTTAAAAGAGCAACACTCCAGTGTGAAAACTACAGAACCCAAACCACCAAAAAAGAAAATCAACCTTCTGCTGGTGGCATCTGACTCAGATAATGAAAGTTTGAATTGTTATTGAGAAGAACCTGTCATCCGCATGGATGCATGTCTGCTGGAATGGTGGCTGAAACATGAAGGGACATATGAATCTTTAGCGCATCTGGCACGAAAATATCTTGCGATGCCAGCTACAACAGTGCCATGAAAATACCTGTTCTCACTTTCAGGTGACATTGTAAACAAGAAGCGGGCAGCATTATCTCCTGCAAATGTAAACAAACTTGTTGTCTGAGCGATTGGCTGAACAAGAAGTAGGACTGAGTGGACTTGAAGGCTCTAAAATTTTACATTGTTTTATTTTTGAATGCAGTTTTTTTGTACATAATTCTACATTTGTAAGTTCAACTTTCATGATAAAGAGATTGCACTACAGTACTTGTATTAGGTGAATTGAAAAATACTATTTCTTTTGGGTTTTTTTACAGTGCAAATACTTGTAATCAAAAATAAAGTGAGCACTGTACACTTTGTATTCTGTGTTTGTAATTAAAATAATATATTTGAAAATGTAGAAAACATCCAAAAATATGTACATAAATGGTATTCTATTGTTGTTTAACAGTGCGATTAATCACGTGATTAATCACGATTAATTTTTTTAATCGCTTGACAGCCCTAATTTATTCCTTTCTAGGAGACTTCACTCCAGCTGCAGAAACAAAGAAGCTCCTTTTCCAAACACATAGGATGTTTTAATGCATTTTCAGGGCTCAGCTGTTTTGCAGCAGTGCTCTGTGCCTTTTGTGTGTGTGTCTCACCTTTCCATTCTTTCCCTTCTGTTCAGTGGCTGGTGAGGGAAGTGGTTCAGCTCCTAGGCTAATTTGGAATAGCCAGGGCAAATTAAGGCAATCTGGAGCCCCGGGCATACTCAGCATGGAGTCGCTAGGGCCCTGCCCCAACACCATGGTTCAGTTACTCTTGGAGTGGCAGCAGGTTCCAGAGTGTAAGGAAAGAGGCAGCTCACACCTGTTGAAGCCATTGTTCTAGCACACTTTGGTAGGCATTAGTTACATTCAGGTTTTTCAAGCTTTTCTTTGCATCCATGCATCCTAAAAATATTATTTTTCATAATGAGAGTTGAGATTCTGATCCCAGAATCTGACTCTAGGAACTAGGGCCCTGGGCATAGGCCTAGAATGCTGAAACCTTAATCCAGACTGAATGAGCAGCCTCGGGACTGCTCTAAATTGTGCTGGTTTGTAACAACCACACACATCCCTTAAATCAGCCAGAGATCTCCAGACTGAAGTGTACTTTGACCATGTGCTGCCCCATCCACAGTTTATCGCCTACAATGAAGAGGCTGAGAATGGGTGGTATAGAGCTGGCTTATATATAAAGAGAGGAAGGAGGTGGTTACAACACCAGTGTAGGGCTTGGCTTCAAGTCCTACACTAGTACACCATTGAACTCCTGTGTGACCATGGACAAGAGACTTAGCCTCTCTCTGCTTCTGTTCCCCATCTGTTAAATGGGTATATCATAGCACTTTCCTACCATGCAGCAGTGTTGTGAGGAAAATACATTAAGGATAGTGGGACCACGGCTCTGGGCCTCAGACCAGGAGCTCTGGAACAGGGGTGGCCAGGGGGCCATGGCCCCATCATTTTTTACTGGCCATAAGGGCGAGCGATGGGAGGGGGAGAGGTGGAAAGGAGCAAGCAGGGGACAGGGTTTTGGGGGAAGGGGCATGGTGGGGATGGGCCTCAGGGGAAGGGACAGCACGGGTGTAGGGCCTCAGGGGAAGGGGTGGGTATTGGGGCCATGTTTCCGACGCTGGTGGCCCTCTCACTTTTAGGAGCCTTCTGCCACTCCCGCCTCAGCCTATAGATTATAATTAAGACTACGTTTTAGTCATGGGTATTTTTAGTAAAAGTCATGGACAGGTCACGAGCAGTAAACAAAAATTCATGGCCCGTGACCTGTCCATGACTTTTACTATATACTCCTACCTAAAACTTGTGTGGGAGGCTGCAAGTGCTCTGGGGCCTGGTGATCTGGGGGCACTGCAGGTGCTGGAGGAGGTGGCCCGGGACCCCCGCTGGTGCTGGGGGCGTGGGCATTGGCATGTGGCCCGGGACCCCCGCTGGTGCTGGGGGGAGCAGGGTGGGAGTTGGTTGGCAGGGCTCACAGGGGCTGCCTACCTGGCTCCACATGTCCCTGCAGCTCCTAGGCGGTGGAGGGGCCAGGGGGCTCGGCGCGCTACTCCCATCACAAGCGCTGGCTGCGCAGCTCCCATTGGCTGGGAACTGCGGGGGCAGGCAGCGTGTGGAGCCCCCTGGCCCCTTCACCTAGGAGCTGCAGGGCCATGCCAGTGGGAGCTGCGAAGCCCCCCACCCTGAGGTAAGCCCTCCCCGCATCCCCTAGCCCTGAGCCCCCTCCCATACACCCAAACTGCTGCTGCTGGTCCAGGGGCTACCTGGCTTGGGCAGCCCCTGAGCCAGCACCGGCCGGTGCAGAAGTCACGGAATCCATGACTTCCATGACAGAGTCACAGCCTTAATTATAATACAGAACACAGGCACCAACTTTCCAATGTGCCGGCGGGTGCTCGACCCCTGGCTCTGCCCCAGGTCCTGCTCTCCCTCCACCCATTCCCCCAAGGCCTTGCCCCCACCTGCCCCTGTCCTGCCCTCACCCTGCCTCTTCCCACCCCTGCTCCACCCCCCAACCCACTGTGACGGTTTGGATCACAGAAACCCCCTTGGGAGCTGCCACCCGATGTGCCAAGACTACCCCTGCTTCTGTTTTCCCTGCCAGCTCAGGACTCCAGCACCCCGTCTTGCTGAATTAGACACTCCAGTCCACTTCAACACAGACCCAGGGTCTGAATTACTTGTCCCAAAGCTGCGAGTTTACCCAAAAACAGCTCACAGGAGTGTGCTTGTCTTTAGCACTCAGATGCCCAACTCCCAATGGGGTCTAAACCCAGATAAATCCGTTTTACCCTGCATAAAGCTTATGCAGGGCAAACTTTGTTCGCCCTCTATAACACAGATAGAGAGATATGCACAGTTGTTTGCTCCCCCAGGTATTAATACATACTCTGAGTAAATTACTAAATAAAAAGTGATTTTATTAAATACAGACAGTAGGATTTAAGTGGTTCAAAGTAGTAACAGACAGAACAAAGTAAGTCACAAGCAAAATAAAATGCGCAAATCTATGCCTAATCAAACTAAATACAGATAAGTTCCTCACCAGTTCCAGAATGCTCCCTTTCACAGGCTAATCTCCCTTTAGCCTGGGTCCAGCAATCTCTCACAACCCCTGTAGTTACTGTCTTTTGTTTCAGTTTCCTTCAAGCATCCTGGGGGGGTGGAGAGGCTCCTTCTTTAGCCAGCTGAAGACAAAATGGAGGGGTCTCCCCCAGGTTTAAATAGACTCTCTCTTGTGGGAGGAGACCCCCCTCCTCCCTCCTATGCAAAGTCCAGCTCCAAGATGGAGTTTTGGAGTCACCTGGGCAAGTCACATGCCCCTGCATGACTCAGTCTTTACAGGCCGACGCCATTGTCCACATGGTATCTTGCATGTCTCCAGGAAGACTTCTTATGTGGATTGGAGCATTCCAAGATGCATTGTTTCCCGATCAGGTACTTAACCTGGCAAATTCCTTCCTAAAGAAGCTGACCAAATGCCTCACCAAGCTTACTTAGAAATCAAGCAAGCATACAGCCCATATTCTTAACCTCAAGTAGAAAATGGTATATATGTACAAAGGATTAATAGATATAGTAGACCATGTCACAGGCAGCACAAAACATATTTCAGTTATATCATACATACATTTGTAAACACCCACCCATAAAGCCTTATGGGGTACGCTGTCACACCCACTTCTTCCTGCCCCAGTCCATCCCCTCCCCCGAGTGCGCCGCAACCTCGCTCCTCCTCCCTCCCCACAGAGCCTCCTGAACACTGCAAAACAGCTGATTGTGGTGGGCAGGAGGCACGGGGAGGGAGGAGGAGGCGCTGATTGGCAGGGCCTGCTGGCAGGCTGGAGGCCCTGCAGGGAGGTGGAGGTTCTGATAGGGGGGCTGCTGGTGGGTGATCAGCACCCACAATTTTTTTCCCACGGAGTCGGCGCCTATGATACAGAATATTCTTAAAATCCCTATACTAGAAAATGAACTTTCATGGTAGCTTGGACCATGTTTGCTTTCCCTTCTCAGAACCCAGAACAGTTTCAGTAATGGAGCCTTTGCCTACAAAACTTGTCTGTTTTGCTGGTTTTCCAGAATCAGTTGGCCTTGAGAACCCACCAGATGCATCTGTTCAGGCTGGCCTATGGTTTAACTTTTGAGATAGTGTAATTAGGATGACCAGACAGCAAATGTGAAAAATTGGGACTGGGGTGGGGGGGTAATAGGCGCCTATATAAGAAAAAGACCCAAAAATCAGGACTGTCCCTATAAAATCAGGACATCTGGTCAACCCTAAGTGTAACCCACACACCTCCTGGGTGTGGTGTTCTGTCCTATCTAGTGTTACAGAGACCACTTAGAGGGAGAGATAAAATGAGTCTGCTCTACAGCCTTAGCTAACAGCCAGTTGGCTTTTAGCTCATGCAGTAGAGCAGGCCTGCACAACATGCGGCCCGGGGGCCGCATTCGGCCCTCGTGGGCTCATTGTGCGGCCCGTGGGGGGTGAGTAGGCAAGCGGTGGGTGAGGGAGGGGGGCTGAGGAGGCGAGCGGGCAGGCAGTGGGGCAGGTGAGCCGGCGGCTGAGGAGGCGAGCGGGCGGGTAGTGGGGGGGGGGGCAGGTGAGCTAGCAGCAGGGCGAGGGGGGGGCTGAGGAGGCGAGCCGGCAGGCAGTGGCGGGGGGGCAGGTGAGCTGGCGGCTGAGGAGGCGAGTGGGTGGGCAGTGGCGGGGGGGCAGGTGAGCCGGCGGTGGGGGGCTGAGGAGGCGAGCGGCGAATCGGTGGCTTAGCTGGTCTACTGATCTGGTCTGGCTCCCATCCCCTCTCCAAGGGTTGCAGCTGTCTGGAGGTGCCTGCCTTCCATGCCTTCCTCATTCACACCTCATTCATTCAACAGGGCAATTGATTACAAAGGAGGGGGGGAGAGATCTTATTCTACTTCTAGCAAAAAGACATTTTTCTTTTACCTTAATTATACTACCTTAGGAGCCCGCTATAACATATTACAAAGGTTCAATACTGCTGTTTCGGTGGGGCGGCGCTGGGGAAGGAGGGTTTGTTTCCGCGAGGCGGGCGGCACTGGGGGGGGGGTTTCAGCAGCTCGGGGGGGGGGGGGGGATTCAGTGGGGGTGGGGGGTTTTGGCCCTCAGCTGTTTTCTTTGGAGTAATATGGCCCTCGCCACTTTACGAGTTGTGCAGGCCTGCAGTAGAGGCTCATACACTAAGCTCCAGAGGTCCTAGTTCAATCCCACCTGCTGACAACCGAGGTCTGTCAGCATTACAATAGCACACTGGATAGGGCAACAGCAGCAGGAGTCATTTATCCACCTTATGTGAATGGATTTGTAGTGTAGTCAGCAATTCCTTCCATGGCTGCTAAGACTAGTCCAGTAGTTAGGGAGACCCTGTGTGGTACCATTAAGCAGCACAGGCAGTGTTTTCTTAGTTTAGGAGCTAGAGAGAACCATGGGGTCTGTTTGTGTCATAAGTATCAGCAAAGAATTGTCTTTATATTCATTACACCCCAGCCCTCTTTATTCTGTACTGTGAGGTTTGCTACCATTGTGTTAATTTCTAAGTGTGCATTTTTAATAAGGTGAGGGGCCTAGGTATATGGTAATGAGCAGAATATATACATGTTTACATCTATTACATTTAATCCCTATTATTTTCTTTCAAATTGAATGCAGGGTTACCAGAAAGCCTGCGATGGTGCGTTGTGCTCACTGAGGAGATCTGGAAATGTAGTGAAATGGCTGTTGCCTTTAAAAAAAAGAACTTGAAACCAGAGATCCAGTGTGTTTCAGCCAAGACAACAGAACAGTGTATGGAAATGATCCAGGTGGGCTTGTTACTATGCTTTGTATGAACCATACTGGTTCTTGACCATGAATATATTGTAATGCATTAGTTAAGGAGTACGTTTACAACTGTCCTCTGCTGGATAGAATCAGAACTACTCAAGTGTATGAGATTGGCTCTGTATGTAAGCAGCAGGCACTGGCGGGTAAATCCAGGAGATTACAGAGGATTCTCTGTAGGTCTTGTGGTAGAGGCCTGAGATTTTGGAGTGAGGATCTCATGCTACTGTGTCCAGAGAGATATCTGTTTCCTATTTCTTCACCTCTGATATCTCTTCCACTTCTGTTTTCCCAAAATATTTTAAAGATAAATACACAAACATTGAGGTGGGCAAACAATTGCCTTTCCACCCTCCAACAGGCGGTCTGAAACCGAGAGAAAGAAAGTCCTTTAGTAGTGATTAATAGCTGCCTTTCGAATACTTACCTGCAGACAACAGGTACAGCAGTTCAAGGATAATTTTGTCCGGCTTTATCCAACTCATCCAGACTCCTCTTTTTTTAATTTGTTCACAATTTTTCTTTGCCATGGGATGTAGATTACTGGCAGACTTCAGACCTTCTATCACACTACATAGATTAATGTTATAATTTACCAATCAATAAATTTCTTGTTAAAAAGTGGCCTAGTACCATACTGTAAAATCACCAGTCTGTTGTAAGTGGCTGGATCCCATGTGCTTCAAAGCCAAGTGGATCTGGGGGGAGTCAAGTAACTGTTTCTAGCTCTGGCAGTCTAGCGCATACTCCTGGGCTCAGACCTCTTGTCTGATGCCTTTCTTTTAACATGGGGGTACTGCTGCCCAACTGCCCTATAATCCAGAATCAGTTTCTGAGGCCTCCTGAGCCCCCCAGTTGCTTACATGTGCCCCCCCTCCTAGTTCTACGTAGGCTATGGGCATACTTGTTTAACCCCTTTAGGATCAACATGGCAGGACAGCAAAGAACAAAGGCTTAGAAAAAGAATTTCTTAACCACAGTGCAGGAGTGCTGGAACAATTTTTATAGTGGGGGTGCTGAGAGCCATTGAACAAAACTGTAAACCCTGTGCATAATGGAAACCACTTCCAGCCAGGGGGTGCACTGCACCCCTGGTTCCAACACCTATGCCACAGTGACTTTACTCTTAAAGCACTTGAGCGTTACAGGTTTTTTCCAAATAACCAAAGTCCCAAGGTACTCTCTCTCTAGTCTGGGCTTAAACCATGGACTGTACAGTCCATGGTTTGTCAGTATTTCTGGCTGTGCAGAGCCCTCTTGCACTCCTCTCCTGAAGTCCTGCTTACATGTGGCAATGCTTGGCCTCCCTATACAGAGCAGAACCCTTCTCTTAACTAGGACCTCCGTTTTTGTGCCAGCTGAAGTTCCAAATACACCAGTGTGCTTGCCTCTCCCGCTTTCACTCTGTAGGACTCTGTATAAAAATTCCATTGCTCCAGGCGAGTAGTTGAGAGTCAAAGTCAATAGATTTTTAACCTTGATGGCTCTGTGGTGGTCCTTCAACAAGGTGTCAAATGCCTTTTGTGGGCAAGGTGGCTGTCAGGAATATTACATAACAGGCTGCCCCATGGTAGAACCAAACTAACACAGCCACAATGCCAGTATTTTAATACAGGTACAAAATAGTCTTCACAATTTGATAGTCATATCCCACTCTATCATGCCGATAAGCAGTAAATGCAGTTGTGACTTGTATAAGCTATGCCATTAGTCTAAGATCATGCACTACTGCCAAAGGATTAGAAAATTTGTTTTAAGAGAAAAAAAATTAGAAATTTATTTAGCTTAAGAGCTATGGGAAAGACTTGAATATCTGAGTTTTATTCCTATTACCACTGTGAAGTTCTGAATAATTCTGAGGTGCAGAATAGTGATAGCTGTGAAGCCCTAGGTGGCTATAGATTTCTTACAATATCATGTATCTATAGATCCTTTATCAGCTGAAATCCATTGGTGCCACCTACAAACAAGATTAGTTATTGTGGCAGAGCTCTGACCTTGTCCCCGTGGGTCCTGCGCTTCTAGGTGGTATATGCTAGCCTCAGTGGCTCTCTGCAACCCTCCATGTGGCCCTTCTCTCTCTAGGGCCAGGGTTACAGTCTACTGAGCCCTTTTCATCATAAGCCAGCAAGGAGGTTGGTGAGAGAATTCCCACAGTCTCTGTTGTCCCTAGGGCTTGTTTTAGAACAGTTTAGCTTCCTGTCCTGACAGGGGCCTGACTTCCCCTCCCAGGAGGTGTTCCTGTAGTGGTGGGTTGGGGGGAACCCGGGCCCGCTCTCTACTCTGGGTTCCGGCCCAGGGACCCTAATGATAGCAGCTGTTGGCAGCCAACTTTTCACTGCCAGAGTTGCTACATTTCCCTGGGCCACTTCCCCACAGCTCTCCTGCTTCTCCCTTCTTCACCCTTACCTTAGGGCTCCCTTATCAATAACTTGAGGGTGTCTTCATTAACCAGTCCTTCAGCCATACTTCCTCCCCACTGACTGACTGGAGTGAGCCCTTTTTATAGTATCAGTGGGGCCTTAATTAGAGTCAGGTGGTCACATTAGCTTAATGGCCTCACCTGACTCTTTGCAGGTTAATTGGAGTCAGGTGTTCTCATTAGGCTGGAGCAGCCCCTGCTCTGGTCAGTCAGGGAACAGAAAACTGTTAATCCAGTGGCCAGTATATCTGCCTTCTGCTATTCTGCTGTACCCAGCTGGCCTGGGTCTATCACATTATGTAGTCACTTTATTTAAAAAGATGAGTCTGCCTCTTTTATCCAGTATTAAATTGCAGCTACCCTGACTATGGCCACTGTGCTGCTTTGACGGGAGAAGAATGCCATTAGATTACACATAGAAATTCAATGAAACTATCCCTGGGGCAGAATTTATTTTACAGTTAAATAAGTAATAATGGCCTCTGTATAAATTCTTCAGCAATCTGAAGTTGAATTTGAGTTCAGTCTTATTGTGTTTGTCCATTTTAGAGGAAACTTGCTAAAACATCACTAATAAAACTGAGGTCCACCATGTCCTGTTCCTGTTGAGATTGAGACATGTCCCATGACCCAATAATACAGCTAAGGGTGTGTCTTTATAGCACAGTTACCGTGAGTTATAACTCAAGTGTTAACCCTAACTCGACTCCTGTCCACACGCAAAAATCCCTAGCTCAAGTTAAATGGTGCTCTAAACGTGAACTAGTTGGCCAGTGTGGCAAGTGGGGAGGGGTTGAAGCTCTCAAGCAGTGCTGATGTTGGAGCTAGTAATGCAGAAGGGATGCAACAGCTACTCAGAAGCAGCTAATCCAATCACTATGTGTAACTCCAGTGCTGTTTTGAATTGTGGTCACTCTCACTTGAGCTAGGTTAGCTCAAGTACAGTGACTCGAGTGTGCTAACTGAAGCTAACTGTTGCAGTGAAGACAAGCTCTATGTCTTCCCAGTTAATTCCCACCCTCATTTCAGAACACAGGGCTGCTTTGGACTCCCTGTGATCCACCATCCATGGGCTGGATCCTAGCATGAGAATGTGGCCAGGACTAGCAGTGGGAAAATGGAAGAGGCATGCCATGGAGGAGAGGAGTTTCTGTCAAAAGGATATGGGGCTCTTTAGCAAAAATCATAATCTGACTGGGCCTTCCAAGGTATGTCTATATGACCCAAAAAACCCCTGCGGCAGTGAATCTCAGAACCCAGGTCTACAGGGTAGCACTACAGCGCTAAAAATAGTCTTGTAGACATTCAAGCTTGAGCTCTGATGTACGGATAGGGGCATGAGATTTAGAACCCAAGCAGCCCAAATATCTACACAGCTATTTTTAGCACCGTAATGTGAGCCCTGCAAACCAAAGTATATAGACCTGGGCTCTGAGACTGACTACCACGGGGGATTTTTGCCATGTAAACATATCTTCAGTGGCCAAAAGCCTTCCCACCACAGTGTCACCAATGACTCTAGTGATCTAACCTTCTTAACTCCTTAACACTGGCCAGCATCCTAAGGGTTAAACCTGTTGCTGCAGAGATTGCATGTCTGCATTTTTGCATCTGAGGCTTGTCTGTTTATTAGATTTTATTCTGAAATTTATGGGTATGATTTGACAGAAAAATCACTTCGGCTTATCCACAACCAGCTGAAGAATATGCTTAAAGTTGATTGGTCTGTGGCGCAAGACCTGGGAGTATTTTTACTGGGCCAGGATTCATTTCAGGGGTGATAGAGGATGAGGCAGCTGATATTGTGCCCCCTGCATCCTTGTTCTGAGAGATGCTTGAACTAGATGTGTGTCATCACTGTGTCTAGCAAAGATTTCTTTTCACACAACTCATGAATTTTATTTCCTTTCAGAAAAAAGAAAGTGATGCTGTAAGCGTGGATGGAGTTGATATTTACATAGCTGGAAACATGTATGGCCTAGTGCCAGCTGCTGGGGAAAGTTACTCTGGTAAGAAGAGCAGAGAACATAGGGTTTCTGTTTTCCAGGCTGTTTGAAAACACTGTAGAAACATAGTTTGAGGTCAGTGGATCTGTCTGGAAAATCATTTTTCAGACAGAAGCTAAACAATACATTTGATCCAAAAAAAAAAAAAAACCACACCTTGAACTTACGTAACTCAGTGTTGATAAAACTGGGCTGCCCTGGTAGTCTGTTAACTGAGATCATCAGGTGGGAATGAGGTTTACATCATGTACTGAGCATGAACTTCAAAAATATCCATCTCCTTTCTGACCAGTTAGGACATCTTACAATATACTGTCACAGTAAAACATGCAGTCTTGCACAAATTAGGTGCATTATAGAAAGTTTGTCTCTCTCTCTGACCCTCTGGCATTAGTCACTGGTGAAGGAAGGGTACAGAACTGTGTAGACAACTGATCTGCACTATGGTGCAGCTTCCCATTATGTAACATGTATATTTGCTATATTTATTGAAATTATAATAGAGTTTTAGCATTTTATAATACAATATGAACTCTTCATGAATTAAGGATATAACTTGGGAGCATGGGCGGTGGGTATCACAGGCTGGGGGAGGCTGAGCCTCCCCTAACAGCCAGGCGTGGCCCTGCCAAGGCTCCACCCCCAGGCCTGCCTCTGTGGCCCGCCCTGTGTGGTGGCCCCAGCCGGGTGCTCCTGGGCTGGGGCTGCATGGGCTAGCTGCCAAGGTGGGGGTGGAGGATTCCGGTGGGGGAAGGGGCAAGGCCTCAGGTGGAAGGGGCGGGGCTGGGGCTAGGCTCCCCCAGCCAGCAGTTCACATGCCACCCATCCTTGGGAGCCTCACAATTCAGCTGTAACCCTACTTGACCATGAAAGAGCCTGTGCTTTAAAGAGTGATCTTGTTAAAGTCACAGGGTCATAGGCATTGCCATACTGAATCAGACCAAGTGATCTATCTAGTCCAGTATCATTCCAGCGCTGGTGCACTATCTACACTTGCGCTTTACAGTACTGAAACTTGCTGCACTCCGGGGGGTGTTTTTTCACACCCCTGAACGAGAAAGTTGCAGCACTGTAAATTGCCAGTGTAGACAAGCTCTTAGATGCTTCTCACCCCAGGCTGGCTGGTTGCTCTTCAGCCAGAGTGATTTGGATGACTTGGTAAGCTGAGCACAAACAAACAATATGCATTTTGATTTGACCAAATGTAAAGTTAAACATCTAGAAACAAAGAATGTAGGCCCTAGTTACATGATGAGGGGACTCTATCCTGAGAAACAGTGACTCTGAAAATAACATTGGAGGTCATTGTGCATGATCACCTGAACGTGAGCTCTGAGTGATGCTGTGGCCAAAAGGGCTAATGTGATCCTTGAATGTATAAACAGGGGACTGTTGAAGGCTGTGTGATCATCATTTAAGGATCATTTAAGATGATCCTGTCTTGCAGCAGTTTTCTGAGAATGCTGGCTGGCCAGTCAATCATACTAACCATGGCAAAGGAGAAGGTACTTGCTTTTCCTTCAAAGAAGCTTCACACTACAGAATTTAAATTGTTAGAAGAGACATGAAGAAGCAAGTCTAAGGGGAAAAACAGTTCAAGAGAGTTGGCAGTTTTTCAGAGAGACATTATTAAGGGCACAAGAGCAAACTATCCCACTGCGTAGGAAAGTATAGCAGGAAACCACCCTGGCTTAACCAGGAGATCTTCAGTGATGTGAAACTCAAAAAAAGGTCTACAAAAAGTGGAATCTAGGTCAAATTACAAAGGATGAATATAAACAAACATCACAAGTATGTAGGGACAAAATTAGAAAGGCCAAGGCACAAAACGAGATAAACTAGTTAGAAACATAAAGGGTAACAATAAAATATTCTACAAATACATTAGAAGCAAGAGGAAGTCCAAGGACAAGGTAGGCCCATTACTCAGTGAGGACGAAAAAATAATAAAGTGTGGAAATGGCAGAAGTGCTAAATGACTCTTTTGTTTGTTTTCACTGAAAAGGTTAGTAGTAAGAATCATAGAATATCAGGGTTGGAAGGGACCTCAGGTGGTCATCTATTCCAACCCCCTGCTCAAAGCAGGACCAATCCCCAGACAGATTTTTGCACCAGATCCCTAAATGGCCCCCTCAAGGATTGAACTCACAACCCTGGGTTTAGCAGGCCAATGTGATTAGACATCTAACATAATGAATGACAGTGAAAATGAGGTAGGATCAGAGACTAAAATATGGAAAGAACAAATTAAAAATTACTTAGCCAAATTAGATGTCTTCAAGTCACCAGGGCCTGATTAAATACATCCTAGAATATTCAAGGAGCTGACTGAGGAGATATGAGCCATTAGTGATTATCTTCGAAAAGTCATGGAAGACAGGAGAGATTCCAGAGGACTGGAAAAAAGCAAATATACTGCCAATATATAAAAAGGGGATAAGGACAATCTGGGGAATTACAGACCAATCAGCTTAATTTCAATACCTGGAAAGAAAATGGAGCACATTATTAAGCAATCAATTTGCAAACACCTAGAAGAAAATAAGGTGATAAGTAACAGTCAGCATGGATCTGTGAAGAACAAATCACGTCAAAGCAACCGGATAACTTTCGTTGACAGGGTGACAAGCCTGGTGAATAGAGAGAGATGTGGTGTATCTTGACTTTAGTAAGGCTTTTGGTACTGTCTCGCATGACGTTCTCATAAACTAACTAGGGAAATACAACCTAGATGGAACTATTAGACGATGGATGCATAACTGGTTGGAAAACCATTCCCAGAGAGTAGTTATCAGTGGTTCACAGTCAGTCTGGAAGGGCATAATAAGTGGGGTCTTTCAGGGATCAGTTCTGGGTCCAGTTCTGTTCAATATCTTCATCAATTATTTAGATAATGGCATAGAGAATACACTTACAAAGTTTGTGGATGATACCAAGCTGGGTGGGGTTGCAAGTGATTTGCAGGATAGGATTAAAATTCAAAATGATCTGGACAAACTGGAGAAATGGTCTGAAGCAAATAGGATGAAATTCAATAAGGAAAAATACAAAGTGCTCCGTTTAGGAAGGAACAATCAGTTGCACACGTAAAATTAGGAATTGACTGCCTAGCAAGGGTCATAGCGGATCACAAGCTAAATATGAGTCAACAGTGTAACACTTGCACACACAAAAAAAAGCAAACATCATTCTGGGATGTATTAGCAGGAGTGTTATAAGCAAGACAAGAGAAGTAATTCTTCTGTTCTACTCCACACTGATTAGGCCTCAACTGGAGTATTTTGTCCAGTTCTGGGTGTCACATTTCAGGAAATATGTGGACAAATTGGAGAAAGTTCAGAATAGAGTAATAAAAATGATTGAAGGTCTAGAAAACCTGACCAGTGAGGGAAGATTGAAAAAATTGGGTTTGTTTAGTGTGAAGAAGAGAAGACAGAGGGGCCATGATAACAATTTTCAAGAACATAAAAAGTTGTTACAAGGAGGAGGGAGAAAAAAAATTCTGCTAACTTCTAAGGATAGGACAAGAAGCAATGGGCTTAAATTGCAGCAAGGGTGGTTTATGTTGGACATTAGGAAAAACTTCCTAACTGTCAGCATAGTTAAGCACTGGAATAAGTTGCCTAGGGAGGTTGGGGAAACTCCATCACTGGAGCTTTTTAAGAGCAGGTTAGACAAACACCTGTCAGGGATGGTCTAGATAATACTTAATCCTGCCATGAGTACAGGGACTGGACTAGATGAGCTCTCCAGGTCCCTTCTAGTCCTAGGATTCTGTGATTCAGGTAGATGGGAGGGATAGCCCAGTGGTTTGAGCATTGGCCTGCTAAACACAGGGTTGTGAGTTCAATCCTTGAGGGGGCCACTTAGGGATCTGGGGCAAAAATCAGTACTTGGTCCTGCTAGTGAAGGCAGGGGGCTGGACTCAATGACCTTTTGAGGTCCCTTCCAGCTCTATGAGATATACCTATCTCCATATATTTAAGCTTACAAGAAGTGGAAGATTGGACAAATGACCAGGGAGTATAAAAATATAGCTCAGGCATGCAGGAGTGAAATCAGGAAGGCCAAATCACACTTGGAGTTGCAGCTAGCAAGGGATGTTAAAAGTAACAAGAAGGGTTTCTTCAGGTATGTTAGCAACAAGAAGAAAGTCAAGGAAAGTGTGGGCCCCTTACTGAATGAGGGAGGCAACCTAGTGACAGAGGATGTGGGAAAAGCTAATGTACTCAATGGTTTTTTTGCCTCTGTCTTCATGAACAAGGTCAGCTCCTAGACTGCTGCACTGGGCAGCACAGTATGGGGAGGAGGTGACTAGCCCTCTGTGGAGAAAGAAGTGGTTCGGGACTATTTAGAAAAACTGGACGAGCACAAGTCCATGGGGCCGGATGCGCTGCATCCGAAGGTGCTAAAGGAGTTGGCGGATGTGATTGCAGAGCCATTGGCCAATATCTTTGAAAACTTATGGCGATCAGGGGAGGTCCCGGATGACTGGAAAAAGGCTAATGTAGTTCCCATCTTTAAAAAAGGGAAGAAGGAGGATCCGGGGAACTACAGGCCAGTCAGCCTCACCTCAGTCCCTGGAAAAATCATGGAGCAGGTCCTCAAGGAATCAATTCTGAAGCACTTAGAGGAGAAGAAAGTGATCAGGAACAGTCAGCATGGATTCACCAAGGGCAAGTCATGCCTGACTAACCTAATTGCCTTCTATGAGGAGATAACTGGGTCTGTGGATGAGGGGAAAGCAGTGGATGTGTTATTCCTTGACTTTAGCAAAGCTTTTGATATAGTCTCCCACAGTATTCTTGCCAACAAGTTAAAGAAGTATGGTCTGAATGAATGGACTATAAGGTGGATAGAAAGCTGGCTAGATTGTCAGGCTCAATGGGTAGTGATCAATGGCTCCATGTCTAGTTGGCAGCCGGTTTCAAGCAGAGTGCCCCAAGGGTCGGTCCTGGGGCCGGTTTTGTTCAATATCTTCATTAATTATCTGGAGAATGGCGTGGACTGCACTCTCAGCAAGTTTGCAGATGACACTAACCTGGGAGGAGTGGTAGATACGCTGGAGGGTAGGGATAGGATACAGAGGGACCTAGACAAATTAGAGGATTAGGCCAAAAGAAATCTGATGAGGTTCAACAGGGACAAGTGCAGAGTCCTGCACTTAGGAAGGAAGAATCCCATTCACTGTTACAGACTAGGGACTGAATGACTAGGAAGCAGTTCTGCAGAAAAGGACGTAGGGGTTACAGTGGACGAGAAGCTGGATGAGTCAACAGTGTGCCCTTGTTGCCAAGAAGGCTAACGGCATTTTGGGTTGTATAAGTAGGGGCATTGTCAGCAGATCGAGGGATGTGATCATTCCCCTCTATTCGACATTGGTGAGGCCTCATCTGGAGTACTGTGTCCAGTTTTGGGCCCCACACTACAAGAAGGAGGTGGAAAAATTGTAAAGAGTCCAGCGGAGGGCAACAAAAATGATTAGGGGGCTGGAGCACATAACTTATGAGGTGAGGCTGAGGGAACTGGGATTGTTTAGTCTGCAGAAGAGAAGAATGAGGGGGGATTTGATAGCTGCTTTCAACTACCTGAAAGGGGGTTCCAAAGAGGATGGATCTAGACTGTTCTCAGTGGTAGCAGATGACAGAACAAGAAGTAATGGTTTCAAGTTGCAGTGGGGGAGGTTTAGGTTGGATATTAGGAAAAACTTTTTCACTAGGAGGGTGGTGAAGCACTGGAATGGGTTACCTAGGGAGGTGGTGGAATCTCCTTCCTTAGAGGTTTTTATGGTCAGGCTTGACAAAGCCCTGGCTGGGATGATTTAGTTGAGAATTGGTCCTGCTTTGAGCAGGGGGTTGGACTAGATGACCTCCTGAGGTCCCTTCCAACCCTGATATTCTATGATTCTATGTAAGGAAGTTACATAGGTGCTGACTCCGGGGTGCTTCAGGGCTCCACGGGAAAAAAATGGTGCATGCTCAACCCCCACCAGGAGCCCCACTATCAATGCCTCTCCAGTCAACATACAATGACTGGAAGATGAAGCTAGACAAATTCAGACTGGAAATAAGTTACAACTTTTTAACAGAAAGGATAATTAACCATTTGAACAACTTACCAAGGGTCGTGGTGGAGTCTTCATCACTGGCAATTTTTAAATCAAGATTGGATGTTTTTCTAAGTGATATGCTCTAGTTCAACCAGGAATTAATTCAGGAAGTCTTATTCAGCCTGTGATATACAGGTCGTCAGACTAGATGATCACAACGGTCCTTTTCTGGCCTTATAATCTATTAAGCAATTCCTGCCTTTTCAGTCTCTTTTCATATGAAAGTCTGTCCAGGCCCCAAACATTCTTGTCACCCATTTTTGACACACCCCACTCCCATATATTTCTGCAATAGCCATTTTGAGATGGGGTGGCCATTACTGTGCACAGTATTCTAGTGGAGGCAGTCCATTGATTTATATAATGGCATTATAATATTTTCCATATTATTCTCTATTCCATTCCTAATTTGTTAGTTTTTTTAACCGCAGCTGTACATTGACCAGAGGTCTTCAGTGAGCTGTCTACAATGATTCCCATGTTCTTTTCCTTAGCTGACACCCCCAGTATGGTGTCTGAATAGTTCCAATTAGTCTCTCCCACATTTAGAACTTTGCATTTGTCAATGGCATATTTTACATAGCCACATTCACCGCTGCTTAAGTGTGTGCACGTCTCCTTAGAAGTCAATGGACTTTGGCTGCTTATTACTTGGGCTGCACAATAATCATACTTAGTATTTATGTAGCATTTTTCATCAATACATGTCAGAGCACTTTAAAAAGGAGGGTAAATATCATTATCCTAATTTTACAAATAGGGAAAGTGAGGCACAGATAGGGGAGGCCTCAGAACAAGTCAGTGGCAGACCCTGGCTGCTCTATGTGTTTATTCTTTGATGATCTGACCTCATGCATGTCTTACTGCCCTTTCTGTTCACCCACACACAACAAATATTTTGTGCTCTAGCAATGAGTTGTGAATAAAGGGCTGAGTAACATTGTTTATCCAAAATGTTACTAGTGATTTTTTGTCTTTTCACCAGTTCTGCAAAGATGTGAAGGTTTCTGGAATTTTGTGGTGTTAGTTCATAGCTTTTGTTGTCTGTGTCAAAAATCATTTTTCACCCAGGGGATAAATGAAAGAACATTCACAGAAGAAGATACAGAAATTTACATTTTAAGTTCTAGCTGAGATCAAATTCTTCCCCTCACTGATATTTTTCAAAAGTAGAGTGATGGAAGGCTGACTAGTGGTGTTATTTGTCATCACTGTGAGCCTATAGAAAGCTGCAAAATGTTTAGAGCTTTTCCTCCAAATCTGTAAAAGTTAACATATAAGCAATGTGCTTTTTAAAGCAGCTTCATCACATAGCTTAGGACCCAAATGGAGGATTTTGCAAAATTAAAGTGGGGGAAAAGGTGGGGGGTAATTCCTAAAAACTAAAATTTACAGAAATATTTTCGTGGCATTTGAAAAAGCAATTCAGACCCATCTCTATATTAAGGCAGCAGTAAAGGCATCTATATAAAGGAAAGGCTCCACATGAATGTCAGATTGTTAGTGTAAAACAGCTAATTAAGAATTACATTTATAATGAAAGGAGGAAAAATGACATTCCATGTTTCATAACCTGGAATTGTTGGTGCAGTCTCCTTCATCTAGGATGAGTTAGGAATTTAGCAGCAAATGAGATATAATTGATCTGCCATATGAATCAGGTTTTCATGAAACAATAAGAACACTCAGGAAAAGGCATAATTCTTTTTTTCTTCCCAACAAGCTGATGACAACAGCAACATGTACTATGCTGTGGCATTAGTGAAACGGAACAATTCCAATGCTTTCACCATCAATGATCTGAAAGGGAAAAAGTCCTGCCACACAGGATATGGGAGAATGGCTGGATGGAACATCCCTATTGGTGTTCTAATTAAAAGGGGCTTTATTAGGCCCATGGACTGCAATATTCCTCAAGGTAAGGGTTCCACACATCAGAAGATGCAGTGACAGTTTGGTTGTGCCTTTTTTATTCAGGGAAGAAAAGTCCCAAGAGAAGTTTCGTAGCTCTGTGTTATACTAGTGTGTTTCATATTGGTATTAAATGCTTATCTTGATGCCTGAGGATTAGGTCTGTTATGCCTGGGAAGGCTCATGGGAGTGATGCATGTAAACCTCTGTGCATCACATTGAGAAATTCCTCTTGTAGAATAGAAAACCCCCTTTTTTCCCCCCATTTCATCTTATGGTTAACTCACCACAAAACAATATGGGTCCAGTCCTTCAGCCCCTCCTCGCCTGCAAGCAGTCCTTACAGAAGCAGTTGTAACACTGACAGACCTCAGTCATCAGCAGGTGGGATTGAACCTGGGGCCTCTGGACCTTAGTGCATGAGCCTCTCCTGCATGAGCTAAATGCCATATAGCTGTTAGCTAAGGCTGTAGAACCAGGGCCGGCTCCAGGCACCAAGCACCCAAGCTGGTGCTTGGGGCGGCACCTGGAGGGGGGTGGCGCGGCGCTCCGGCCGCCGGGGAGAGCGGGGCCACAGCCGGGCTTGCCACCCTCCACCCGGCGCTCTGGCTGCCCTCCCCCCCGCGCCCTCCCCCCGGCCGCCGCTCTAGCCCTGCGCTCTAGCCGCCGAGGGGAGAGCCGAGCCCCAGCCGGGGCTCGCCGCCCTGCCCCCGGCGCTCTGGCCGCGGGGGGGGGCAGCCGGAGGCTTTTTTGCCTTGGGCGGCAAAAAAGCCAGAGCCGGCCCTGTGTAGAACAGACTCATTAATCTCCCTCTCTAAGTGGTCTTAGTACCACTAAATGGGTTTTCACAAAACAATAAGGACACCCAGGAAAAGGCATAATTCTTTTTTTCTTCCCAACAAGCTGACGACAACAGCAACATGTACTATGCTTTGGCATTAGTGAAACGGAACACTTCCCATGCTTTCACTATCAATGATCTGAAAGGGTGTGGGTTATACAGTGTCAGGAGGTGTGTGTGGGTTACACAGTGTCATAAACGCTCTATATCTAAGGTCTTGGCTACACTTGAGAGTTACAGTGCAATAAAGCCACCCACAGCACTGTAACTCACTCTCCATCCACACTGGCAAGGCAAGTACAGCGCTGTATCTCCGTGGCTACAGCACTGCTTGTACTCCACCTCAGTGTGCACCTCTGGGGATAATTGCTGTCAATGGGGCTGCTTGTGTAAGTAAGGCTTGCAGGATTAGGCTCTTTGTTATACTTTTTATGGACGTCCCGAATGAAGAAGAAACATGGAGCCAAATTCTGTGCAACCCCACTGAAGACAATATGATCAGACAGGATTTACTGGAAGTTGGTGGAGAATTTGGCTCACAGTTCTGGTGTATTTTCCAACCTATGTGCACTGATCTGCAAGAACAGACTTCTGGGCTAAATATTTGAAAAGTTATGGCTTAATTGGGTGTACAGATTGTGCATGGGCCAAATCCTGAAAACTTTCTATTTCATCAAGACCTTATTGGAGTAAAGATTAAACAAGGTCTGCAGGCTTTCGGCCTAGAATGAGTAGTTCTCGAAGTAGAGTTTTACCCCTGCAGTTGCATTTTAAAATCAATAATGTGTGTGCAAATGAATGAACAAAGAAGTGGGCAGGCCTGGTATTGTAGGTAGCCTTCTTTAAATGTGCAAGTGTATTTTCTACACAGAGAGCACATTTTTGCACTGAATTAATTGATTTGCATGTTTTAACAAACTGGACATGCAAAATCTTAAACCAACTTTCAGAAATGCAGCTGAAGTACCTATTGTAATCAAAGCAGTTTGTACCCCTGTTAACCAACTATAAGCCTAACATGTGCTCTTGGAGAATCTGACCCAATCTGTCCTTTGGCCTATCTTGCCAACTAACAATCTAGACTGCATTTTGAAGATGTTTTGAAAGATATAATTAGTCATTTCCAGTAAACCTAATATAATGTGCATGTTGCTGGCTTTTTAGTGAAACCTGCATTGTCATGTAATTAAATGATATTGTAATCTAGGTGTTTTGTGAATGGCTGACACTCACTTCTCCATGCTTTTTAAGGTCAGGTATGACAAAGCCTTGGCTGGGATGATTTAGTTGGAGATTAGTCCAACCCCCTGCTCAAAGCAGGACCAGATGATCTCCTGAGGTCCCTTCCAACCCTGATATTCTATGATCTCTCTCTTTCCAGCTGTGAGTGACTTTTTCTCCGCTAGCTGTGTGCCTGCAGCCAAGATGGACAATTACCCATCAAAACTCTGTGAGCTTTGCATTGGCGATAATAGTGGAAACAATAAATGCTATGCAAGTACCCAGGAACGTTATTATAGCTACAGTGGAGCCTTCAGGTAATGAACAAACAATCATTGTGCAACATGGATGCTTATTTTGCAAAAGATGAGGAGGCATTATTGTACTCAATGTAATTGTAGCCATGTTGGTTCCAGGATATTAGAGAGACAAGGTGGGGGAGGTCAAGTAAAAGATATTACCTCACTCACCTTGTCTCTCTAATAAGTTTAACATGGCACTTGTCCCGCAAATCTCTCCCAGAAGTCCAGCAATAAAAATGCACCAAAAAGCTTTCACTTCATGTCACCCATGTCTCTGTTGACACACCACCTCTTTGGTACATTAAGCATCTCTCTTTGTGTGCATCCATCACAGCCCTGGATAGTACATCTTGCTGCAAGAAATTGCTTCTGTCCATGCCTTGATTGAGATGGTGGGGATTGGACTCCTGGAAAACTGTTAGATCCTAGACCACGAGTCTGGGAATACCATCTCCCCACCCAAATCCTCTCTCTCAGGAGTTAATCCCAGGACAAAACACTGCTCTCAACAATAAAACAACTCTTATCTAAGCAGGGCAATGGTGGTGGAATGCGGGACTTACCCTTGCGGCACCTCCTGCTGGTCTCTTCCAGGCATTAGCTCTGCATGCCTTGGAGCACCCTCTGCAGGCCGGTGTCCCGCTGCCGCTTGGCCCCCGTGTAGCCCCCCGGACTCTGGTTGACCCTTTCACTGGGTGCTGCCCCCTGGCCGTACACCCCTCAATCTCAGGGTCTCCCCTCCCCAGGGAACCCCCACCCCCTATCCCCACCTCACCTCAGTTGTAGGCTACTGCCAGTCACCAACTAGCCCCCATTCCGTGGGGCAGACTGCAGTATAAGCCACTCCTCACTGGCAAGGAGGGTTTGGGCCTGCTGCCTTCTTCTGCCCTTGGGCTGCCCCCTGCAACACCAATACCTATTCGGCCTTATACTAGGCCTGCAGCCTTGGGGGTTTCCAGGCTGGAGCTCCCCAGCTCCTCTAGCCTTCCCCCAGCCCTGCCTCACTTTAGGCACCCTGAGCTTCCCAGCAGCCAGGCCCCTCTCTCTCTCTGAAGGCAGAGAGAGACTGTTTGGGCTTCTGGCTCGCAGCCTCTTATAAGGACCAGCTGGGCCCGATTGGGGCGTGGCCCCAGCTGCTACTGCCTTCCCCAATCAGCCCAGGCTTTCCTTCACAGCCTCAGCCTTCTCCCAGGGCTGGCTTTAACCCTTCCAGGGCTGGAGCGGGTGACCACCCCACTACAAATGATATATAGCCAATTTGGGACTGCTAGTAGCAAATATCCCCAGTAGCCAGTGATGGGATACTAAATGGAAAGGGCTCTGAGTTACTACAGAGAATTCTTTCCTGGTGTCAGAGTAGCAGCCGTGTTAGTCTGTATCCGCAAAAAGAACAGGAGTACTTGTGGCACCTGAGAGACTTACAAATTTATTTGAGCATAAGCTTTCATGGGCTACAGATTGAATCTATTTCCCCATGTTAAGTATCCCCACACCTTCTTGTCAACTGTCTAAAATGGGCCATCTTGATTATCACTACAAAAGTTTTTTTTTCTCCTGCTGATAATAGCTCATCTTAATTAATTAGCTTCTTACAGTTGGTATGGCTACTTCCACCTTTTCATGTTCTCTATATGTGTATATCTATCTCCTTACTATATGTTCCATTCTGTAGCCCATGAAAGCTTATGCTCAAATAAATTTGTTAGTCTCTAAGGTGCCACAAGTACTCCTGTTCTTTCCTGGTGTGTGGCTTTTGGGTGCTGCTCAAATGCTCAGGGTCCAACTGATCACTATATTTGGGGTTGGGAAGGAATTTTTTACCAGGTCAGATTGGCAGAGACACGGAGGTTTTTCGCCTTACTCTGCAGCATGGGGACAGGTCACTTGCAGGTTTAAACTAGTGTAAATGGTGGATTCTCTGTAACTTGAAGTCTTTAAATCATTATTTGAGCACTTCAATAACTCAGCCAGATATTATTGGTCTATTACAGGAGAGGGTGGGTGAGGTTCTGTGGCCTTTGCAGTGCAGGTTAGACTAGATGATCATGATGGTCCCTTCTGGCCTTAAAGTCTGAGTCTATGAGTAGCTGCCTTAAAACAGGATTTATTACAAATAAAGAGAATTAAAATAAATGGTTTGCATAACATACCTCATTTGGATACTCAGCCTGAGCCCAGAGAGGTTTTTTCCCCTAGCTTAGCTAGAGAAGAAAGAATGCTCTTACATGTCTTGTAAACGGTTCGTGCCGGGGCTCGACCCTCCTGGGCAGGAGGGGAGCCACACCGACTCACTACTGGTGGAACAAACAACCAGTTAGTTCAGGACTCAGGCCCTCTGGTGCAGGGGCTGAGCAACCAACAGTTAAGGAGCCCAGGCCCTCTGGTGCAGGGGCTGGGCAGGCAAGCAGTTCAGGAGCCCAGGCCCTTTGTTGCGGGGGCTGAGCAAACAATCAGGTAGGGAAGGCCCAGGCCCTGGATCAGGGCGGGGCACACACAGTCACAGCTCAGGCCCTTGGATGCAGGGGCTGAGCGGATACACAGTTAGGGAGCTCAGGCCCCCTTGTGCAGGGGCTGAGCAACACTCACTTGGGGTAAGCCCTGGCGACACCAGAGCGTTGGGTGAGGGGGAAGCCTGCCACCCGTGAGCGGGGGTGGCAGGGGGGAACGCAGGCCCACCCACTCCACTGCATTCCAGCCCGGGACCCTAGCAGCGGTTACTGCCGCTCAGTGGGGTATCCTGACCGAAACACACTGACATTGGCTCACATGCGTGTGCAGCCTGACCAGGGTCGGCTACCCCCGGGCTACTTCCAGGATCCCCCTCAGGGCCTACCTCATCCGTGGCACCGGGCCCGGTCCAGTCCACCAGCATGGGCTCCTCTCGGCCAGGGCTTGGTGGCAGGTCCGGCAGCTCCGTGGGGAAATCCGGCCAATTGCACTCGGGCGGCTCCTCCGGGTAACAGCAGGGGCGGAGGGGTTCTGGTGCGGCCTCGCCTTCGGGTTGGGTGTGGGGGAGTTCCAAGGGCTCCTCCCAACGACGGGAGCAGACTGGCTCCGGCGGCTCCTCCTCGTAGTGGGCTCGGGGCAACTCCGGCCAGCTGGGGCAACGGCCTTGGGCCTCAGAGGTACCCCGGCTGGGAGCTCCCTGCCGCACGTCTGCTCCCTGCGGTGGCCGGGGCCTGACTGAGCTCCGGCGGCCGGCCTTTATACTTCCTGTCCCGCCCTTTGACTTCCGGGGGGCGGGAACAGGCGGCGGTGGCTCCGCCCACTCGGGTGCCTGCAAGGGTGCTCCCTCTTCTGGGCAGGAGAGGAGCCCCACCGACTCACTACATGTCTAAAGAGCAACCCCCTTCTCTGACCTCTGCTGTTCAATGTATCAGTCTCATGCTCCTGTGTCCAGAGCGATAGCTGTTTCCCATTTCTTCACCCTAGATCCTTTATAAACCTCGCCCACCCCACCCCGGCTCTAACCCTATTTTCCCAAAACACTTTTCTTAAGATAAATACACATACAGTAGGGTTGGCAAGCACTTGCTTTCCCACCTTCCAGGAGATAATAGCTGCCTTTCAAATGCCTAACTATTGAACTCAAGCACAGCCTTTTACAAATCATTTTGTCCGGCTGTATCCAGCTTATCCAGACTTCTTTGCTTTTTAACCACCTAAGCAATTTTCCCTTGCCATGGAATGTAGATTAGTGGCAGACCCCAGACCTTCTGTCACACTTCATAGCTTCAGGTAATCATTTAGCAATCAACAAACTGATAAGCAACAAATGTCATTGTGGCTGAGCTGTGTCATTTGTTCTAAGATAATGTACCACCATGAAGGTGTCTCAAGTCTAGAGATGGATTAAGGTCTCCTGGGACCCTGGGCCAGAGCGGGGGGGGCAGGGCTGGCACTAGAACCGTGGCCCCATCCCAGCCCTTCCACGTGTGGCCCTACCCATGGCCCCACCCCATTCTTCTCCTTCTTCTGTGGCCCCACCCCCATTCCACCCTTGGCCCCACTCCGTCCACTTGTGGCCCCACCCCATTCCACTCCCTCTGCCTGAGGCCCTGCCCATGGCCCCAACCCATTCCGCTTCTGCCCCGCCACTCTCTCCTTTCCAGTGCACACCATCCCCCACTGAGGCCCCAAACCTGGGAAGCTCTGTCACCCCGAGAGCTCCTCCAGCTCTGGGGCTGAGATGAAGGGAGATTTTTGCCAGGAGCCCCAAATTAGCTGGGGCCCTTGGGCATGGCCCCTGTGGCTTGTGTGGTAATCCGCCACTGCTCAAGTCTTATGTGGGGATCACAACGTTTTTTTATGAGGAGGAATTTCAAGAAGTGAATATGTTTAGCCTAAGAGTTATGGGAAAGACTTGAATACAGGGTATAGGTATTTAAAAGGTTCATGCTACAACATTTAGGGGAAATTCAAGGTCATGATCTGATAGTAGTAAAGGCTGTACCTGGGATTTATATTATGGGGAACATTTTCTCTAAGAGAATCATGAGAATTTGGGCTAGACAGACTTCAGGAAGAGTGACTGGAAAAAGTGGGGAAATTGAACGGAATAGCTATTGTGGAATAAGCTTATTCCGCAATAGCCATTCAGATCAATTTCCCCATGTAAGCAAACCCAAATAGAAATAGTTGGACACATCAAGTATACCTGCTGAATATCAGGTCTTTACAGAAATGGATAAGGAAATAGGAAAAGAATGGTCATTACTAGTCACTTTAAGTCACTTAGAAGCAGTGACTCTGAAAAAGATTTGGGGGTCCAGTTAGATAATCAATTGAACATGAGCTCTCAGTGCAGTGCTGTGGCCAAAAACGAGAATGCAATCCTTGGATGCATAAACAGGGGAATCATGATTAGGAGTAGAGAGGTTATTTTACCTCTCTGTCTGGCACTGGTGCAAGCACTGCTGTAATACTATGTCCAGTTCTGGTGTCCACAGTTCAAGAAGGATGTTGATAAATTGGAGAGGTTTCACAGAACATGGGTTTACCAAAGATGCATCATGCCAGGCTAACCTGATTTTCTTCATTGAGAAAATAATTCCTTTTTTTAGATAAGGGAAATACAGTAGATCTAATATACTTGGACTTCAGTGAATTATTAGAAACTTTGCTGTGCGGAAAATTATTAGTTACATTAAAGAAGATGGGGATTAGTAGAAGAATTGTAAGGTGGATAAAGAACTAGCTAAAGGGGAAAAGTGGAAAAATTCATATCCCAAGAGATGATGCATATCGAGCCAAAGGCTCTAGGTGTAATAAATGCACAAAGTATGGACATTTTGTGTCTGTTTGTCTCACCAAAGCAGTTAGGGAGTTGACTCATATTACAGGCAATCAAGAGCCACTGTTTCTGGGATCTATCAGGTGTGATGACACAGAACCTGCTTGGAGAGTGAAACTTGCCTATTCGTGGAAAGACTATTGACTTTAAAAGTGATTCAGGAGCAGACCTCACAGTCGACTGAGACAGGATTTATAATAACCTTCAACCCCTTCCAGAGCTGAAGTCACCTGACACAACTCTGACTAGCTCTGGAAGTAGGGTGACCAGAGAGCAAGTGTGAAAAATCAGGACGGGGGTGGGGAGTAATTGGCACCTATATAAGAAAAAGCCCCAAATATCAGGACTGTCCCTATAAAATCGGGACATATGGTCACCCTACCTGGAAGTATTCTGAGCTGCATGGGTCAGTTCACTATGGAAATAACTTACAAAGACAAAAGCTATGCGTTCAGAGTACATATTATCAAAGATCAACAACTTGCTTAGATGCAGAATGGTAGCCATGATGGGCCTAATGAGCATTGTGGAAGAATTCGATGGAGTATTTGAGGATATTGGACTTTGGAAAGGAGATCCAGTACAAATCAACTTGAGAAAATACTGAACGATACAATGTACAACTACCTGAAAGGGGGTTCCAAAGAGGATGGATCTAGACTGTTCTCTGTGGTACCAGATGACAGAACAAGGAGTAATGGTCTCAAGTTGCAGTGGGGGAGGTTTAGGTTGGATATTAGGAAAAACTTTTTCACTCAGAGGGTGGTGAAGCACTGGAATGGGTTACCTAGGGAGGTGGTGGAATCTCCTTCCTTAGAGATTTTTAAGGTCAGGCTTGACAAAGTCCTGGCTGGGATGATTTAGCTGGGGATTGGTCCTGCTTTGAGCAGGGGGTTGGACTAGATGACCTTCTGAGGTCCCGTCCAACCCTGATATTCCATGATTCTATGATACAAACACCTCTAACAAACAGACCTTGGAAGATACTAGCTGAAGATTTATGCAGATTCAAAGGACATCATTACCTGATCGTTGTGGACTATTTTTCCAAGTATATAGAAATAATGTACTTGAAAGACATAACATGTTACAGTGTTATAAAGAAACTGAAGTGCATTTTTGCTTGCTTAGGTATTCCATATTAACTAGTGATAGACAACAGACCACAATTCACTGCAATGGAATTTAAATCTTTCTGAACCAAATATGATTTTGATCATATTACTAGCAGCCTACATTACCTACATGTGTGTGGAGAGGCTGAGAGAGCTGTACAGACAGCCAAGAAAATCCTACAGCAGGAAGAGCCATTCCTTGCTCTTGTGAGTTATAGATCAATACCAATAGCAGCTACTGGATATGATTATTGATAAAATGTATAGTCAATTGCTTGACCGCACTTTGTTTCATCATGAAATAGTGTCAGGAGATCAAAATAACCAATGTCAGACAAATGTATTGGTATGAGCTTATAATAATATAGTACAGGAAAAAAGCTCTATACAATACCAGTCTCCAGGAAACCATCTCATGTAGTGTTGTTACATTCACCTTATGCAAAAGGTGTGCTCCCAAAGTTACACATTTCAGCTGATTGTATTTGTATGATAATTTTACAAATTACATATTTCTTTACATGTCACGAAAATTCAACTAATCAATTTGTTCTAGTTCCTTAACATGTCCTGTTCCTGTCCTTATCTTTGTTTTGGATACTAGCACTCCAGGTACTGGTCCATGAAGGTATTTTCTAGGTTTGTACCAGGGTAGAACAACCATTATGTCTTGTCCTCTTCCTTTGGGATATTCCAGTACTGGCCTGAGAGACTAACTCCCTACCTTTTGCTATGGTAAAATACCTCATATGTCCTGATCTTGACAGCTTTCCTATCTACTTATGCCAAAGCTTATTTCAGCTAATGCAAGGTGTTATGGGCTATTTAGTATGAGTGAATAGGGTTATAGTAAAGGTATAGGCCAATTTAGGCTATAGAACTGCTATAATATTTGTGCTTAAAGCTGTTTGTGCTTAATACATACAAGCAGTGGTGTAGCCAGGTGGAGGGAACAGGGGGAGCGGAAAAAAAAGGGCGCCACCCGCAACGGCGCTTTTACTGACGGGGCAGTGCTCTGGGTCTTCGGCGGCACCTCGGCGGCGGGACCTTCACTCGCTCCACGGGTCTTCGGCAGCATTTTGGTGATGAAGCTTCAGTGCCGCCAAAGACACTCGGAGCTAGTGAAGGGCCCACCGCCGAAGAACCGGAGCGCCGCCCCGTCAGTAGAAGCGCCGCAGCGGGTGGTGACTTTTTTTTTCCTGCTCCCGGGTGAGTAAAATTAAAAAGGCGCCACTTGTGCTCAGTGTGGGAGCGGCCACTGCCCCGCTCTCCCCCTAGCTACGCTACAGCATAGATGGTCTGGATAATACATATTAATATGAGCTAGATAGATATAAATATTGATTGTTATATATAGAGATAGATATATGCTAACCGGCATATATTGGTCAACGTAGACTAGCACAGCTCCTGAGGGTAAGACAGTTCAGAAGTACAAAAGAATTATTTGCAAAAGAATCTATCACCAAAGTGGACAGATATGAAGAAAGTAGCCATATTGGATGAAAAGGCAAAAAGAGCTTACGAACGCTTTTACAACAGCTGACACTCAGTTAGAAAATTGCAGTGTCTAGAACCTGGTGACTCCATTTGTATCAAATTGGATGAAGAAAAAGTTTGGCCACTTCCAGCTGCATGGGCAGCACGAATAAGAGGCTGGAAGGTTTAGCCTCCCCAAAAAAGGCTGGCCATGCAAGGAGCAAGAAATCCCAGATGTAGCACAGGTCACCTCCCTTTGGAGGCGTGCCATCCCGCTGCCTTTGGAGCACTGCCACCGGAAGCGCCCTAGAAGTAGGAGGGGCACCGGTTCCTGGACTGTGTCCCCACCTGTGCTCCACCCCTGCTCCTCCCCAAGGCCCTGCTGCTGCTCAGCCTCTTCCCGTGAAGCCCCACCCCCACACCGCCTCTTCCCCCATAAAGCCCCCTCCTTCGTTCTGCCTCTTCCCTCCACCACTCTGCCTCTTCCCCCGAGACTCTCCCACCTGCCACTTGTTCCTCTCCACCCCCTTTCCCCGTTGCTTGTCCTTAAGGCAGGAAAAAGGTGGGAGGGCATAGCCTTCCCACTTTTAAAAGTGATGGGCTATGCCCTCCCACTTTTTTCCTGCCTTAAGGGCGAACGATGGGGGGACGGGGAAGGGATGCAGAGGAGTGAGCGGTGGGCGGGGAACCTTGGGGGAACAGGTGGAGTGGGGGGGTGGGAAGAGGTGGCGCGAGGACAGGGCCTCGGGGGAACAGGCAGGGTGGAAAGAGGTGGCGTGGGGGAAGGCCTTGGGGGAACAGGCCAAGCAGGGGCAGGGTCTCGGGGCAGAGGGAGCTGCCATCGCTCACGTAAGCCTCTCCAAATGAAAGAGTCACACACTACCTATGTCCAGCTGTCATAAAGAAAAAGAATTCAGCACCTAGGCCATATGTGATCGAGACCAACATTGGAAAGTTCAATAGAAACCATCAACATCTACAGTTTGCTCTTCAGAAAATACAGTCAACAGAGCAAACTCTACTGATGGGATGCAGAGCAAGAAGATGATGACTCAAGACTTCCAAACCACCAACAACTAGATGACAAAGTTGTTATGTGTTTGGGTTGTGTAGTTAGAAAACCAGTATGATTCAGAGACATGTTACAGACTGAACTTCAAAGACAGCGTGCTAGTGTAAATTTGGAAATGATAAGAGAAGTTAAAGGAGGCGATGAAATGGACTGCTAAACTGTATTCTACTATTCAACCAATAGGTGGTGCTATGTGTAACATTTTATTTAAGTGACCCTTAGTCATACTTGGCAAAACATTAAGGGATTTTATAGTGAACACATCTGGTGTGTATCCCGCTGAGGAGGAAGCTCTTGTCTCAGTCCATAACTGATACAGCAGCCTGACCTGCTAATAGAAGCCCTGCAACCTACCATGTACAAGAAACACATAAGTAGTGAAGTCAGTAAGGTCACTTTTATGAGTAATATATGCTAGCTCAGATCCTAATCTTTTGAAGTATTTTGGTAGACAGTTTTTATGAAAGATACTATACAAACAAAAGATGCATTCATTACATTGCACTGTATTGAGTTTGTATGTCATTGCATTGTATTGCATTGAATTTTATCTGTCTTATTTATTTTAAGGTGTCTGATGGAGGATTCTGGTGATGTGGCCTTTGTCAAGCACTCAACAGTTTTTGAGAACACTGATGGTATTTAATTTTAAATATGTTTTTATTACAACTCATTATTTTTGGAGTCCTCTTTATTCTGAAGCATTCAGTGAGTCACAATGGCGAGTTTCCTTTTTCAGGTAACAATGCTGATTCCTGGGCTCTTCACCTGCAGTCCAGTGACTTCCAGTTACTGTGTCCAAATGGAGCCCGTGCTGAAATCACTCAGTTTGCTCAGTGTCACTTGGCTCAGGTGCCTGCCCAGGTTGTCATGGTCCACCCAGACACCAACATTTTTGCTGTATATGGACTACTGGACAAAGCTCAGGTATAATTTACAATTAGTTCACCTGATGAGGTGGCCATTCTCAGATCATTATGAGCAGGGGTATCCAAACTTGGTCCAATCACAGGCTGCAATGGCAAATTTCCAAAAGCCTAAGGAATGCTCCTAATTTCATCATTTAAAAATATAAAATAAAATGCACACAACCATAATACTTGTTTATCCTGAAGTCTTCCTAAATTCATAATAGAAATGCAACAGCTACATGAGAAAAGAGCATGTATGATAAATTATGTAATTATATAGAAGACTTTTGAAAGCATTATGCCTTCCAGGACTTAGTAGCAGACTCTCCAAAAAAAACCCCTCAAACTATTCAGTTTAGTATAGGTGGTGCAGGTACTGACATCTAAACTTAAGGTTGCCCAACACTTTCCATTATAAGACTCTGTTTTCAGTTGCTTATAACTTTACTAAACTTAAACAACTGGGACTAAAATTTTCCATGCTGGGTGTCTGCTTCAAGATGAATGTTTTGAGAAAGTTTCAGCTAAAATGGTTCAACTGTTTCTGAGCACGAGATTAGAGGAAAATACGTTGTTTTGCTCATGTTAATAAAACACCATGTTGTTGACCGCTAATGACTCCATGCTTTGGAGCAGGGACTTGAAATTTGGCAGGGGGTCACCCTATTGTCAGGGATGTGCCTTTTGCAAGCCTCCTGGAAATCTGTCCAACTATGGCTGAGTTAGAAGCTTATGAAAATTTCAGTGTGCACGTACTCTGTAGTGATCTGTTTGGCAGCTAAATTCTCTGAAGATTCTGTCTCCACTGAGCATGTGCCATCCCAGGGATGCAGTAGCTGAGCAGGGCTTTCCCTGATACTGACTACCGAGGGCTGCCGTGATGCCCCACACAGGAACTAAGAATATAGAGACGGTCTTTCCTGGACTCTCCATGCTCCCCCTTTTAGCACACTGGAAGCACAGAGGAGGAAGAAGGTTGATTTGAATTCATCATTTTTAACAATGTTGCCTTCTCCAATACTAAGATACTAGTAATGGTCCTATAATATTGTTAGGATTTCGTTTGTTCTAATATTCTTTAAAAACTCTTTGTTTTCGTTTCACTGCCCGCTATGGGTTTTTTCTGATGTTTTTAGCTTTCTTTAACAAATTTATACACTTCATAACTTCAAATTTTCTATCTATATACCTTTTTCCCCATTTGTTTTATTTTATTTTATTTTATTTTTAATTGCTGCCTTCACTTTGACACTGAACCAGGGAGCAGAATTTGGCCCTTATGTATTACATTTTAAATAGATGGATGGATGTGACAGCCAACTACAGTGGGAGTTCCAGACAGAAAAAAGGTTCAAGTTATGCCATAACGATCACAGAAAATATCTTGCTAATTGGCTTCAATATTGGGAGTCTTAGGAGACTGGCCAAGGACTGAATGGGCTTGATACTGAAGAAGCTTTTCACCCTTAACTGGAATATTCTATTGGGCTCCTTTAACTAACACAAAAGGTTACTCCAAATGGATTTTTAAAACTTATGATAATATAAAAGGCAAATAATTTGAAGTTAAAATTGTTTGTCTGTGAGCTTCTGAGCAATGGGGAGGGTTAGTTTCCACTGTGTTATGTATGCTGCTAAAGATGAATATAGCACTGGCTATGTAATACAAACTCTGATACTAATGGAAACTGCATTGCTTTCAGGATTTCTTTGGAAATGACAGCAATGGAAATGGATTCAAAATGTTTGATTCCTCAGATTTCCTAGGAACAGATTTGATCTTTAAAGATTCCACCGTTAAGATTGTACCAGTAGGAGAGAAAAGAACCTATGCAGAATGGCTGGGGAGTGAATACATAGATTCTCTTGAAGGGATGCAATCACCACAGTGCTCTGGGGCAGGTGAGCCAGCATTTTTTGATGTATGTGAGATTGATTTTTTCTATGTCTTCCTCTTTCGTATTAATTGTAAGGTGCTGTCTGATCCTTATGGACTGGACAATTCCCAGGTTCCATGACATGGCCACTGGGTTTCTGTGCTGTGGAGGAGGGACAGTTTTTGGACCTTGGGAGACAGAGCAGTCTTGGGACTCCTGGATAGTGAATCCAATCTGTCCATCTTGATGGAATGCTCCTACTTCCATTGGCTCTGTTCCGGCTTCTCCCCTTCCTCACCTCGTGTGGTTCCCAACTTCTGTCTGAAGTCAGCAAACAGCAGGGGATAAGTGTATGCTGGGAACGCAGGCTGGGGACAGAGGATAAACTGTGGAATCCAGAGTAGCTTCTTGCATCATGCAGATGCTGGTGGCTGGGAAAGGTATCCAGCGAGGCTCTTCACCAACTGGAAGGAAGCAAGGGATCCCAGCATTCACTGGGGGCTGAGAAAAACTAAGGAGATTGCAGGGGTTATGTTTTGCAGCTGGGAAGGAGAGTTCAGGAGCAGATGAGTTAAGTACATGTGTTCACTGAATTTGTTTATATTTGAATAATCAGCATATATTTGCACCTCAATGTCACCGATCTCTGCTTAGGAAAAGATGTCATTTTGCTCTGTGATATTTAAATTGGTGCGGGAATGATTTGGGTGACCATTTGGGAATGATCTGGCTCTAGAACCTTTCTGCATGGTGTGGTCAATGCCTCTGAGGAACTAAAAACTGTATTTGGAGCCGATTAAATTGATTAGCTTGCTTCTGTATAACTATTTCACAGTCAGCTAGCAGTCAGATCAGCTTCTAACCCTTAGTGCTCAATTTGTATTTTTATTCATAGCTGCAATATCCATGAACATCATTGTGCTGCCGGCGGCTAGTGGCCTTCTGATTAGATTCTACTCGTGATCATTAGGCCGTTCCTTGGATTAACAGATATTCAGCATAATAAACTGAAATACTGGTAAATAATAATACAAATAAACTGAAATAAAACTTAGAAAATGAATGAGAGACGCATGTGGAGAGCAGCAGAATTATCCAGGCTATTCCCTGATGCTCTATATATCCATAAAGGTAATGGGAGATCTGGGAGGGTGGGAAAGGGATGCAGTTTACAGCCTCATCCTTGCCGCCTTCCCTTTGCTTCCCTGCCTCTCTTACCCTGTTTTACGGATGCTGTTCCTAGCCATGGCACTTCAATGCCAAAGGAAATAGGCTCCAAATACAGTCCTGCTGTTGCATGTCCCAAAAATAAACTCTGAGGTGTCTGATACTCACAACTATGGATAATTTTTGGTTACGTTTTTTTTTTTAAAAGGTGCCCTCGGAACTTAATCCAAACTTTTTCAAGTTGTACAGTCAACATTTCCTGATAGAAGAGATTAAAGGCCTATCCCAGTGGCCTGGTAGCACTCTCCCATTTGTCCTTCTCATTGTCACAGGGGAGTCCCTGAAGTGGGCATAATTTCTGTCTATGACATTGAATCACACACACCGTTTTTGTATTGTTCTCTGAAGAACTAAATTTCAGTTGAAATACTTACCGAATAGGAGCTTTATGGATAAGCATCTTCCTTTGTAAGGTTTCCTCTTCTCTTCTCACCATCCCATTACTTACTTACTTACTTCTTGTAATGTAGTTCAGGATAAATTCAGCTTACCTACTTCTCATTTGGGGAATGTGAAGTTTCGGTTAGATTAGTGTAACCCTTCTGCCCCTCTGAGTTGGCAGCAACAAGGGCCTGGTTCAGTATCTAGGGGTTCCGTTTCAATAACGCAATGCAAAACCGGCTCGAGCCCCCACCCAGTGACCTGGGACAATTACATACCACCCCCTCGGGCACCTCTAGGAGGCAATACTTCCCCTCTCGCAAGCACGGAGTCTGAGTGTAGCAAAAGCCTTTTAATAAAGGAGGGAAACAATGTGGCATTATGTTGGGGAACCACCACAAACAGGATTCATAACACAAACCATGAGCAAAAGACCCACCTCCAAGTAAGTTTGGCAGTGTCCTTTTCCCCTCGGGGTCTTAAGTCCAATCACCCCAAAGTCCAACAACCCAAAAGTCTCTGTCCCTGGTCAGTGCCGCCCCAGAGTATGGGGGGGGCACACAGGGTGTTAAGGGGCACCCTTACGTGGTCCGAGGCCGACTGCCCCACCTCTCCGTGGAGTTCTGCTGCAGCCTTCACCACAAACAGCTCCGCTGTACCAGCCGCTCCGCTCCGCTCCTCCAGCTGTCCCGTGAGCCGCTCCAGTCATTCCCGCAAACTGCTCTGCTCCACTCGCTGTCCCGTGGGCCACTCCAACTGCCCCACAAACTGCTCCGCTCTGCCAGCCACTCCACTCCACCAGCCGTCCTATGAACCGCTCCAGCTGTCCCCATAAATCGCTCTGCTCACTGTTCTGTGGGCCGCTCCAACCGTCCCACAAACTGTTCCACTCTCCCAGCCGCTTAGCAATAGATCTTCAGGCTCCCCCACTAGTTAACACAGCACTCAGTGATCTCAGCTCAGTAATTTTAGCTCTTTTAGTGATTTCAGCTTCTAGCAGGGGAGCCCCAGTGCTGGTGCACCATTGGCTCAAAGTGAATTCAGCTCAGCAGCCTCTAGCTACATTCCTAATGGAATCAAAATTAGCTCTATTATTCAACAGTGGAGAGAGAAGGCTGTGCAATTGGTGTTCCAGACCCTCAAAAGGCACCCATACCATCAGATACACATACCTGTCCCCAAACTCTCTTAATTCACTGGGTTTTGGAACCCATGTCCCTTGTCTAGCGAGTGCTACTTAGGTGATGGTGAGACCCCCTGTCATAAAACAGTTTCATTGTCCTTGATTCACATAACCAGGGTAACAACACTTTATTCCTCCTGCCCCAATAACAGAAAAACTGGGGATCCCACAGCTGCCAAAGTGACCATTTTGGGCTGCCGTGGGCTCACGCTAGGTGGGGTGGGTGTGCCTATACAAACAAGATCAGCCCCTGAAGTTCTTTTCCACACTCGCCATAATTCACCACCAGATGTCAGGGTAGAGCTCATCCTGACTCTGCTTACATTGCTTTCCTCCCACTTTCAAATGACCTGAGTCATGATTTTTGTTCCTTAAGCCACGAAGAGTTCCTTGCAACTCTTCCATAGCCAAAGTGTCCCTCCAGGCCACAAAATGCTGAGTTGGTACCCTATAGTGCTCCCAAGTCCTGACTGAAGAGATTAGGAGTCAGACTCTGAGTCCCAGCATAGCACTGTCACTCATGCACTGGGCTCACTCAAAACTAAAACTTTTGAGTGTTTTTTTTAAACACACTTTTTTCTCAATACAACTTTTTTAGTGACATGGAGCTTGACACACAAACAACTATATAAAATCCCCATAAAAGAGTATATCTGGAACATTAATGGGCAGCTCATTGTCAAGCTGAGTCACAGTGGGACACATACAGCTGGTAAGATTATAATAAGAACGACCATACTGGGTAAAACCAATGGTCCATCTAGCAAAGTGTCCTGTCCTCTAACAGTGACCAATGCCAGATGCTTCAGAGGGAATGACCAGAACAGGGCAAGTATCAAGTGATTCATCCCCTGTTGTCCACGCCCAGCATCTGTAAGTCCGAGGTGTAGGAACACAGGGTTGCATCCCTAACCATCATGGCAAATAGCCATTGATGGACCTATCCTCTATAAACTTATCTAATTCTTTTTTGAAGCCTGTTATAGTCTCGGTTTTCACAACATCCCCTGGCAACAAGTTACACAGATTGACTGTGTGTTGTGTGAAGAAGTGCTTCCTTTTGTTTGTTTTAAACCTGCTGCATATTAATTTCATTGGGAGATCTCCTGCTTCTTGTGGTCTGCATGTCTTTCTGTACAAGAAATCTGTAGTATAAACAGACAACTGCAATATGTATGTGCATTTGTGTAATTAATATTTAGTTGCCAGGTCAGTGTGCCTGCTTCTTAAGGGATCCCCTATTTTAACACTAATAAAGAATGTTTTTAAACACACATCAGAGGGGAGAATTTTCTAACAATGCCTCCATCATTTTGCATTGATGGTGTTTGTAAGGGACATGAATATTGGCTTTAAATGTTTTGCTGTTTCCCCTTTGAGTGTGTATAATCTTTTTAAGATCTCAGGGTACTTCTGAAGGTTCTGACTCCCTTTTCTAAGGCCATTCTCCCCCTGGCTTCCCCAAGTCACACCTAATACTATTGATTTTGCTGCCTATGTCCTTCCCGATGTAAGCCTCATGTCTGAAGCTCTAGAGAGTGGGGACAGTTGGTGAATAAGGAGAAGAGTGGCCCAGAGATGCTTGAGAACACAAAATGAATAGGCCAGCCTCATTCGCATTTCAGTTATGTGACAAGTTGGGGCATTTTAGTTAAAATACAGTTACGTTTTGTGTTTTGGGAAATAAAATACTATTATTCATGTTGGGAAATGGAAGGACTGCACCAAATATGCCTGGGGCAAGAGGTCACCCTGACTAGACCATAGTCAGGCACCCATAGGGAAGGGAGCCTGGATAGACCTAACAGAAAAGATAGATTTCTATCTTCCATAGGGAGTTTCTCTCTGATGATGAGGACTCTGTTAAGGGTTCTATATACTACTGATCCTTTTCTGAAGGCTCAGCACAGAGGTAGTCTCAAGAGAGCAGATGGCTTCAAGACAACAACCAGAGCTGAAGCAGATGGTGGTGCTGAGGTACCTTGGACTGAAGCTGTAAAGAGCAGAGACTCTGGTGCAGGTCTTCATACCCAGCAATGAAAACTGAAATAACTTCAGCTGGGTTGGGTGGTAGAGACCCCTGAAGAACACTAGCTAGCTCTTCCCTTTGGGGCTAGAGAATGACCTGCCAGAATTCTTGGACTCCAGCAACCTTGGCCAACAAACTGTGAGTTGGGAAGTTGGGGATGAGGGAAGTGACTAAAATGCTTTAGCCACTCACAACTGCAAGAGGTGGACTGAGGTTGGGACTATTATTAAAACACACAAAGGGGAGGGGAATCTTACTTAATAGATATTGTTAATTTATTAATTCCTGGCTTTCCCAAATTAATTCTGTTGTCTCCCCTACCCCTAATAAAGTTCTCATTGTTTTAAATAATTAGACTCAGTGCTTATTAGTGGGAAGTATTGACCATCAAGGTCACCCAGGGTGATATATATATAGTTTCCCATGTTTTTGGGGTGGTGAGGGCTTATGCAAGTGTAAGTATTCAGAAAGAACTCCTAGAAAATTGAACCTGGTCCGTCTTACTGCAGACAGCATGTGGGCAGTAAGGTTACCCTTTTTTACTGAAGGAACATCACTATTAATAATTTCATGTTAATACTTTCCTTCAAAAGTAAATTGTCTTTGTAAATTTAGTGCTCCAGATACACAGGCCAAGACAGTGAAGTCATCCTTATACTCACAGATCAGGTACAATACAGGAAGAGGCAATGAAAGCTACCTTACAATGTGCCTCGCCCACGTTCTCATGGGATCACCTCTAAGTGTGGGAGATTAGTTTGGTCTCAACGACCAACTTAATCGTTGGCCTCTCTGTTTTAACTTTATATTGTTATTTCTTTTCTTTTCTTTTTCACTTTGGGAGGCACTCAGATACTATGGGGATGGAGGCCAAATAATCAGGTAGGTAGCTAGAATTGTTATATACCAATTATGTGGGGGTTGGGGGATGAAGACATTAGGCTACTAAAAACTGGACTCTTCACATAGGCCACCAAATAGCTATCCACTTGTAACACCTTTTAGTTACTACTGGCCCCGGGCTTGATTTGAATTATCTAATGGCGAAATGCCATCACCAATCCCTTGAGCCTCAGCTCATTATATCAGCTGTGCATTGAACACTCACACAGGTAGGAGTTGAAGATCATGTATGTGTAACTGGAAATGTAACTTCGCCTACACTTTCCATAAAGTCTCTCATTGATCTATGGCCTTAGAGTTATAGGGTATTAATGATCTCCAAATAGGTATTATATAGGCAGATGCTATTTGGTAGTGTTAGAATTGTATTAATTAACTAGAATAAATTCAAATTAATAAAATTAATTCATTTTTAAACTGTAACCTACTCAGAATGAACACACTACATTCTTGCATGAGTAGCTCCACTCCAATACAAGGAATGAATGTGTTGCATTTGGTTATCAGCATAAATTACAGTCCAGGGACATTCTCAACCTCAGGAACAAAAAAAGTCAAATTTTCATCAGTTTATGTTCATTTTTGCCTTGAAATTTTCATGAAAACAAGATGCAGTTTTTGCAAGCAGGAACCTTACATTTTGCTGAGGAAAACTGAGGCCGTTTTGGGTTGTTTTTAATTTTGTCAGAATTTTGGTGTGATGGTGATAAAATTATACCAGACACACTGTTGTTATGCCTTTACCCTTCTATCACACCTACTACTCCAGGATCTCAAAGGATTTAGAATCATGGAGCCAGATTCTGGCCTCCACACCAGCTCCCATATGCCAGTCTGGCACCTTATAGAGGATGTAAAGGGGTTGCCATGGGCTTGGGGAGAAGTTCCTCAGTGTAGGATCAGCATAGAGTCTATGAGACTGACCTTGTACCTTCCCCTCTATCCCTGAGACCCTAGCATAGGTGCTGTACTGAGGTGAAGGCAGCAGTTAAAAATAAAATAATATAAAATAAAGTAAAACAAATTGGGTGGGTGATGGCATGGTCTCAGCACTCGGCCTCTATCGTATGCTGGAAGAAATTTCATTCTCCATAGCAGCCCAGGATCTGGATGGCAGAAAGGTGACATAAAGTCTCAGGAGATGCAGCACAGAATCTGGTCCTGATTTTTACAGGTGCTTAATCTGAAACGCACAAGGGTAGTTGACCCATCTCAAGAGCATTCTTTCAGACTCTGCAGACTTTAGGCAGCCATCACTGCATTGGTTACTGATGTGTATCATATTTTTAGTTATCTTCATAACCATAAGGACTAGAGATTTTTTTAAACGAAAATGTAGATTCTGGAGCACCCTAACCCTAAGTTTAGAAGAGCTGTAGTTATACTGAACGCCCCACCAACAATTCAAGCCCCGTATTTATGAATTTTATACCATACTAAATTGCAGATGAAGAGTAATCACTTATCTAAGCAGAGCCTTTATTTTGAAAAGCTAATTGTCTAGAACAGTGGCTCTCAACCTTTCCAGACTACTGTACCCCCTTTCAGGAGTCTGATTTGTTTTGCATACCACCAAGTTTCACCTCACTTAAAAACGACTTGCTTACAAAATAAGACATAAAAATACAAAAGTATTACAGCTACTCTATTACTGAAAAAAAAATGCTTACTTTCCTCATTTTTACCATATAGTTATAAAATAAATCAATTGGAATAGCAGTATAAACAAGTCATTGCAGGGCCGCCCAGAGGGGCAAGTGGGGCAATTTGCCCCGGGCCCTGCAGGGGCCCCCATGAGAATGTCTGAGGCTCCCCCCCAGCCCCACCTCCGCCTTCCCCCATCCCCTGGGGCATCAGTGCGCCGCGTCCAGAAGCGGCCCTGGACAGCGCTGCAGCGGCATGGCTCCGGCGGGACCTGAGCTCCTCCCACTCAGAGCCAAGTGGTAAGGGGGCAGGGCTGTGAGCTCAGACGGGCCAAGCGGCAGGAGCTCAGGTCCCACCGGAGCCACGCCGCTGCAGCGCTGTCCAGGGCCACTCCTGGATGCAGCTTGCTGAGGCTCCGGGAGCGGGAGGAGGCGGGGGTAAGCGGCATGGTAAGGGGCCGGGGGGGTTGGATAAGGGGCAAGGAGTCCCGGGGACCGTCAGGGGACAGGGAGCGGGGGGGGGTGTTGGATAGGGCAGAGGTTCTGGGGGGGGCAGTCAGGGGACAAGGAGCAGGATGGGCTGGGGATTCTGAGGGGGGCAGAAAGTGGGTGGGGGTCAGATAGAGGGCAGGGCCAGGCTGTTTCGGGAGGCACAGCCTTCCCTACCTGGCCCTTCATACAATTCTGGAACCTTGATGTGGCCCTCAGGCCAAAAAGTTTGCCCACGCCTGCTCTAAAGTCTCAAAAAAAAAAAGTGGCTTTGCATTTTAATTTAATCGCATAGAATCATAGAATATCAGGGTTGGAAGGGACCTCAGGAGGTCATCTAGTCCAACCCCCTGCTCAAAGCAGTACTAAATCATCCCAGCCAGGGCTTTGTCATGATATGCTCTATATAGAAAGCCCACCTTTGCTCGCAGCATGCGTCCCCACTACTGCGGCACCGCATTACCATTGGTCCTCCCCTCCTCTCCGACTACTATTCTAGAAAATTCTTTGACCTATATAAGCGGATGCGTCAGGAGTGCCCAGCACAGTGTCTACAGTGTTTGTAATCTTTGTCGCGTGTACTCCACTGAAATAGCATAACAAGCCCATGGCTTTACGTTTTACTTCAAACGTATGATACCCCCTTTTAATTTTAAAATATGGATCGGTTCATTGTTAAGATAAGAAAAGGAGCAGACAAGCTGTTCATGTGAGAAAGCCTTTTCGAAACTAGCGCATGTAAAAAACAAACTAAGAAGTACAATGTCCCAACAGCACCTCGACCCACTCATGATTTTGTACACTGAAGAAGAATTGGCTTCGTCAGTTAATTACAGTGATGTGATTGAGGAATTTAAGTCCATAACACCTGGTGAACGATGTCTTATTCTCTAGGACAGGAAGATGAAGAAACCTTAATCTGTTTTGGTCAATTTGGGTTAGCTCATTATCTGGTTAAAGATAAAGATCATGAAAATTGACTGTATCTTTGTATATGCCTGGTTATCACTATAGCAAAAATTTGGTATTTTGTGTCTCATTTTTAAAGTAAAGTTTAGTTGTTAATTTTTACAAAAATTAAGTTTAGTTAAGTTCTAGTTTCTTTAGTTTATTTGATGAATAAAAATAATGTCCTTTATGATTGAGTATTCAATAAATGTTCACCTTTAAAAAAAAAATTCCCTGGGTGCACACCCTAATGAAATGTGCTGCGCACGCCTATGTGGGCAATGCTTCTTGATGTTGCCAAAGCATAACGAAGTGATTTAAAGTAAAATTTAGAGCATACATTTTGCAAGATATTCTCCCTCCTGTGCATGATGGTCGTGACAGGTACTTCAACATCTATTTTAATTTCTGTCACAGTTCAAATTGTTCCGCAACACACGGGGTACATAAGGAATTTTTCAATTAACTACCTGTGACGGTTTGGATCACAGAAACCCCCTGGGAGCTGCCCCCTGCTGTGCCCAGACTATTTCTACCCCTGCTTTCCCTGCCAGCTCAGGACTCCAGCACCCTGTCTTGCTGAGCCAGACACTTCTGTCTGCTCCAACAAAGATCCAGGGTCTGAATTACTTGCCTCAATGCTGCAGGTTTATCTGAAAGCAGCTAACAGAAGTGTTCCTGTTTTTAACACTCAGATGCCCAACTCCCAATAGGGTCTTGTCAAGGCTGCTTCCCCACTCTGAACTTTAGGGTACAAATGTGGGGGCCTGCATGAAAACTTCTAAGCTTAACTACCAGCTTAGATCTGGTCCGCTGCCACCATTCCCAAAGCTAATTCCCTTCCCTGGGAAGCCTTGAGAAACTCTTCACCAATTCCCTGGTGAATTCAGATCCAAACCCCTTGGATCTTAAAACAAGGAGAAATTAACCATCCCCCCTCCTTCCTCCCACCAACTCCTGGTGGATCAAGATCCAACCCCCTTGGATCTAAAAACAAGGAAAAATCAATCAGGTTCTTAAAAAGAAGGCTTTTAATTAAAGAAAAAGGTAAAAATCATCTCTGTAAAATCAGGATGGAAAATAACTTTACAGGGTAATCAAACTTAAAGAGCTCAGAGGACCCCCCTCTAGCCTTAGGTTCAAAGTACAGCAAACAGAGATAAACACTGTAGTAAAAGGTACATTTACAAGTTGAGAAAACAAAGATAAACTAACACGCCTTGCCTGGCTGTTTACTTACAAGTTTGATATATGAGAGACTTATTCAGAAAGATTTGGAGAACCTGGATTGATGTCTGGTCCCTCTCAGTCCCAAGAGCGAACAACCCCCAAAACAAAGAGCACAAACAACAGCCTTCCCACCTCCAAGATTTGAAAGTATCTTGTCCCCTTATTGGTCCTTTGGGTCAGGTGTCAGCCAGGTTACCCGAGCTTCTTAACCCTTTACCGGTAAAAGGATTTTGGAGTCTCTGGCCAGGAGGGATTTTATAGTACTGTACACAGGAGAGCTGTTACCCTTCTCAATGCTGCAGGTTTATCTGAAAGCAGCTAACAGAAGTGTTCCTGTTTTTAACACTCAGATGCCCAACTCCCAATGGGGTCTAAACCCAAATAAATCCATTTTACCCTGTATAAAGCTTACACAGGGTAAACTCATAAACTGTTCGCCCTCTATACCACTGATAGAGAGATATGCACAGTTGTTTGCTCCCCCATGTATTAATACATACTCTGAGTTAATTAATAATTAAAAAGTGATTTTATTAAATACAGAAAGTAGGATTTAAGTGGTTCCAAGTAGTAACAGACAGAACAAAGTAAGTCACCAAGCCAAATAAAATAAAATGCGCAAATCTATGTCTAATCAAACTGAATACAGATAAGATCCTCACCAGTTCCAGAATGCTCCCTTTTACAGACTAATCTCCTTTTAGCCTGGGTTCAGCAATCACTCACACCCCTTGCACACTGTCCTTTGTTCCAGTTTCTTTCAAGTATCCTGGGGGGTAGGGAGGCTCTCTCTTTAGCCAGCTGAAGGCCACCATGGAGGGGTCTCCCAGGGGTTTAAATAGACTTTTTCTTGTGGGTGGAGACCCCTTCCTCACTCCTATGCACAGTCAGGCTCCAAGATGGAGTTTAGGAGTTACCTGGGCAAGTCACATGTCCATGCATGACTCATAGTTTTTACAGATAGCATCCATTGTTTACATGCTACCTTGAACGTCCTCAAGTAGACTTCTTATGTTGATTGGAGCATTCCAAGATTCATTGTCCTTTAAGTGTCTCTTGATTAGGTACTTAACTTCAACATTCCTTTCTCCAGGAACTGACCAAATGCTCTACTAAGGTTATTTAGAAATCAAGCCAGTACAGAGCCAATATTTATAACTTCGAATACAAAAATGATACATGCATGCAGATAGGATTAATAGATTCAGTAGATCATAACCTTTATATAGATACGTTACATAGCATATGTAGCATAGATAGATTCAGTAGATCATATTCCAGTTATGTCATATTCCCATAAAGCATTATGGGGTACAGCGTCACACTACCTAACAAAATGAAAGATACCAAGGGAATTAATTTGTTTGCAGGTATCATCACATAGTCAATGATCGTAGGGGTTAGAAAAATGAAACGTACATATCTTTCAGGATTTGAGACGAGAAAGCAGAAGAAAGCTAGACAGATGCAAGAAGAAAAGGGAAAAATAACTTCACAAATTACTTCAGGCACAATCCAAGTCAAGTCAGTTGACTGAGCTGAGTGATGCTGACATTCAAGGCTCTTCAGAGGTGGGAAGTGAAAGTGGTGTTGTAAGAGAAAAAGAAAAGGCGGTGTGTGAGGAATCCAAAATATTACCACATTCAGAAAACAATGTTATGGTTGTTGCGGAGGAAGAGAAGGAAATCCAACCTCTTTGGATAGACAATGGAGAACACAGCGGTAACACTGCTATAACTGAGAAACTGGTACAGTCGACTAGTCCTGCTGCTGTAGATGGGAATGACGAAGAAGAGTTGTGCAATAATGACCCAGCCTCTTGGAAGTACCTAGATATAAAGAAAAGAGATCTTATTGTACTGAAGGGTTCACCCCATTAGCCGAAAACTTTCCTCGTGATTCTTTTGGCAGGAAATTGCCGATAACAGTTTTTTTCTAAATATCTGAGTAATGGCGAATGTATTGAAAGAGACTGGATGGTGTGGAGTAAAGATTCTGCAGCAATATTTTGTTTTCCCTGCAGTCTCTACAGAAGTGAAACTCAAACTAACCAATTACATCATTCAAAATTTGTCAAAGGTGGAATTGCCGATAATTGGAAAAAGCTTTACGAGAAAATCAAGAGTCATGAAGAAAATGCTTTACATTTGAGCAATTACATTAAGTGGAAAGAATTATTTCAGACACTCAGTGATAAAAGAGGCATTGATGCAGCATTACAGCATAATATTAAACAGGAGGAGGAAAAATGGCATAAAATATTAACTGCCGTTGTTGACGTTCCTAGCAAAGAATAATCTGCCATTTCGTGGTAGCCATTCTACTGTTGATTATGACGACTGTGGGCTTTTCTTGTCAACACTGAAGCTTGTGGGCAGGTACAATACTGAGGTGAAACAACATCTAGAGATGGTAGCTCAATGCAGAGAGTGTGGTCGAAGAATGCAGGCTCACTACCTGTCATGGCATAGTCAAAATGAGTTCTTGAAACTGTATAGGGAGAAAGTTTTGAACTCTATTCTTGAAGAGGTAAGAAAAGCCCAATATTTCAGCATTGTTGTTGATGGTACACCTGATGTTTCACACACAGAGCAGTTAGTTTTTATTCTCAGATATGTGATGCAAAAAAACGGAAATTGGGATGTGCATGAAAGATTTGTTAAACTAGTAGATTATGAAAAGAAGACTGGCGCAGATATAGCAGAACAGATAAAGAGGTTTTTAAAATAATGTGACTTAGAACGATCTTGGTGCAGAGGGCAGGGATATGACAATGCCTCTAACATGTCAGGAAAATTTCAGGAAGTAAGGACAAGAATTTTAGAAGAAAATGCCCAAGCCTATTTTTCTCCATGCAGCGCTCACATGCTGAACCTCTGTGGCACCCACGCTATGGAAACCAGTGTAGAGGTAAAAACATATTTTGGAAATGTTCAGAAACTCTATAAAGTATTTGCTGTTAGCCCTGTGAGATGGAAAATTTTGCAGCCCACTGCGAATATATCTCTTCACTCTGTATCTAAAATTAGGTGGAGCACAATAGTTGATGCTGTTCGCCCCCTAATCAAAAATCACACAGGTGTGCTGGAAAGTTTAATTAAAATTGAAGAGGAGCTTCATTTACCTCCCAAAATCCAGGCAGATGTTGACTGTTTGATTAAGTGGCTTAAGTCATTTGAATTTGTACTTCTTACTACAATATGGTTTAAAGTGCTTCAGTGTATTGATGATAAGAACCAGGGTCCCCCAGAGGATTCAGGGGGCCTGGGGCAAAGCAATTTCGGGGGCCCCTTCCATAAAAAAAAGTTGTAATACTTTAAAATACTATATTCTCGTGGGGGCCTGGGGCAAATTGCCCCACTTGCCCCACCCCCCGGGCGGCCCTGATAAGAACAAGGTCCTACAAAGCGCCAAATTAACAATGGAAGAGGGAGCTAAACACGTGAGCAACTTAGTCAAGGAAATTCAAACAATGAAAGATTCTTGGCCAATTTTTTTTTGAAGAAGCCAAACAAGTTGCTTCAAGCCTCAGCACTGACCCAAAAATGAAAAGTGACTCAAGGATCCAGAAGAACAAGCGATTCTTTGACGACACAGGGGATGCAGACTATACATTTGACTCTCCCGATATTCAGTTCAAAGTACAGGTGTTCTTCCCGACAATGGATTTGCTTCTATCAGAGCTAGGAGGTCTTGGCAAAAGAATGGCTGAAGTCTCAAATTTATTTTCACCCATTTTGTGTCCATCAGATAAAGTGAATGAATCTTCTATAGAAAAATTTGTTGACACTTTGGCCCCAGCATATCCAAAAGACCTCCAGAGAGAAGATCTTAAAGAGGAACTTAGAATCTTTTACAAAATAAAATAAGATTCCAACTTAAAAGAGTTGATGGACATATAACCTCTGCACTTACACTTCTTAATGCTCTCTTCAAAAAAGGGTTGGAAAATGTGTTTCCACAGATTTGTATTTGTTTACGCCTACTAACAGTGTTGCCAGTGTTGGTAGTATCGGGAGAGCATGCATTTAGTAAGCTAACATTGATTAAAAATCGTTTGCGTTCAGCCACCGGGGAATAAAGGCTGAACCATTTGCTCACTTTGAGCATAGAATATGAAATGGCCAAAGACATAAATTTTGATGACATTATTAATGAGTTCGCCAAAATGAAAGTGAGGAAAAAAACTGCAGCTGTATAATTAATGTTCAGAACAATTTGTAAAAAAACTATTTCATAAGAAGCATTATGTAATTGCAAATGTATACATTAAAGCATTTAATGTTTTTAAATAATGTATTTCATGTATTTTCAAATTATTAAAAATAAATTTTGAATGTATTTCACTGGTTATCTTTTACATTTCCAAATGCATGTTACTATAGTATTGCAACTTTTTTTATGGAAGGGGCCCCCGAAATTGCTTTGCCCCAGACCCCCTGAATCCTCTGGGCGGCCCTGAATCATTGTATGAAATTTTAGTTTGTACTGACTTCGTTAATGCTTTTTATGTAGCCCATTATAAAACTAGGCAACTATCTAGATGAGCTGATGTACCACTGTGTGCCCCCAGTGGTATGTGTACCACTGGTCTAGAATGTACATTGCACCCTTGCAGCATGTATGTGTCCTTGTCAGAAATGATGAATAGGCATTTCAAAGCTTAATTCACAGGATTTTCTTTCCCACTAATGTGTACAAATCCAGAACTGCTTACTTCTCAGAGGTGCTATAAATAGTAGGACATACATACTCAGTTCTCCAAAGACACAAGGTGACATATGAGATCTCATGAAGCAGTCTCTTCACAGATCATCTGTAAATGGATAACATCCTGTATCGAGACTGCATATGAGATAGCTTTGGCTACACCCCCTCCATGGGTGTGAGCTCGTTCAACAAGAGCACAAGCAACGTCAATAGCATTCCTTAGTGGCATTTCCATATTGGACATTTGCAGGGCTACTACACGGTCATCCATCTATACATTTATGAAGCATTATGCCATTACTACATTTACCAGAGCAGATGCAAGTCTTGAAAGGGCAGTCCTGCAATCCTTATTTAGGTAGACTCTGAGCCCCGCCTCCTGGGAGAGATACTGCTTGTGAGTCACCTAAGTAGAATACACGACTACATCTACTTGGAAAAGAAACGGTTGGTTGTTCGAGATGTGATGTAGACATATATTCCATACCCACCCTCTGTCCCCTCTGCATCAGAGTCTGATCTCATGGGTATTTGGTGTGCAGGAATTGAGGGGGGTCAGGGCAATGCCACCTCATATAGCCAGGGGAGGGGCTATGGCCATAAGGTTCAAGCACTGCCCCCTACAGGTATTACTAAGCAAAATTCTCCAGCTCCTGTGCACTGGGTGTGCACACATCTAAGTGGAATACATGTCTGCATCACATCTTGGACAACCACAGGCACATTTAAGTAACCATTTGTTGTTTATCAGTAATAGCATGTTAGATACTCTCAGCAGCAAATAAAATCTGAATGATCCAGAACTCCCTTTTGTCAATTCGATACCACTGCATTAGTTAATAAAATAAGCAAAACTGTGGTCATGTCAGCCATATCTGCTCTAGTACATAAGAACGGCCATACTGCGTCAGACCAATGGCCATCTAGCCCAGTATCCTGTCTTCTGACAGTGGCCAATGCCAGATGCTTCAGAAAGAATGAACAGAAAAGGGCAATTATTGAGTGATCCATCCCCCATTGTCCAGTCCCAGCATCTGGCAATCAGTGGCTTAGGGACACCCAGAGCATGCAGTTGCATCCATGACCATCTTGGCTAATAGCCAGTGATGGACCTATCCTCCATGAATTTATCTAATTCTTTTTGAATGCTTGTTAGCTTTCACAACATCCCCTGGCAGAGTTTCACAGATTGACAGTCTTTATTCATTTCATTGGATGACTGGTTCTTGTATTATTAGAAGGGGTAAATAACATTTCCTTATTCACTTTTTCCACACCACTCATGATTTTATAGACCTCTATCATATCCCCCCCTTAGTCATCTCTTTTCCAAGCTAAACAATCCCAGTCTTTTTAATCTCGCCTCATGTAGAAGGTGTTCCATACCCTTAATCATTTGTGTTATCCTTCTCCAATTCTAATATATCTTTTTTCAGATGGGGCAATGAGAACTGCATGCAGTATTCAAGGTGTGGGCATACGATGGATTTATATATTATCATTATGATATTTACTGTCTTGTTATCCATCCCTTTCCTAATGGTTCCTAACATTCTCTTAGTTTTTATGACTGTCACTGCACATTGAGCAGATGTTTTCAAATAACTATACACAGTGACTCCAAGATCACTTTCTGGAGTGGTAACAGCTAATTTACACCCCATTATTTTGTATGTATAGATTGGATTCTGTTTTCCAATGTGCATTACTTTGCATTTATCAATATTCAATTTCATCTGCTGGAGTGTTCCTGACAGATGCAGTTCCCAGCATGTCCTGAAGGAAGGAGATGGCAGCACACAGGAAACTCCATGCAATCCCAGGAAGGACCCAGCAACAGGCTGTTTCTCCCTCTGGATCCTTGGGCTCTTGGGGGTATGGGGTGTGAGTGTCTGGGTTGGGGGGGCAGCGGCTGGGCTCTGGGGGGGGCAGGGGTGTGAGTGTCTGGGCTGATGGGGAGGGGCAGAGAAACAGGAACTGGGTTGTCATAGGGGTTTCTTTAACCCTCTACTCCTGGGGGAATTTTTGTGTGTGTCTGTATTGTTACAGACACACTTGATGACAAGTATTTTGAAATAAATGACCAAAATAATTGAAACTAGCATGATTATATGGTGTTATTTTAACAAATAGAATGTTAAGAATTTTGCATAATTTTAAAATATTGTGTGCAGAATTTTTACTTTTTTGGCACAGAATTCCCCCAAGAGTAAGATCCTTGGAGGACACTGCTATTTACCTCTCTCCATTCTGAAAACTGATCATTTATTCCTACCCTTTATTTCCAGTCCTTTAACCGGTCACTGATCCATGAGAGAACCTTCCCTCTTATACCATGACTGCTTACTTTACCTACAACCGTTTGGTGAGGGATCTTCTCAAAAACTTTCTGAAAGTCTATGTACACTCAATCCACTGGATCATGCTTGTCCACGTTTGCTGACACACTCTAAGAATTTTAATAGTTTGCTGAACCATGACTTCCCTTTACAAAAGCCATATTGACTCTTCCCTAACAAAACCTGTTCATCTATGTGTCTGATAATTCTGTCAGATTGATAATTCTGTCCTTTACTATACTTTCAAACAATTTGCCAGGACTGAAATTAGACTTACTGCCCTATAATTGTCAGGATCCCCTCTGGATTTTTAAAAATTGGCATAACAGTAGCTATCCTCCAGTCATCTGGTACAGAAGCTGATTTCAGCAATACGTTACATACCACAGTTAGTAGTTCTGCAATTTCATATTTGAGTTCCTTTAGAACTCCTAGGTGAATACCATCTGGTCTTGGTGACTTATTACTGTTTAATTTATCAATTTGTTCCAAACCTCCTCTATCAACACCTCAAGCTGGGACACCTCAGATCTGTCACCTAAAAATAATGGCTCAGGTGTGGAATCTCTCTCACATCCTCTGCAGTGAAGACAGATGCAGAGAAGCTAAATGACTTCTCTGCAATGGCCTTGTCTTCCTTGAGTTGTCCAGTAGTCCAGTGGCCCCACCATAGGCGCCAACTTTTCCTGGTGCTGATGAGTGCTCGTGCCCCCTCCACCCTGACTCCACCCTCCCCCATTCCAACCCCTTCCCCAAATCCCCGCCCCGGCCCCGCCTCTTCCCCGGGTTCTCCCTCCCAGCACTTACCGCCGTGAAACAGCTGTTTCGCGGCGGCAAGCGCTGGAGCTAGGGGGAGAAGCGGCACGCTCAGGGGAGGAGGCAGAGGTGGAGGTGAGCTACCGGTGGATGCAGAGCACTCACTAATTTTTCCTCATGGGTACTCCAGCTCCAGAGCACCCACGGAGTTGGCACCTATGGGCCCCACTGATTGTTTGGTAGGCTTTCTGCTTTGGGCATACTTAAAAAATGTTGGTATTTTTTGAGTCTTTTGCTACTTACTCTTCTAATTCTTTTTTGGCTTGCCTAATTATACTTTTGACTTGCCAGCGTTTATGCTCCTTTCTAGTTTCCTCCATAGGATCTGACTTCCAGTTTTCAAAGGCTGACGTTTTGCCTCTAACCGCTTCTTTTCACTGAGTTGCTTAGCCATGGTGGTATCTTTTTTTTTGCTTTTCTTACTATTTTTTTTTTATTTGGGGTATACATTTAATTTGAGCCTCTCTTACGGTGTTTTTAAAAAGTTTCCATGCAACTTGCAGTGATTGTTTCTTTTAATTTCCATTCAACTAGCTTCCTCATTTTTTGTGTAGTTCCCCTTTCTGAAGTTAAATGCTACTGTGGTGGGCTTCTTTGGTATTTACCCCCACCCTCCAGGATGTTAAATTTAATTATATTATGCGTGCTGTTACTGGGCAGTTCAGCTATATTCATCTCTTGTACCAGATTCTGTGCTCCACTTAGGACTAAATCAAGAATTCCCTCTCCCCTTGTGGGTTCCAGGACTAGCTGCTCCGAGAAGCAGTTATTAATGGTGTCTAGAAACTTTATCTCTGCATCCCGTACTGAGGTGACATGTACCCAGTCAATATGGGGATAACTGAAATTCCCCATTTTATTGTGTTTTCTATTTTTGTAGTCTCTAATCTCCCAGAATATTTCACAATTGCCAGTCTGGTCAGGTGGTTGGTAGTATACTCCTACTGCTATACTTATTATTATTAAAGTAAGGGATTTCTATCCATAGAGTTTCTATGGTACAGTTTGATTCACTTAAGTGTTTTTCTCTATTTAACTCTATGCTTTCTTTCACATATAGTGCCACTCTCGAGCTCTGAACTGGAAATTTGATATTTAAATTATGAGAAATGTAGAAAAGTGGATTCTAAATTAAAAGGAAAAAAATCGCAATCCACATTTAAAGAGATACTTTTGTGATAAAATAAATCACATGCTTATCCCCCTATTCTATGATTATCATTCAGTATTCATCTAATGTGTCACATATTACATTGATAGGCTGCTCCTTTTATTTATTTTATTTTAGCTATACAGTCTGTTGACTCTTGCTTCAGATCATTGACATTGTAGGTTAGCATTTAATGGAAAAAAAGGAGAGCAGCATCAAACAGATCCATATTATAAACTGAGTTAGTGGAAGTTTTTAAAAAGTCGGCTGGATACAAAGCTCAGGGTGTCAGATTGCCTATTATCTGTATGAAACTTTCTGGTCATGTCTGATATATGCATTTTATTTTACTTTCAATAGAGTAGGCCACATTCAATGTGGTGTAAATCCATTGATGCTCGAAAGGATAAAACTGGCTCTCTGTGTGCATGCACTTTGTTGACAGGGTTAGATTAGCCTCTTTCATTAAGTTATTAATTCATTATTGTAGTAGAAAAAGAGCCTGAAACATGAGGCCTTGTATCAGAGTCCTGATATGAGACCTGAACTAAAGCAGTGGTCAAGCCTAATATAAAGCAAAGTTAGCAAGAGACAGTCTGTGAGCAGAAACCAGGCCCTGTTATAAGACATGCCTGTGTGCAGTTCACAGAACCTAGCAAGAACAGGGCTGGTATTGCAAAAACACTCACATTTCTAAGACGTACCAGGCACAGGACACTCACGCAAGCACATTCCAGATGGGTGGTACCAGAATACCCCGATTCCAAGTATGGTACAAACTCACTCCCTAACCCCCTCGTAAAGATATGATATGATGGATAGAGATGTTTTGATCGGACCAACATGTACAAGGTAAAGGGTGCTAACTAACCACATCAGAGGGGCAATACGTAACTTGTTTGTATCCGTGCATAAAAAGGAGCCTCATAGGGAGTGTCTTTGGCCAGCCTAAGGGGGAATGGAAAGTCCCACCACTCACTGCGCTGCGTCCATTGTCACGGGCATACATGTGTTAGTGTACCTATAACCATTGAGCCAGGGCATTAGGACCGTGCTTTGTTGACAATAAACCTGGCCAAATGCCTTCACTACTAAACTAAGTCTTGTGGTCCTATTGGGCAGTTTACAGCACACGCAGCCAACATCTGGCTACAATTATAATTGCCAGGAGCAGCCCCAGATCACAATGCAGAGATTACCTTAGGGTCCATAACTGATTGATGTTTCTGAGTTTCATTATATGCTACTATACAAATGAAGTACAGAGAATACAACTGGCATAAATTAAATTAACTCAAGGTCAAAAAAGTGTTGGTAAATAAAAAATAATGAAAAAAGTCACCAAAGGCTGAGAGCCTAGGAAGTAATCTGAATGGCTTTATCTTCTTATGCTGATATCTGTATCCACAGATTACATGGGTTCAAGATTGTGGTTTGTTTGTTTTTTCTCCTTCATATCATTGAACTTTGGATCCTATAAATTGCTACCAATGCAGTAAAGAACCACAAGATGCTGCAATGTTGGAGGTTAAAATGTTTCAACAACAGGTAAAAGTCCCAATGGCCAATTTTTACTTCTCTTTCAGGCAGACATAAAAGATCTACTGTATATGACATAGGACTTGATATATCCTTGCTAGTTCAAGAGTACCTGCACCTCAGGAATCACCCTTCTCCCATGGGACGAGCAGATGGAATTCCCATCACTGTCCCCTAAGGAGTTTTGCTAGTGAAGAAGGTACCTTTGATTTATAACTGTGTTCCATAGGATCTTCGCTGGTGGAGGCTGTCCAAGGGAATGCCCTGTCGTCTCTTCCTGGCCAGCACATCCAATTTTGAAGCTGAGCTCCCTCATCTGTCTGTACTGGTGGTTCAGCCATTGTTGGCATCTTTCACTGCTGTACTTAATGTGAAAGCCAGCACAGTCTCTTAATTGAATCTACCCTCCAGTAGTTTGATACTCTATAATAGCAAAAATAGTAGGGTGAAATTGAGGTGGAATACCAGGAAATTCACCTTGATAGTATGGTTTCAGGGTAAATGAAATTAATGATTTTGTAAAGGAACTCCCATCCTTTCATGTATTTATACCTGCTCCTGTATTTTTCACTCCATGCATCTGATGAAGTGGGCTCTAGCCCATGAAAGCTTATGCCCAAATAAATTTGTTAGTCTCTAAGGTGCCACAAGGATTCCTCGTTGTTTTTGCTAATACAGACTAACACGGCTACCACTCTAAAAGTATCAGATGGTAACTGTAGACCCAAAAATAGAAAGGCCCTTACTTTGAGAGATTGCTGTTTCAAAGATTTAGATGTGACAAAACTCACTGGGAAATGGAAGTAGTAATAATTTAGAGAGGTTTCTGAATTATTTGATTTACTTGCAAGTTGTGAGCATTGTAGAATAAATGAGTCCTTAGGACTAGAATGAGGAAAGGGTGGTAACTAGGCAAATAGGGATGGGGAGGGCATTCCATGTGTAGAAAAAAAAAATGTAAGTGAACAATACACTTGTAGAGTGTGGAGACTGACGTTGGTGCAGTATTGATCTAAGATAGAGGGTTTGAGATGTGAGCCAGGGTTGAGTGTTGCAGGGCCTTGAAGGTGAAAATAATTTGAAGATTGATGCAGTGGGCAAAGGGAAACCAGTGGATGGATTCAAAGAGGTGAGTAACTTGTTAGACTGAAGGACAAGGAATTATCAGGCATATTTTGGATCACTCTGAGGGAGGTGAAGCAGATATTGGTGACGCTGAAGAAGAGAATGCTGCAGTAATCATCTATACACACATTCAGAAAGATACAGAAATGCATGCTTAGTTTGGTACCCTCCTGTGTATATGTAGTGACCTTGCTACATTATTACATTAAAAAGCCGCGATCGGCAGGGCAATTGGGGGCGGGGGGGGAAGCCGCGATCGGTGGCAGCAGTTCGGCGGCAGGTCCTTCGCTCCTACAGGGAGCGAGGGACCTGCCGCCCCCGAATTGCCGCCCCTCTCCCTTGGCCCCCCAAGCACTTGCTTGTTAAGCTGGTGTCCGCCCTGCTTGCTGATCAAGTGGCAGCCACGGGGCAGTAGTTCAGCAAATCAGTACTATTGAATGGAAGCTGCTTCCTTGTACTCCAGCTCAGCTACCACTGTAAGAGAAATTGTCTCCAGCGCTCCTGGTTGCAAGAAACCCACAGCCACCATCAAACGTGAGCTGAGGATACGTGATGCAGTGATTTGCGCCTCAGTCGGCGGCTCGGAGCGACCCCGTTCCTCGCCCTAGGGCTGTTGACTCTGCAATGGCAATGTAAACGCCAGCGCCGCTGTTAGCCGGTCAGTGCAGATCGGAGCGCAGCACAGGGCCCTGGGGAGCTACTGTGAAGACAAGCGTCGTGAACGACTCACTCGTGGGAAGAGGGAGACCTTGTCCCTGCTTCCCTCTGCCCCAGACTCCGCTCCAGCGCGCGGTCCCTACCCGGGCGGAGTCCCGCTACGGCTGCAGGCTCCGCTTAGCTGCAGCACGTCCCAAGCACCTGCACAAGACGCAGTCGGGGACATGAACGCTCCGCGCGCCCCAAAGCCGGGGAAAGCCCGGCCCAGGGGGCTGGTGGGGGCTGGGCGGAGGCTCCAGCCGAGGCGGCAGGGGAGCCAAAGGCGGCGCGGCGCGGCGGGGGAAAGAGGGGATTCGGAGAAATTTGCCAAGCGCGTGGGCAGGCTGTCGGGTATCTCCCTGATGTCGGAGGCCCCGCTCTCTATGGCTACTCCCAGTGGCTTGTCTGGGCCGCGGTTCCGGTTGCCTCACTAGCCTGGGAGGACCAAATACTCGCGCCGGCCCTGTGGCGGGAGACGAAGCGAGCTTATCTCCTCGGAGTCGAGAAGCGGCGACCGCATACGAGAGCACAGCCCCGCCCGGAACAGCCTCACCTAGGGTGCCGCCGGCGACTTCCTTCCACCCCGGAGCTCATTTACATGGACACAGGCGGAGTGCCCCCTCAGCGCCTAATTGGTTCCCAGGTGTGTAGGGACTACGCCCCTCCCCTGGGACACGCCCCCACAGGTTAGACCCGTCTCTCAAAGCCGCGGCCGCGCCCCTTCCATAGGGCAGCCAGTTGCTGCCACAGGTGATGCGATTTACACCTGGGGACTCCGAAAGGCACCTGCCCTGGGCTGTGTGGGTCTGGCATGGTGGTTGCATAGCCCCGTGTGCAGACAGGGTCCCTGAGCTGGGTGTTTGGATGCAGTGGCATCATATATTGCTGTTGCTCAAGTCTGCTTTCCATTAGCAATTGCCTCATCTCTCAACCACCTCATGACTTTGAACAGTCCAATCCAATTTATATATGGTGCTTCAGATGGGCTAACTGCCCAAAGCTGAGGAAAATTATGAGTGAAATGGGGGGGGGGGAATCATATAGCAAATTTGATGAAAATTGGGAGTAGGTTAAGTAGAGTTTATTGGGATGCTGGAACAATTTTTATAGTGGGGGGTGCTGGTGGAAACTATGTATTTGGTGTTTGTTATTACTACTTCAAGCCAGGGGGTGCAGCCGCAACCTTCGTTCCAGCACCACTGAGATGGTCAAAAAGCCACAATTCCAAATCAGGCCAACTTTGGTTAAAAGCCCATAGTGGTTAAAAAGCAACACAAAGGTGTAACCCCCACATCTCCTGGGTGTGGTGTTCTGTCCCATCTAGTGGTACCGAGACCACTTAGAGAGAGAGAAATGCTCCAGAGACCCCAGGTTTGATCCTCCCCCCCACCCCCCCGATGATTGGGGTCTGTCAGCGTTACAAGTGGGGGCTTGTCCGGGATTTCAACCGGGCAGGCTCTGAAGTTTGGGACGCGCTTCCTCAACTAGGGAAAGTATGAAACCCACACACCTCCTGGGTGTGGTGGTAGGCTATCCCATCTAGTGGCACCAAGACCACTTAGAGAGAGAGAGATTAATGAGTTTGCTCTCTACAACCTTAGCTAAAAGCCATATGGCTGTTAGCTAACGCATATAGCTCCAGAGGTCCCAGGTTTGATCCCGCCCGCCGACGACTGGGGTCTGTCGGTGTTACAAAGGCAGCAGTTAGAAAGGAGAAACATTATATAACGTATGGAAAAAGGGGAAGTAGCTCGCAATCAGTATAAACTAGAAATTATGAAGGGTAGAAGATTGATAATGAAGGCTAAAGATATCAGGGAAAAATCCATGGCTGGCAGGGCTAAGGATAATAACTAGATGTTTCTAACCACACCAGGCACAGAAGAAATCCTAATAAGGCAGGGGTTCCCAAACTTGGTTCGTGGCTTGTTCAGGGTGAGCCCCTGGCGGGCCACAAGACACTTTGTTTACCCGAGCATCCACAGGCACGGCTGCTCGCAGCACCCAGTGGCCATGGTTCACCATTCCTGGCCAATGGGAGCTGCAGGAAGCGGTGGCCTGGCGCGCGCTGCTTCCCACAGCTCCCATTGGCCGGGAACGGTGATCCGCGGCCACTGGGAGCTGTGAGCGGCCGTACCTGCGGAGGCTCAGGTAAACAAAGCGTCTCACAGCCCGCCAGAGGCTTACCCTGAACAAGCCGCGAACCAAGTTTGGGAACCCCTGTAATAAGGTATAGACCCATTGCTAAATTAAGATAGTAAAATTATTAATAAGGATACAGAAAAGGCAGAAGTGTTCAATAAATATTTGTCGACTTATTTAGAAAGAAGCAGGATGGTTTACTCACATCACTTGGGCACGAGGAAGTACTTCTCAGTCCGTTAGTAACTCTGGAAGATGTTAAGCAGTATCTACTAGGGCTTAACATTTTAAAATTAGCAGGTTTGAATAACATGCACACAAGAGTTCTAAAAGAGCTGTCTGAGGAGATTGCTGTCCTGTTGATGTTAATTTTTACTAAATCTTGGAATACTGGAAAAATTCCATAAGACTGGAAGAATGCTAATGTTATGCCAGTATTCCAAAAAGGCAATCAGGATGATCTGGGTAATTTAGTCAACTACTCTGATTAAAATCCCAGCCCAAATAATGGAAAAGATGGTATGGGATTCAATCAATAAAGAATTAAAGGATGAGAATATAATTAGTCCCAGTTAACATGGTAATTGTTAACAATGGCAACAGTGTGAGGATATTGATATAACAGGCACCACAGAAACTTGGTGAACTGATGATAATCAATGGGACATGGTAATACCAGGATACAAAATATATAGGAATGACAGATTAGGTTGCCCTGGTGGGGGAGTTGTGCTATATGTGAAAGAAAACATAGAGTCAAATATAGTAAACATCTTAAATGGAGCAGACTTTACCATAGCATCTCTGTGGATAGAAATTGCATGCTTGTAGCAGTAAGAATATACTATTGATCACCTGATCAGGATAGTGATGGTGATAGTGAAATGCTCAGGAGATTAGAAAGGCTACAAAAACAGAGAACCCAATAATAATGGGGGCGTTAAACTATCCCCATATTGGCTGGGTACATGTCATCTCAAGATGGGATGCATGCAGAAATAAAATTTCTGAACATCATTAATTACTTCTTCTTGGAGCAGGTATTACTGGAATCCACACTGGGCGAGGCAATTCTGAATTTAGTCCTAAATGGATCACAGGATCTTGTCCAAGAGGTGGCTATAGCTGCACCACTCAATAATAGTGACCACCGTGTAATTAAATTTAACATCTTTGCAGGGGGGGGAGGGAAATATCAAAGAAACCCCACCAAAGTAGAGTTAAACTCAAAAAGGGGAATGGCACAAAAATGAGAGAGAGAGAGTTAAATGAAAAGGAACAGTCACAGGAGTGAAATGCCTGCAAGCTGCATGGAAACTATTTAAAAATCATAACAGAGGCTCAAAATAAATGTTATATCCCAAATAATAAAAATAATATTAATAATAATAAAAATAGTAGAAGGACAAAAAACTCACAGATTGAACAGCAGAGTGAAAGAGGTGATGAGAGACAAAAAGGCATCCTTTAAAAAATGGAAGTCAAAATAGTACTGAGGAAAATAGAAATGACCATAAACTCTGGCAAGTCAAATGTAAAAATATGATTAGGTAGCCCAACATAAAATTTGAAGAGCAACTAGCAAAAAACACAAACACTTTTTAAGTACATCAGAAAGGAGGAAGCCTGCTATTCAGTCAGTGGGTCCACTGGACACTCAAGGTGCTAAAGACGCACTCAGAGAAGACTAGACCATTGCAGGGAAGCTAAATTAATTCTTTGCATCAGTCTCTCCACTTCAGAATTCTTGGGTGAATACCATCTGGTCCTAGTTTTATAGATTCATAGATTCTAGGACTGGAAGGGACCTCGAGAGGTCATCAAGTCCAGTCCCCTGCCCTCATGGCAGGACCAAATACTGTCTAGACCATCCCTGATAGACATTTACCTAACCTACTCTTAAATATCTCCAGAGATGGAGATTCCACAACCTCCCTAGGCAATTTATTCCAGTGTTTAACCACCCTGACAGTTAGGAACTTTTCCCTAATATCCAACCTAAACCTCCCTTGCTGCCGTTTAAGCCCATTGCTTCTTGTTCTATCCTTAGAGACTAAGGTGAACAAGTTTTCTCCCTCCTCCTTATGACACCCTTTTAGATACCTGAAAACTGCTATCATGTCCCCACTCAGTCTTCTCTTTTCCAAACTAAACAAACCCAATACTTTCAGCCTTCCTTCATAGGTCTTGTTCTCAAGACCTTTAATCATTCTTGTTGCTCTTCTCTGGACCCTCCAATTTCTCCACATCTTTCTTGAAATGCGGTGCCCAGAACTGGACACAATACTCCAGTTTGAGGCCTAACCAGCGCAGAGTAGAGCGGAAGAATGACTTCTCGTGTCTTGCTCACAACACACCTATTAATACATCCCAGAAGCACATTTGCTTTTTTTGCAACAGCATCACACTGTTGACTCATATTTAGCTTGTGGTCCACTATAACCCCTAGATCCCTTTCTGCGGTACTCCTTCCTAGACAGTCTCTTCCCATTCTGTATGTGTGAAACTGATTGTTCTTTCCTAAGTGGAGCACTTTGCATTTGTCTTTGTTAAACTTCATCCTGTTTACCTCAGATCATTTCTCCAATTTGTCCAGATCATTTTGAATTATGACCCTGTCCTCCAAAGCAGTTGCAGTCCCTCCCAGTTTGGTATCATCTGCAAACTTAATAAGCATACTTTCAATGCCAATATCTAAGTCGTTAATGAAGATATTGAACAGAGCTGGTCCCAAAACAGATCCCTGCGGAACCCCACTTGTTATGCCTTTCCAGCAGGATTGGGAACCATTAATAACAACTCTCTGAGTACGGTTATCCAGCCAGTTATGCACCCACCTTATAGTAGCCCCATCTAAGTTGTATTTGCCTAGTTTATCAATAAGAATATCATGCGAGACCATATCAAATGCCTTACTAAAGTCTAGGTATACCACATCCACAGCTTCTCCCTTATCCACAAGACTCGTTATCCTATCAAAGAAAGCTATCAGATTGGTTTGACACGATTTGTTCTTTACAAATCCATGCTGGCTATTCCCTATCACCTTACCACTTTCCAAGTGTTTGCAGATGATTTCCTTAATTACTTGCTCCATTATCTTCCCTACTAACTGGTCTGTAGTTTCCTGGGTTGTTTTTATTTCCCTTTTTATAGATGGGCACTATATTTGCCCTTTTCCAGTCTTCTGGAATCTCTCCCGTCTCCCATGATTTTCCAAAGATAATAGCTAGAGGCTCAGATAGCTCCTCTATTAGCTCCTTGAGTATTCTAGAATGCATTTCATCAGGCCCTGGTGACTTGCAGGCATCTAACTTTTCTAAGTGATTTTTAACTTTTCTTTTTTTATTTTATCTGCTAAACCTACCCCCTTCCCATTAGCATTCACTATGTTAGGCATTCCTTCAGACTTCTCTGTGAAGACCGAAACAAAGTAGTCATTAAGCATCTCTGCCATTTCCAAATTTCCTGTTACTGTTTCTCCCTCTTCACTGAGCAGTGGGCCTACCCTGTCTTTGGTCTTCCTCTTGCTTCTAATGTATTGATAAAAAGTCTTCTTGTTTCCCTTTATTCCCGTAGCTAGTTTAAGCTCATTTTGTGTCTTTGCCTTTCTAATCTTGCCCCTGCATTCCTGTGTTGTTTGCCTATATTCATCCTTTGTAATCTGTCCTAGTTTCCATTTTTTATATGAGTCCTTTTTATTTTTTAGATCATGCACGATCTCATGGTTAAGCCAAGGTGGTCTTTTGCCACATTTTCTATCTTTCCTAACCAGCGGAATAGCTTGCTTTTGGGCCCTTAATCGTGTCCCTTTGAAAAACTGCCAACTCTCCTCAGTTGTTTTTCCCCTCAGTCTTGATTCCCATGGGACCTTACCTATCAGCTCTCTGAGCTTACCAAAATCTGCCTTCCTGAAATCCATTGTCTCTATTTTGCTGTACTCCCTTCTACCCTTCCTTAGAATTGCAAACTGTATGATTTCATGATCACTTTCACCCAAGCTGCCTTCTACTTTCAAATTCTCAATGAGTTCCTCCCTATTTGTTAAAATCAAGTCTAGAACAGTTTCCCCCCTAGTAGCTTTTTCAACCTTCTGAAATAAAAAGTTGTCTGCAATGCAGTCCAAGAACTTATTGGATAGTCTGTGCCCTGCTGTGTTATTTTCCCAACATATATCTGGATAGTTGAAGTTCCCCATCACCACCAAATCTTGGGCTTTGGGTGATTTTGTTAGTTGTTTAAAAAAAGCCTCATCCACCTCTTCCACCTTGTTAGGTGGCCTGTAGTAGACTCCTAGCATGACATCGCCCTTGTTTTTTACCCCTTTTACCCTAACCTAGAGACTCTCAACACTTCCGTCTCCTATGTCCAAGTGTGTACATTTTTAATATATAAGGCAACACCTCCTCCCTTTTTCCCCTGTCTGAGTTGCTTATTACTGTTTAGTTTATCAATTTGTTCCAAAACCTCCGCTAATGACACCTCAATCTGGGACAGTTCCTCAGATTTGTCACCTAAAAAGAATGAGTCAGGTTTGGGAATCTCCCTCACATCCTCAACCATGAAGACCGATTCGAAGAATTCATTTAGTTTCTCCGCAATGGCCTTATTGTCCTTGAGTTCTCCTTTAGCATCTCAATCTTCCAGTGGCCCCACTGATTGTTTAGCAGGCTTCCTGCTTCTGATGTACTTAAAAATTTTTTTGCTATTACTTTTTGAGTCTTTGGCTAGCTGTTCTTCAAATTCTATTTTGGCCTTCCTAATTATATTTATACACTTCATTTGCCAGAGTTTATGCTCCTTTCTATTTTCCTCACTAGGATTTAGCTTCCATTTCTTAAAGGATGCCTTTTTGCCTCTCACTGCTTCTTTTACTTTGTTGTTTAGCCACTGTAGCTCTTTTTTGGTTTTCTTACTATGTTTTTTAATTTGGGGTATTCATTTAAGTTGAGCCTCTATTATGGTGTCTTTAAAAAGTTTCCACACAGCTTGCAGGGATTTAACTTTTGGTGCTGTACCTTTTAATTTCTGTTTAACTAACCTCCTCATTTTTGTGTAGTTTCCCTTTCTGAAATTAAATGCTACAGTGTTGGGCCGCTGTGGTGTTTTCCCTGCCACAGGGATGTTAAATTTAATTATACACCTCTACCTCGATATAACGCTGTCCTTGGGAGCCAAAAAATCTTACCGCGTTATATTGAACTTGCTTTGATCCACCGGAATGCGCAGCCCCACCCCCCCGGAGCATTGCTTTACCACGTTATATCCAAATTTGTGTTATATCAGGTCGCGTTATATCGAGGTAGAGGTGTATTATGGTCACTATTACCAAGCGGTCCAGCTATATTCACCTCTTTGACCTGATCCTCTGCTCCACTTAGGACTAAATCAAGAATTGCCTCTCCTCTTGTGGGTTCCAGGACTAGCTGCTCCAAGAAGTAGTCATTTAAGGTATCAAGAAACTTTATCTCTGCATCCCGTCCTGAGGTGATATGTATCCAGTCAATATGGGGATAGTTGACATCCCCCATTATTATTGATTTTTTTATTGTAATAATCTCGCTAATCTCCCTGAGCATTTCACAGTCACTATCACCATCCCGGTCAGGTGGTCGGTAATATATCCCTACTGCTATATTCTTATTATTAGAGCATGAAATTACTATCCATAGAGATTCTATGGTACAGTTTGGTTCATTTAAGATTTTTACTTCATTTGATTCTACACTTTCTTTCACATACAGTGCCACTCCCCCACCAGCATGACTTGTTCTGACCTTCCAATATATTTTGTACCCTGGTGTTGTTGTCAGTAGCTACTGGTGTGGTGCTCTGCTCTTGTTCAATGACGATAACAGTCGGCTGCGTGCGTGTTCCCTCTGTGTGCTGCCCCAGCTCTGCGCAGATAGCTGACACCGCAGACCCCGAGAGAACCCCCAAAGACCACAGACTCTAATAAGGTACGAAGGCACCCGGGTAGGTTTATTGTCAGACGAAGCACAGTAATAGTTTCCTATAGACGCTACAGGACATACTACGAATATGTGCCCCCTGGCAATGGACACAGCTCAGTCAGTGGCGGGACACTCCACTGCCCCCTAGGCTGGACGATGTGCACTTCCAGACCTATTCTTATACAGATGCAGAACAAATTACTCATCCCTCCTGATGTATTGAGGTGCAGCCCCTTTACTCATTAGGGTGCTGCTTCTCCTGTTACATGTTGGTTCAAAAAATCTATCCATCATGTTGTCCTTTTGACCCTGTCTTTAAGATGCACCTTCCTGTTCCTTGTTATCTCTGTGGAGTGTTCTGATGCCATCTTGGCACAAGTTCCTCTTATTAGTACTTATGTGTGGATGCACCTGCTTCTAACAACCCTCTTCTCGCCAACTTCTGTGAGTGGGGCCTGCCTCTGGCTCACACCCCAGCTTTTGCTTAGCAATGCCTGGAAGTACTTTGGTTCAGGCTTCTGACACAAGAGTTTATGTTTCAGGGCCTCATCTTACTATAGGTGTGACGTTCCCCTCTGGTGTTATCTGGACCGGTGATCTGCTAGGTCACTCCAATTCTTGTCTCGGGGAGCCAGCCTTACCCTGCACTGCTGTGAGAACCCCCACTCCTGGGCTGTTCACGCACAGCCTTTGACATGTAAGCTGCTCCCATTTCAACCGAATGACACTAGCCAATATCTCTGGTCCCCGACACAACCCAAGGAACCTCCGTCTTGCAATGTCCAGTTATACCTGCTTGTATATGTACCAGGCTTGTTATCCCAAGGGCAGGGCCGGCTCCAGGCACCAGCCCAGCAAGCAGGTGCTTGGGGCGGCCAACGGAGAGGGGCGGCATGTCCGGCTCTTCGGCAGCAATTCGACAGCGGGTCCCTCACTTCCTCTCGGAGTGAAGGACCAGCCGCCAAATTGCCGCCAAAGACTGAAGCGGCGGCGGTAGAGCTGATCGCGATTGCGGCTTTTTTTTTTTTTTTTTCCTGCTTGGGGCGGCAAAAACCTTGGAGCCAGCCCTGCCCAAGGGGATACGGATCAGGCTTGTTATCCCAAGGGGAGTCTCTGACACACTTCAAACCAAACACACTGCTTCAGTTAGAATAAACAAACAGATTTATTAACTATAAAGATAGATTTTAAGTGCTTATAAGTCAAAACAAAACAAGTCAGATTTGGTCAAATGAAATAAAAGCAAAATGCATTCTAAGCTGATCTTAATACTTTCAATGTCCTTACAAACTTAGATGCTTCTCACCACAGGAAAAACAACAAGGAGTACTTGTGGCACCTTAGAGACTAATAAATTTATTTGGCCATAAGCTTTCGTGGGGTAAAACCCACTTCATCAGATGCATGGAGTGGAAAATACAGTAGGCAGGTATAAATACACAGTACATGAAAAGGTGGGAGTTGCCTTACCAAGTGAGGGGGGGGTCAGTGCTAACGAGACAATTCAGTTAAGGTGGAAGTGGGCTAGTCTCAACAGTTGACAAGAAGGGGTGAATACCAAGGGAGGAAAAATCACTTTTGTAGTGCTAATGAGGCCAATGTAATCAAGGTGGCCCATTTCAAACAGTTGACAAGAAGGTGTGAGTATCAGCAGGGGGAAATTAGTTTTTGTAGTGACCCATCCACTCCCAGTCTTTATTCAGGTCTAATTCGATGGTGTCCAGTTTGCAAATTAATTCCAGTTCTGCAGTTTCTCGTTGGAGTCTGTTTTTGAAGTTTTTTTCTTGAAGAATTGCCACTTTTAAGTCTGTTATTGAGTGTCCAGGGAGATTGAAATGTTCTCCTACTGGTTTTTTAATGTTATAATTCTTGATGTCTGATTTGTGTCCATTTATTTTTTTGCGTAGAGACTGTCCGGTTTGGCCAATGTACATGGCAGAGGGGCATTGCTGGCACATGATGGCATAGATCACATTGGTAGATGTGCAGGTGAACAAGCCCCTGATGGTGTGCCTGATGTAGTTATGTCCTATGATGGTGTCCCTTGACTAGATATGTGGACAGAGTTGGCAACAGGGTTTGTTGCAGGGATTGGTTCCTGGGTTAGTGTTTTTGTTGTGTGGTGTGTAGTTGCTGGTGAGTATTTGCTTCAGGTTGGGAGGCTGTCTGTAAGTGAGGACAGGCTTACCACCACAGGCTGACTGCTCTTCAACCAGGCTCTCCCCTTTGATCAGCGCTTCAGTTGCTTAGTGGTGGTGGTGGTGTCTGTAGATGTAGGTGGAAGAGAGAGAGCTAGCATGGCAAATGTCTCTCCCTTTTATCATGTCCTTTCTTCCCTCTTGGCTTTGCTCCCCCTTCAGAGTCAGGTGAGCATTACTGAGTCTCTCCAAGCAAGGTTGAGCAATTCCCGTGGTGTGACCTCATGCAGATGAGTTACTGCATTGTAGCTCCCTTGCTGGACAATGGCTGTTGATGGGTTGATTGACACCCCACCCAGGTGCTGGTTACTTTCCTTGGTGTTGCTTCTGGGGAGCTAATAGCTGGCTGATTCCCCAACTTACAGCATGTTTTAATGATAATCATACTACACAATTCTCAAAACATCATATGCATTAATGATATACATATATGGATAGAGAAATGACTTTCAGCAGATCATAACCTTTCTCCTGATACCTTACAAGGCATGCTTTATACGTCAGATCATGATTAGATGAAAATGAGGAATACAGGGGTTACAGCATGCTCCCCCAAGGTATAGAACAGTGGTTCCCAAACTTTTTGGCATCACATCCCCTTTTTAATTTTTGAGAAACCGTCACGCCCCCCACCTCTCCTTTACCATCATCCAACCCCCACTGATCCTTGTCCCCTGACCGCCCTTTCTCGGGACCCCCACCCCTAACTGCCCCCCCAGGACCCCACT
>NW_020664439.1:51438314-51459158 GCF_002925995.2 Terrapene triunguis
TCTCATTTTTGCGTACACACCCCTGCCGGCTCTGTGTGTGGGGCAGGTGCCCCTCCTGCGCCACCCTAGTTACAGCCCTGAGGATGTCACATTGGCCCCAATTGTGTGCTGATTGGGCTGCGAGCAGGCCACAGGTTGAGAACCACTTTTCCAGAGTGTGGGAGAGACTAAGGATCCTATTATATTTTTCACTGACCAAATTAAAAATTACAGTGCCCTAATAAAAATACATTAGGATACTAAGGTCCAAAAGAGCACTTATTGCATTGTGTTGAGAAATGGTCCTATGGGGATAATGTCATATTTTTAACTTGGTAGGTGGAAAACATTATAGGACCCTAATACTTCTCTTTGCTTTTGTAATGAGATCGCTGTTTGACCTTAATATTGCCACGCATTCCTCTGAGAGCAATGTCATATGTTAAACTGGTAGATTACAAACATAACAGCATTGTAGTATTTTACTATAGTTCAGGGACTGCCCTGTTGGACCCTACATTCCAGTGAAGAAAGTGTCAAGGTCATGCTGGACTCAAACCTCTCTCTGAGACTCCTCCATATCTCCAAAGCCCATCACCAGTTAACCCCACTCTGTCCTTTAAGTCTTCTACTTTGACCTGTTGACCCCAGTCTTCGCTCTACCAATGTGTGCAGCTTTGATTGATTGCTTGTCTACTTCTACAAGTGGCCCTATGCTTTGTCCCCCACTGACTCCTGTTGTATTAATTTAGGTAGAATATATGGGCTCAAAGTGTCAAAGGCATTAATGACCTAGTCACTGTTAAATAACGTTGGTATACAGGGTTTGGTATACAGTGACCTCAGCCTTCCGGTACCATGGCAGACACATTAGGAAATTCATGCCAAAGACTGTGAATTTATTGATTGAACCACACAAACAGAAAAGAATCAAAATGAGGCAAAGAGCATTGAAACTGAAATTGATTAATTATGCAAAACAAACAGTCAAACCCTATCAAAGGCCCTTTTTTGGAGACAGTGAATATTGGTTACAGTTTCAGTCAAACAGTCCTTGATGGGGAAGAAAGGGTTAGTTCTTCAAATATCTATCCCTATGGGTGTGCCACATAGGACACGTGCATGCCTGTGCATTCTTGACCAGAGATTTTAAATAGCTGTATCTGGGGGGCCGCCTATGCACAGAGCAGTGCCTTCTGCTCCCATGCAAGGGCATGTAAGAAGACACCAACCTACTGCCACTCCACTACCTTCTCAACTGTCTGCAGCTCAAGTAGGAGCAGCTGTGGTGTCCACTGCTTTCAGTTACTTCCCGCCTTTCTTGTTTACTTTGTTTTATTAAATTAGTTTTTATTTCCTAGTGCAAATTTTTCTTAGTTGTAGTACAGTTAGTGCTTGGAGGGGTCCCCCCCAAAACTTCTTGTCCCTTTTGTTCTCTGGCACTTCCCTGGGTTACACCTAAGACCCTGGGGTTCAAACCTTGCCAGCCCTGTCACAGGTCTTTTCCCCCTAGTGATGGGCACTCTAGTTGTCTCCAGTGTCTTGGAGAAACTCATGTACTGTTGAAGTGTAAAGTTTGCACAGGATTCAAAGATAGGGCCCACAAAGATAGAGAGGATAGGCTGAAGCTGCTCCTAATGGAATGTGTCCAAACTCCAATGGAGTCCGTTTCCCCAACCCGTACTCCATACATCTGTGTCAACCTCTTAGGATGCTCCAGTGACTTCTGGAGCTCCGAGGGCAGTTCCAGAGATGAAGCCCTCAAAAAGAAGAAAGCACCTCGCTCTTACTTAAGATTCTAGAAAGAGGAATGTTACCTCATAGAGCTGACTCTCAGGAGATCTTGCATCCCACAATGGGTATAGCGGCTCCAGCTGATGCCAGTACTGAAGCCCTGGTACTGCCTAAGAAGCCCCAAATGGAGAGCCTTCAGCCAAACAACACCCAGAAGCCCCTACCTTAGAAGTATCTGACACCTCCAAGCACCAAGATACATCTAAAACCAGGGCCTCTAAGACTATGTCAAGCGTTAGAGAGACCACCCAGACCAGCACCTGGCTCCCCCCCCCCCCCGTACTGTCCTCTTTGGAACATCAGCACTCTGAGCACCGACATAGTCTCATTGGCCTCTTTGGTACCTAATGCAGCATCCACAGCCCTGTAACCAGGCTCCTACCATCTGTTACCATATTTCTCCAGATCCTTTTCTTCTGAGGATCGCATCTTAGAGGACCCGGAATCAGTGAGAGCCCCTTCCCCAGTACTGCTTTGAAAGCTCGTGAGAGAACTCTTTCTTATCAGAACAGGATCTGATCCACTGCCTCCAGTACCTGCACTGACACTGATACTCAAAGCCTCCTTTCAGCTTGGGGGAATGGCACATCCTCAGACTCTGAGGGCTCTGTTTTGGGATTGTCAACTACCAAGTCATGGGCAATTTCTCATAATGGTTGGAGCCAGAGTATTGCCTACTAATTAGTGCTGAACTCAACAGGAGTGGGTTCTGAAGTGGAGCCAAGGGTCAGAGGCAGGAGTCAGAAGTTGTCAAGGCTGATTCCCCACTCTGGCACTTCGAGTGTAGAAGGTGGGAGCCAGCAAGGACTCTAAAACTTGCCACTCCGGGCTTGTATTAAACTCCCAAGGTTACAGCTTTTCTCTGATTTTGGATTGGTAGATGCTGCCACCACCCAAGTGCAGAACCCCCTTTAAGAACCCAGGAAGGCGCACTTGGGAATTCCTTCCTGTGGGGTACCCTCAAGCCCTTTCAGCCCCCCTCTAGGGAAGAGCTGAGAAAGAGGAGGAAAAAAAAAAAGAAATCAGCTGTTGCCACAAGCTAATTAAACAACGTGCACAAATCTCTTAAGACACAAACATCCAATTCTGTTCTTAAAAAAGGTAAATGTCATTAATTTAAAAAAAGAAAGAAAATACATCTGGGAACTTAGGCTTTTGCTAGATTTAAAAAAAATACAAGGATTAAGCATCAAGAATAGCTTTCTTGAGGTCCAGCTTAAAGATTACAAGCAAAACAAAAGCACTTGGGGCTTAGCACAGAGGAGTCCACAAGCCATAAAGAAATAAAAAGAGATAAACTTAATTGCGTCTTCCTAGACATTTCCTGATCTACTTACATACGTGGGATTCGTATGATACTGAAGATTTTTCATACCTAGCCCTAAGCTTTTTACAGCACAACTGCAGCCCTGTCTGCCTCTCCCTGAAGAACAACCACAGACAGACAAAAGAGGAGTCGTTTTTTAATTTTAAAACGTTTTAGCCTTCCCATTGGCTCTTTCAGCCAGGTGTTCACTCACTTCCTTTTACCTATGCATATCAGTGAGACTTTTTAACCCTTTACAGGTAGGGCAATTAGAGAACAGCTAGTAAGAGGGATTTTATAGCGACTGGCTGGCTGGGTGTCCATAAAAGGGAGATACCCCCCCCCCTTCATTTCTCACAGAAGCCAAAGACTAAGCTGAAGGGTAAACTGGAGTCAAAGTCAGAAAGTGTAGAAGAGTTGGAGCTGGGAGTCAGAAGCCAAAGCATAAGCCAAAAGGTAAGCCGGAGTCACAGTCAGGAGGTATAGCCAAGAGTCGGAGCTGGGCATCTGAAGCCAGGATAGAACTTGGACAGGGATAGAGGCAGGGAGATGACCAACCGCAGCTGGAGGTATGGAGCACGTTGAGCAGCCAGTGCTTCTACTGTTGTTGCTGGTTTTATAACATAGGCTGCAGCCACTCAGGCACTGTGATTAATCAGGAAGTTCCAGGGCAGTGCAGCTGGTCCTAGCTGTCCTGACCGCTGACACCATTCAACCACACTTCTCTTGGAACGTACCTTGAGGAGGACTTTCCAGAGCTCAGAAGATGCCCTAGGTCTCTCGGGCACTAATACGGTTGGGGAGCCTTCTATCCACCTCCACAGTGGGCTTACTGGGTTCCCTGGGAACATTATGGCAAACAATTTTATAGGATAGTATCTCAGAAGAAATGCCAACAAATACACCTGCTGATACCACAATAGTCACAGGCATCACAAGATTGCCTGCCAGTACCATGTGTTCCCTCAGGACCTGAGGCAACCCAAGAGGCGCAAGACTCACCAAATGAAGGTTTGCTCTCTTTGGCTAAATCCTCCTCCACAGATGAGGCAATAATGACATCACTGCCCTCCTATGCAAATGACTTTAGGGCCTTCCAGGACTTAATGAAACATTGGGCAGAATCCCTCCAGATTCTTTTAGAGGAAGTCCAGGAGTCTTAACATTCCTTGATGGACATTTTACATATTACTCACCAGGATAAGATCCCCCTACCCATCAATGAGAGACTGTTGACACCTGCACATACTGGCAAACACCTGCCACTATTCCACCCACTTGGAAATGGTCAGATAAAAACTATTACAGTCCAGCCAAAGGAATAGAGTACTACTACTTCCATCCCACCCCCAACTCCCTGGTGATAGATGTGTTCAACAAAAGAAATCATCAAGCACTCTCCAGAGCCTCCCCTTCCAAGAACCTCCCCTTCCTCTCATGACCTAGATCTCCTGGATAGGAAATGGTATTTGTCAGCAGCTCTACAATATCAGGTTGAGAACTACCAGTTCTTGATGGCAAAATATTATTTTAACAGCTATTAACAGTTTACTCATTTTATTGAACAACTGCTGCAAGAGCAAAGGGAACAATTTCAAGTCCTCATTTCGGAGGGTCCATTGATCACCAAAGCCTCTGTGCAAGCCACTCTCAATGCTGCTGACATGGCTTCGCAATCCTTACCCACCACAGTAGTTATGCGGCAAGCATCTTGACTCTAATATTCTGGCCTTCTGAGGGACGTGCAAAATACTGAAGAAGACTTCCCCTTTGAAGGGCCAAAGCTCTTTAGCAGTGATACAGACCCCTCACTCCACTCCCTTAAAGATTTGAGGGCAATATTGCAGTCGCTGGGGATATACATACCTGCAACAGAGACATTTCAGCAAGTTTCAAACAACACGGTTCTCCTGACCATTCCAGTATCACCTGCAACAGATGCACACCAGATCTATAGAGCACCCTTGAAGAAGATCCAGAGCCAAGAAAAGGGGATCACCATCCTCTAAGACCACCATTTTGACAACCTGGTTGAAGGCATCGAACAACCTCTCCCTCCAGCTCCTCTGCTGGACCATTCTGTTATCTCTTCTCTCCCCCCCCCTCCAACTTTTGGACACCACCTGTTCCACTTCCTACCTGCCTGGAAGCTCATCATCTCAGATAAGTCATTTTGGGGGGGCTCCTTTCGTGAGCAGGAAGTCCAGTCCCTCCTGCATCTTGTAGCCCATATACTGGTTTATCTTCAGTATATTTAGCTGCTTTGATTATATTCAGCTGTAACACAAGAAACCTACAGGTGGCCAATGCCAAGTGCCCCAGAGGGAATTAACGGAACAGGTAATTATCAAGTGATCCATCCCCTGTTGCCCATTCCCAGCTTTTGGCAAACAGAGGCTAGGGACACCATCTCTGCCCATCCTGGCGAATAGCCATTGATGGACCTATCCTGCTTTGGGCTGACAGGTTGGCCACAACTTCTGTTGATTTGGATCCCAACTCACCTCTCCAGAGACATCATCTTCTTCTTCACTGGTCCTTCTCAGGCTGAGCACAGCTGGATAGCCTGTCTCATCTTGCCAGGCTGGTGCCATGCAGTTGTCAGGCTCAGGTGAAAAGCCAAGAGAGAAAGAGATAGGACAGCCATGGTAAAAAAAAGTTTCCTTTTTCTCTCCCAAAGTCTCTTTTTAAAGGCTGCAAAAAGGCAATGTGGGAATGGTCCATCCACTTACATTGCCAGCCAACTAGGCCTAATGTCTGGTCCTTACCGCTTCTTGTTTACTAGTCATAATCCTAACATGGTCCTTGAGTGGTGTCAGTAAACCTTTTATGTTTAAATTAATTCAGTCTGTCACCTTCTTACATCTTTTCTTAAACAATTTTATATAACAGCTCATTGTGACAATTCATGAACCTTTACCCACTTTTCGCCAGCTAGGCTAACAATTAAAGTAGGTCTGCTAGGGCTCGGCCCCAATTATTACACCACCATCAATGCATGGGGAAAAAAATCTTTCAAACTTGACAAAGCTGTCACCTTATCCTTTAAATCCCTCCTTAAAACATAACTTTGCTTACAAATCATTCCCATCTAGTATTGGTTAGGCAAATAACATCTTCCCAACTACCCACACCGTTTGTCCATATGTCACATTCCGTTTGACACCTAAACTACAAGCTTTCTAGGGTAGGACCTATATTGTTTATCTTTCTATATTCTGTCTAACAAAATGGAGACCTGATTCCTCTTTGGCATTCTAAGGCATTATGGTAATACAAATAAACAATAACGCAAAGATCTTGATATGCATACAGAAATCACTATAACATTAATTTTTATTGAAGCAGAAAAGTCACACCTTTCAGCTAGACTTCAGGTTAACTATAGTCACTTGACATGTCACCTGCCTTGTGCTTGAAAAATTGTGACACATCTCTGGTTTAATGCATCCTGGTCACATTGCTTACTGACACCCCGGTAGAGTGTTAGAGGACTGCTTTATAAAGTGATTCCCTGGAAAAATTAAAATAAAAAAACTGACCACAAGGAAAACTGCACTAGAAATCTGCTAGTAATAAATGTGTTTAAACCTGGTAATAGCTTTCATAGTGTTCATCCTAGTGTGGGAAGGGCCTGTAAGTGTCAGCCTCAAGCTTTAAAACACAGTGACTAGTAGGCATTAGTTTCCTCTTTGAATTGTGTCATTTTATATAATTTGGTTATTATTATCACTCACTGCACATTTCTTGTCTTTTAAGAGATCTTTTAAGCTTCCATCTCAAGAAGATGCATTCTCTTTTTTTCTAGTTTTCCTACTACCCTCATCACCATAGTCTTGGAGCACCTTGGGCTGCTATTCAAGTCCAGTTTAATTTTAGTAGCAGCATAATTATCTATTTCATACTAATGTCCATATAAGACCAATCCTGCAGGCTTAACCAAGTCCAAGCTTCCAGTTCAGTCCTGTTGAGTTCTGAGTAGCTATGTCAGAATTTGTTCCTTAGACAAACAGATTAGTTTTGACACATTCTTAGATGTGAATTGGTTTTTAGTAACATAGAGAAATACAAGTGAAAAAGCTTATTGGTGAATATACCTGTGATCTTGCACTCCATATGTTTATGGAAATATGCTTATGAGTGTAAATATAATGTAACTGGAATATGATTTATGCAAAAGGTCTCTTGTAAGGTATCATTACAAAGCTTATAATCTACTGAGTGTGTTCATCCTATTTGTATGTATGTATCATTCTTGTATCTAAAACTACAAATATGAAGTTAACTCTGAGGTCCTACTGTAATTATGCCAAGTGTGGGCTGTTAATGGTGGTTTAGAATCTTGATGGCAACCATTGACTAGGACAATTGGCTGTAGATGGTTTATGTACCTGCAAGCCTTCTTGTGGAGGTAGGGGCCAGCCTGTGGGTAATGAAGAATGAGGTCTTACAATGACATCTGATCATGTCACCTTGTATTGGAATCCATCTTAAACCTGGTGCTTTTCCATTTAGGAGGGTTGAGGACCCCGAGAGACAAAAGATTCCCACCTTATGCCAAAGATAAAAGGGGGTGGAACAGAACAAAGGCATCCAGTCATGAGAAATCCCCTAGTTACCACCTGAGCTGGAACAAGGACTGTACCAGAGGAAAAGACTGGGCCCAGACTAGGAAGGAGTCTAGTCTGTGAAAGAAGCTTATTGGAACATCTCTGAGGGTGATAATTACCTGTATTCAGTTTCTTAATATATTAGGCTTGGACTTGCGTGTTTTATTTTTCCTGGTAACTTACTTTGTTCTGTCTGTTATCACTTGAAACCACTTAAATCCTACTTTTTATACTTAATAAAATCACTTTTGTTTATTAACAAACCCAGAGTAAGTGATTAATACCTGGGGGAGCAAACAGCTGGCCATATCTCTCTATCAGTGTTATAGAGGACGGACAATTCATGAGTTTACCCTGTATAAGCTTTAAACGGATTTGGGGTTTGGATTCCATTGGGTGTCTGGGTGCTGGAGAGGTGACCTGCTGAGCAGTTTTTGGTTAGTCTGCAGCTTTGGGGGTGTGGACCAGACCTGGGTCTATGTTGAAGCCGGCTAGCGTGTCTGGCTCAACAAGGCAGGGTTCTGGAGTCCCAAGCTGGTAGGGAGGCTCAGAGGTAGTTTCAGCAAATCAAGTGACAGTCCCAAGGGAGTCTCTGTGACTGAACCCGTCACAATACCTTTTTTCCTCCCTCTCAAATATGCAAAACATGGTTGGGGTAACATTGTGCTAGAGTCTAGATAGACATCTAGTAAAAGACAGTCCTGCCCCAATAACATAAGTAACAGTGTCTTTTGAAAGTTGTAAAATGTGCCCATTGCACAATCTTCCAGAATATGTGTTGGAATTATCAATAATATTTGAAATTAATAATATGGGAGACCACCAGACATTAATTTAACTATAATTCCTTTATTAAGTCCATAGGCCAAATGGTATTTTATACAATTGCTCTAAACATGCCTAACAACCTAAAAATAAGCAGTCACTACACCCAGTACAGTAACAAAGTAGTTGTAAGCATCTGATCAGTATACTTACTTAGAGACACACCAGACCTAAGTAAAAAACATCTAATCTATGTACTCCAGCATGATCAGGCAGGGTCTCACAACCAACCTTCAGATTCATGGCTCTCTTTATATCCTTCAGCTAATTTGCTATCTTGAGCAAAAATCCCATTTGAAGCAGTTTATCCTTGCTATTTTCCTTCCTCCAAGACCTTCCCTTCTTATCTCCTCCCCACTCCTTGCTTATCAGCAGAATGGTGGGAAGGTTCGTGCTTGTTTCTTTTAAGACAGTTTTTATTTGTTTGTTACTGTAGCTCTTTATTTTATTGGTTACTTTTGGAACCAAACATCCTTCCCACACTACAAGCAATAAGTAATACTACTTATTCTCATGGCCTCTACCCTGATATAACACTGTCCTCGGGAGCCAAAAAATCTTACTGCGTTATAGGTGAAACCGCATTATATCGAACTTGCTTTGATCCGCTGGAGCACCCAGCCCCAGCCCCACCCCTCAAAGCGCTGCTTTACCGCGTTATATCTGAATTCGTGTTATATTGGGTCACGTTATATCGGGGTAGAGGTGTATATTATTTTCTTAACCAGACTTAAGCTAACTTTAATTCTTTTATTGTCATAATTATCCCCACAATATGCATGAAAGCGTAAAATAAGATATGCGATTTATTGGCAGAATGCAATTGTTCTTTCCCCACAATCAGTTTGCTGGATCAGAAAGAAGGCCCCGAGTCAGTTTAAATTCAGGCTATTTATCTAAAAGTCTACACTTTGTCTGTTGGTCTCTAGAGAATCCAGTTTGAACCAATATATGTGAGCCTCTCCAAGTGGTGGTAACTCTGGAGATGTTACAACCTGAGTAAATTTTCCAAATCACCCCCACTGTTCTTAGTTCCTGGAGAAGCTGTGTTCGCCCACCCCCATGGAATTACATACAGTGTCTGGCCCACAATATTACATATACTTAATACAGTAAGATCTTCCAAAGATATTGCAGTAAATTGCCATAACTGTCACAGCAGGCATCTTATATACAGTAGTAATACTTTGCATTTATAATGCCCCTTTCATCTGAAGATCTCAAAGAACTTTACACTGTTGGGTGGGGTAAGTATTAACCCCACTTTACAGATAGGTAAAATGAGTCACAGAAAGATTAAATAACTTGCCAGAGCAAGTTCCTGGCTGTGGTGGGGGCAGAAAGAAACTTCAGTATTAAAATAGCCCTCAGAATGTGCTATTTGAAAGAATGATCTAAAACGGTATGTTACTATCTTAATGGGCAATACATCATAATACAGAGGTCTATTAACCTCATTTCTCCCCATGCAGTTTCAGTTGGAGATGGTAGTTCTCACTGCCTATTTTTAATTTGTGTAATGTTGCTGTGTGCTGAAGAGTAATCATGGTCCATTACAGTAGTAGCTGAATTTCATGTGTGTATACAAAATGTTATACAAATTAAGTATGCTTGAGGATGAAGAGTGCTATTGAAATAAGATTAAATCTGACACACATAGAGGCATATCCTGCATCCTTTGCACACCTAAAAACTCCACTTGATGTCAGTAGGCATTTTAGATATGCAAGGTATACGGGCCCACGTATAAACAGCAAAGATCTACCTGGTAAGAGAGGAAAGATGGGTTTGAGATTAAGGAGATGGATTGGCACTCAGGAGAGCCAGGTTCTGTTCTTGGATCTGCCATAGGCTGCCTCTGTGACCATAGAAAAGCCACACGATCTCAGTGTACCATGGAGAATAATAGTTCACTACATCAAATGAGAGCTATAAGACTTTCAGATACTATGGTGATGGAGGTTATATACGTTCCAAGATATAAAAAAGAAGTTCAGTTCTTTACTATGTGCCTTCACTGAATTCTGCTATGAACACCAAGGAAGGTCTGAAATATTAAACATGGTTCTGAAAAGTCAGTACAACACCCCCCCAACTATAACACAAAACACATGGAACAAGATTCTTTCCAGAAATGTGTAGCAGCATAGAAAACAATAGAATTAACCTGAAAAATACATTTGGTACAGTATCAAGGTCTTTTCATAACTTCTTCTAATGTTACATAAAACAGCAAAGCAAACAAATACACATAACCTACATGCATTTCCACAATTAGGAAAAACAGCTTCCCCCCCTAGTATAAAGTGCTTTGCAGAGACCAAAAACTATTTACATTGATCAGAATGCCAAGCATGGACATCATCATCTGTGAATTTATGTGAAATCTGGCAAACAATGATAAATTCTTCATATTGGGACTTGGTCTTGATTTCCTTTTACAACTTGGCCTCATAAACTATCTTCATAGTCCATTATTTGGTCTGCTTGTAAAATTGGCATTTAAGATCTGAAACTGTATGTACCATGCCCTTTGTGTAGTATGACTGGCATTTGAACAAGTCCCATTTATCATTGGCAGGTTCATCTGAAAGAGACAGGCTTGACATATAAGGTTTGGATCAGGATTAATATTTCCCCAAAGTCTGGAAGTGTTTGTCCATAATGGCCAGAACCAAACTCCTATATCCAAAGGGGGTCACCTGTGAAATTTCTGTCCAGATCTTGGTTCAACTTCTGCAATTCCCCTCGCTGTAGTTCAGGGATCTATGGGTTCAGGTTCAGATCCACTCCTAATAGAAAGGCAATTTAAAATATACTGTTTCCACAAATAAATGGCCTTGTAGCAGGAAAAGATAAATGAACAGTAAGACTAAGCAGTGGCTGGTTTGGGGATTGAACCTGGGGCTTCCATTCCTAGGATCTGACTCGCTAGTGATAAAACATTAGACATTACTAGACAATGACTAATCCCACTCCCTTTTCAAGGACATGATACAATCCCTTGAGAGGATATATCTGATCATGCACCATCCTGTAACGGAGGTGCTCATAAAGATGAATTCTATATCATGACTGGAGCCTGCTGTAACTACTGGGAGGAGGCCCTGAATGCTTAACTGCAGCATTAATGCATATAAATAAAAAGTATAATCCAAAGAGATATAATAAAAGAAATAAAAAAACAAAACAATATACCTGACACAAGAAGAACTGACCCAAAACCATCTGGAAAGTTTTGTGGAGAGAACTTCAGCCTTTTTTCTCTGATTTTGTCCTCTCCCAGCAGGAAAATTATCCTGGTGTAAAAACAATGCTGGAGATCGAACGACCTCACACTTAGATAGCATTCATCCAGAATAGGGCTGAGGAACACTGGTGAGGGTAATAGTGGGGGGACAATATGGGGAAGTTTGCACTCTCACTGCTTGTGCTGTACTTGTGTCTGTGAATAAAGGGAGAGAACATCAATCTCCAGGACTGTTGATCGAGCAACTTTCACCAGAACTAAATAAAATTAAAAAGTGAAACATAAATCCTCTAATAACTAAATGCTCTGTTCATTTCTGTCTATCTGAAGGATGTATAGTCCTAACTGACTTCTCCATTTTTCACTGAATAGAAAGGATATTTGTGGTGGATCTTCCATTGTCAAGTGTGGAAATATTAATGTCTCATTCTTGAACAGAACCCCACATTTTTGTATTGCTGTTCTGACTGTACCGGGGGTTATAACAAAAAAATGACAAGTTCTTTCTTTATCAGTCTCTCTAGTCCCACAGGCAATCTTGTTTGCTAATTGTCCCAAAGTTTGGCAGAGGGTGTTTTCTTCAGTTCCAGCCATATCAATTATTTCTACTAGTGGGTCTCTCTTATTGATACTGAGCAGAAACCTGGGAGGCATATAGGTGTGAGCAAAGAGTAGAGTATAGTGTGCTGGATGGTTCAGGGACTCTGTAGAATGTATGAGCTGTTCTAAATGAGACAGGCATGGGATCAGCCCTCCCTGGTGTAAGCACCCAAACAAAAGGGCACCAAGAACATTGAAAATAATAATGATGGGTTTCCACTTCAGGGTTCTATTCTGCGGTGCGATCAATAGGACTAGTGGTAAAATAAGAGGAATGAGGAATCGAGGTTCTTGGTGGTTGAACAGGGAAAGGAATGCCAAAGGAACAAAATAGAATAATAATAATGTTGGATTGCCCTTGGCAAGCACCAACATTGTAGGTGACCTATGATTATGTAGTCTGATCCATGATAATTGATGGATGTTTATTTTCAGCATTTTTAAACCAACACTGATAGCCAGAATGTGCAGGATCCCAAAGAGCATTATACCATTGACTGCAAAATGAGTTAATCTTGGGTGAATCCCATGCTGTGCAAGATTATGGGGATTAAGATTATAGCGGAGAAAATTAAAAGGGGTCACTATTACATTCTGATTTATTTGAGCTATGGTGCTTAACAGGCCATTCTTTTTAATGCTGTATAGGCTAATCTCTGATCCAATGGAGGTAAAATATAAAGTGTCAGCTGCTGTGAAGATGATGGCAGTGAAAGCTGTGCTTGAAACAAGCTTCAAGAGGTGGTTTGCAATAGTTTTAATGCTGTGCTGAGAAGTGGCATTTAAAACTGCCCAGTAAAGCAGTGGCATTAAAGCAAATGCCAGAAAAGTTGGCCTGTTGAAAAATCCAGCAACTGTTATAATCCCTATGAGACTGCTACTGGTAGGTTTCACCTGGTTGATGTCTGTTCCATAACCAACTGCTTTTGGAGATACTAGTACCATCAGCAGGGCAAACAGAAGTCCTTCAAGTGTGTTAGTAAATGTTCTTGTGTAAAATACTAGTGTGACATAGGACCCAGCAAGCAGAACCAGGGCGTTCCACCGATCTGCACCCCAGAAAGGAGCTAGCCGATACACGCTATAGTCAAGTATGAAAGAAAAGGTGGTGAGGAGAAGGCGAGGTGACACAAGAAGGGTGTAGCTGTTGATGCCATTTGACCACATGCCCAGCTGTTGCAAAGACTTGATCATCCAGTAGGTAATGCCAGATGTAATTAATGGGAACACAACTGTTCTACAAGGAGAACTGGAAAGGAATTCCCAGGGATAATAGACTTGTAGGTCTAAAATATCTCCTGTGGAGGGAGAAGAAAAGCAGATGACACATTTTGGCAAATTGACCAGTATACATGCATTAAAAATACAGTTTGCTATGAGAAGCAGCATGGTTTAGTGGACAATAATACTGTAACAAAACTATAACCATCTAGGACTTCAGAGTAGTTATTATGTTGTCCACCATGGCTATTTAGAACTTCATAGTGAGAACAGAAAGAGAAATCAGATCTTCCTGTTTCCAAAATAAAAACGTCTACCATCTGAGCTGCTCCAGCCCTGGCAGCTGCTCTGGTTGTGGGGGCTGCTTCAGCCTTAGGGCCTGCTCCGGCCATGGGGGCTGCTCCGGCTGCAGCTGCTGCTCCAGCCCTGGGGACTGACCCAGCCCTGACTGCTCGGGCTGCTCCAGTCCTGGCTACTGCTCTGGCCCTGGGGGCTCCCCAGCCCCCTGCCGCTGCTCCAGCCTTAAGGGCTGCCACTGTTCCAGCCCCGGCTGCTGTTCCTGCGGTGGGGGCTGCTCCTGTAGCCAGAGCAGAAGCTGAAGAACTCACAGAGGTCTGTTAAAGTCACAGAATCCGTGACCACCATGGAAAAATCATATCCTTAATTATAATACACCTCTACCCCGATATAACGTGACCAGATATAACACGAATTCGGATACAATGCGGTAAAGCAGCATTCCAGGGGGGGCGGGGCTGCGCACTCCGGCGGATCAAAGCAAGTTCGATATAACGCGGTTTCACCTATAATGCGGTAAGATTTTTTGGCTCCCGAGGACAGCGTTATTCATAGATTCATAGATTCTAGGACTGGAAGGGACCTCGAGAGGTCATCGAGTCCAGTCCCCTGCCCGCATGGCAGGACCAAATACTGTCTAGACCATCCCTGATAGACATTTATCTAACCTACTCTTAAATATCTCCAGAGATGGAGATTCCACAACCTCCTTAGGCAATTTATTCCAGTGTTTAACCACCCTGACAGTTAGGAACTTTTTCCTAATGTCCAACCTAGACCTCCCTTGCTGCCGTTTAAGCCCATTGCTTCTTGTTCTATCCTTAGAGGCTAAGGTGAACAAGTTTTCTCCCTCCTCCTTATAACACCCTTTTAGATACCTGAAAACTGCTATCATGTCCCCTCTCAGTCTTCTCTTTTCCAAACTAAACAAACCCAATTCTTTCAGCCTTCCTTCATAGGTCATGTTCTCAAGACCTTTAATCATTCTTGTTGCTTTTCTCTGGACCCTTTCCAATTTCTCCACATCTTTCTTGAAATGCGGTGCCCAAAACTGGACACAATACTCCAGCTGAGGCCTAACCAGAGCAGAGTAGAGCGGAAGAATGACTTCTCATGTCTTGCTCACAACACACCTGTTAATACATCCCAGAATTATGTTTGCTTTTTTTGCAACAGCATCACACTGTTGACTCATATTTAGCTTGTGGTCCACTATAACCCCTAGATCCCTTTCTGCCGTACTCCTTCCTAGACAGTCTCTTCCCATTCTGTATGTGTGAAACTGATTTTTTCTTCTTCAGTGGAGCACTTTGCATTTGTCTTTGTTAAACTTCATCCTGTTTAACTCAGACCATTTCTCCAATTTGTCCAGATCATTTTGAATTATGACCCTGTCCTCCAAAGCAGTTGCAATCCCTCCCAGTTTGGTATCATCCGCAAACTTAATAAGTGTACTTTCTATGCCAATATCTAAGTCGTTAATGAAGATATTGAACAGAGCCGGTCCCAAAACAGATCCCTGTGGAACCTCACTCGTTATGCCTTTCCAGCAGGATTGGGAACCATTAATAACAACTCTCTGAGTACGGTTATCCAGCCAGTTATGCACCCACCTTATAATAGCCCCACCTAAATTGTATTTGCCTAGTTTATCGATAAGAATATCATGCGAGACCGTATCAAATGCCTTATATCAGGGTAGAGGTGTACATACAGAACCCACCTTACATGGGGGTTGTGAGGATTCGTTAGTACTTGTATAGTGCTTTTTGTAGATGAAAATTATTATATGAAGGCTAAGTATTATTAATTTAAAAATGTTCAAATGGAAAGTTCGGTTCTCAAAATATTTTCAAACAACCTGCCCATTTTATATAAATATACTAGACATAGCTTTGTTATTAATCAATTATAATTCCTAGATAATAGAATTAGGGTCCAATGCTACAGAATATCCATTAGCTTCAATAGGTGTTCTGCATACAGAGAGCCTGAAGAATTCAGAGATTTTTAAGGCCAGAAGGGACCACTGTGATCACCTAATCTGACCACTTGCTTAACAAAGTATATAGAATTTCACTCAGTATTTGCTGCATCAAGCCCAATAGCTGTGCGTTGTGTGAAGAATTACTTCCTTTTGTTTGTTTTACACCTCCTGCCTATTAATTTTATTAGGTTCTTGTGTCATGTGAAGGGGTAAATAACACTTCCTTATTCACTTTCTCTAGACCATTCACAATTCTATGGACTTCTACCATACCCTCTCCCCCCTTAGTCTTCTCTTTTCCCAGCTGAATAGTCACAGTCTTTTTAATCTCTCTGGCAAGCTGTTCCATACGCCTAATCATTTTTGTTGCCCTTCTCTGCATCTTATCCATTTCCAGTATATCTTTTTTGAGATGGGGGTGGAGGGAACCAGAACAGCACACTGTATTAAAGGTGTGGGCATAAAATGGATTTATATAGTGGCACTATGATCTTTTCTATCTTATTATCCATCCCTTTCCTAATGGTGTCTAACATTCTGTTAGCTTTTTAGACTTTCGCTGCACATTAAGCAGATGTTTTCAGAGAACTATCCACAATGACTTCAAGATCTCTCTCTTGAGTGGTAACTGCTAATTTAGATCACATCATTTTGTATTTAGAGTTGGGATTATATTTTCCAATGTGCATTACTTTGCATTTATCAACCTTAAATTTCATCTGCCATTTTGTTACCCATAAACCCAGTTTTGTGAGATCCCCATTGTTACTCTTTGCAGTCTGCTTTAGACTTAACTATACTGTATCATCTGCAATCTTTGCCACCTCACTATTTACTCCTTTTTCCAGATCATTTATAAATATGTTGAACAGTACAGATCACTGGAGGACACTGCTATTCACCGCTCTCCATTCTGAATATGGACCATTTATTCCTATGCTTTGTTTCCTGTCTTTTAACCAGTTACTGATCCATGAGATGACTTTCCCTCTTTTCCCATGACTGCTTATTTTGCTTAACACCATTTGGTGAAGGATCTTGTCAAAGGCTTTCTGAATGTCCATGTACACTATATCTACTTGTAGAGAAGTGAAGACTCACCGGCACGGCGCCTCCTGCTGGTCATCTGTGAATTAGCTCTCCAGCATACAGAGCGCCTCCTACTTGCCGGTGTCTCACCTGCCACTGGCCCCCATGTCCCTCCTGGACCCCAGTGCCCTTTTCCTCATGGTTCTGCCCACCACAGTACCCCCCACACTCTGGGTCTCCCCTCCCAGGGGAACCCCCAACCCTCTAAACCCACCTTGCCTCAGAGGCTACTGCCAGTCATCATCTAGCCCCCGCTCACTGGGGCAGACTGCAGTCTGTAATGGCCACTCATCATTGGCAAGGGGTTAGGACCTGCTGCCTCTGCCTATTCCCAGGCTGCACCTCTGTAACCCCAGTACCTTCACAGGCCTTCAACAAGCTGCCTTTGCCCTTTGCCTTTGCCTTTGCCCTTCCCCTGCACTGCTCTGCTCTGCTCTGCTTCAAGTACCTTGCTCCCAGGCAGCTAACCCTTCCCACTCCAGGGCTAGAGTAAGACTCCTACAGCTTCTGGCCCACAGCCCTCTTATCAGGGCCAGCTGGGCCCTGATTGAGCTGGCCACACCTGTGGTCAGCTACTTACTCAGCTGCTCTCACTGCTTTTAATCCCTTTTATCCAGGAGTGGGGCAGCCACCCCACTACACTACTGTATCACCCCTTTCCATATGTTTGTTGAACCTCTCTAAGAATTCTAATAGATTGGTGAGGCATGATTTCCCTTACATAAGCCATACTGACTCTTTCCCAACAAACCATGTTTGTCTATGCATCTGATAATTCTGTTCTTCACTATAGTTTCAATCAATTTGCCTGATACTGAAGTTAGGTTAACCAGTCTGTAATAGTCAGGATCGCCTTTGGGGCCTTTTTTAAAAATTGGCATCACATTGGCTATCCTCCAGTCATCTGGTACAGAAGCTGTTTTAGGCCATTGGTTTACATTCCACAGTTAGTAGCTCTGCAATTACATATGTGAGTTCGTTCAGAACTCTTGGATGAATACCATCTGGTCCTGATGACTTATTAATGTTTAATTTATCTATTTGTTCCAAAACCTCCTCTATCAACAACTCAATCTGGGACAGTTCCTCAGATCTTTCACCTAAAAAGAATGGCTCAGGTGTGGGAATCTCTCCCACACCCTCTGCATTGGACAGACAGATGCAAATAATTCATTTAGCTTCTCTGCAATGGCCATATCTTCCTTGAGTGCTCCTTTAGTACCTGGATTGTCCAGTGGCCCCACTGATTGTTTGGCAGGTTTCCTGCTTGTGATGTATTTAATTTTTATTTTTTTTTGTCTATTAGTTTATGTGTCTTTTGCTAATTGCTCTTCAAATTCATTTTTGCCCTGCGTAATTATACTTTTACACTTGACTTGCCAGAGTTTGTGGTCCTTTCTATTTTCCTCAGTAGGATTTGACTTTCAATTTTTAAGGGATGCTCTTTTGCCTCTAACTGCCTCTTTTATTCTGTTGTTTGGCCATGACAGCATTTTCCTTTGGTCCTTTTTTTTTTAAATCTGGAGTATACATTTAATTTGACCCCTTTTTATGGTGTTTTTAAAGAGTTTCCATGCAGCTTCCTGGAATTTCATTCTTGTGACTATTCCTTTTGATTTCTGTTTAACTAGCTTCCTCATTTTTATGTAATTCCCATTTTTTAAGTTAAATGCTACAGTGATGGGCTTCTTTGGTATTTTGCCCCCCACAAGGATTTTAAATTAAATTACATTATGGTCACTATTATCAAGCAGTTCAGCTATATTCACCTCTTGGACCAGATCCTCTGCTCCGCTTTGTAGGTTTTAGGAGCAATACGCGGATTTGCTGTTTATAGATTGAAGACCAGTACAGGGGGGGCCATCTATGGACTGTTGTGTTTGTGTATATTCTCACATAATCAGAATAGCACAATAATCCAATCAGAATCCAGCTGTACAATTACATGCTTTATAAACATTAATAATTTTAGCCTCAGAGTATATTGTCCTGGTGAGGTAGCAAGTACTATATTATTCTAATGTTACAGATGGGAAAACTGAAGCAGAGAGGTTCAGTAACCTGGTCAGAGTCACACTGCCTGTCAATGGGACAGCCAACTGCTCAACAATGCTGCCTTTTTACATCTGATAATGTGAATAATGTAATGTTTGCTGCTTAAACCCCTAGAATGTAGAGAATTAATATAAACTGGGTTTCTAAAAATAACCATGCACAAATGCAGGAAAATTTACCTGCCATGACCTCAGGTGATTGGAAGAATTCATCAGGATGAAGGTAACCTGTCTGAGGAAGAAGACACCAGAAAATTCGGAGCAGAGCAAGAATCCCCCAAAAAGTCTTGGCTGACATCCTAAGTTCACTCCACTTGCCAGAACTGAATGACGTCTGGGCAAAGTCACAGACTTGGACTATTAGAAACATCAGTTGCCATGAGATCAGTAACTTTGACCCTGAAATGGACAAAAAGTTTATTACAAGAACAAATCTTACCCATCAAAGAGAGCAAAACATTGTCAATCATTCCTAAAACTATAAAGCAAAGGTAGACGGAAGTATGAATGAAAACTAATTAGGGATAAAGTCTCCCCTCTGATGTACAGGTTTATGGCTAATATTGGCCTTGAATAGGTGACAACCTTGCACAGCCAAGTGTGGAATTTGGCCTTTATGGACACATTCTCACAGCTGGGCACACAGGATGTACACACAAAAATATGGATATACCTATCACACCTTTTTCCTTAAAAACATGAAGTAACTGTAGGCCCCCAGTATCCATTTGCAAGCTCATTTTACTCAATTTGCATGCTCAAAGAGTGTATCCGCATTTTTACAGACTTACCTACTGTGCTCAGCTGTGAAAATAGATTATTTCCTAATAAAATTAATACAACCCACTTAAAACTATGAGAGTATGTACAATATGAGTATAGGGACAGCCCAACAGGAATGAATGGACAGCATTTCTTTCTTTCAGTATACATAGATTAGATTAAACGTTTATCGATTTTCATAAAGAAACAGACAATGAAAAGTACAAAAATGTAAATGACTTACAGCTTGTATGTTTCCAATGACAGTTTATATTTCTTAAGGTACAGTGACACTTTGATACTCTTAGACCTTGCCTACACAACAGCAAAGTATAGTTCTAAGACCCATTTGGGCCTCCTAATATATGTGTAAAATACCTTGAGTCCACAGACAAAAGTGCTCGAACAGTATACATGCATGTTTGGATTAGACACAAATTAAAGACATCTCAATGTGATCAGAAGTCATTACTCCAAGAGCAGAAAGGCCTCTATATAAAAAGTGACACCCTCCCCGCCCCCAAATTGAGATTTTAGAATGAAAAGACTTTATTCTGACTGAGTTAAAGTCCAATGTTTCACCTAAATTATGTGCGAAAATAATGCTGGTGAAAGTTGAGTAGATTAAGGGGGGGGACAATACAAGTGCAGCTTGTGCATTGTTAGTTCATCATTGTTAGTTCTTAATTGTTAGTTTTCAGTGATTTCTATGTTAGCTTTTATAGTATTTCTGTAGCTTTTAGCTCTAGCGTCTTCTAAGTCCTGGAGGTAAAATTTAGGCTGCTAGGTAAGAGACTGAAGTCCAGGAACTCCACGGTAGCATTCTCTGAAATGCTTCCAGTTCCAAATGCAGGGCCAGTTAGACAGGCAGAACTGCAGGGTCTCAATGTGTGGATGAGACGATGGTGCTTGTGCCCGCCCACCTCCCAGGCTTTCCAATAAGCCAGTCCTGCCACTCTGAGCGGCCTGGTAAGGGGGCGGGGAGAGGGAGGGTTGGATAAGGGGCAGGAGGTCCCGGGGGGCAGTCAGGGGACAGGGAGTGGTTGGATGGGGCGGAGGTTCTGGGGGGG
>NW_020664439.1:51459258-51464084 GCF_002925995.2 Terrapene triunguis
AGTGGGGTCCTGGGGGGGCAGTTAGGGGTGGGGGTCCCGAGAAAGGGCGGTCAGGGGACAAGGATCAGTGGGGGTTGGATGATGGTAAAGGAGAGGTGGGGGGCGTGACGGTTTCTCAAAAATTAAAAAGGGGATGTGATGCCAAAAAGTTTGGGAACCACTGTTCTATACCTTGGGGGAGCATGCTGTAACCCCTGTATTCCTCATTTTCATCTAATCATGATCTGATGTATAAAGCATGCCTTGTAAGGTATCAGGAGAAAGGTTATGATCTGCTGAAAGTCATTTCTCTATCCATATATGTATATCATTAATGCATATGATGTTTTGAGAATTGTGTAGTATGATTATCATTAAAACATGCTGTAAGTTGGGGAATCAGCCAGCTATTAGCTCCCCAGAAGCAACACCAAGGAAAGTAACCAGCACCTGGGTGGGGTGTCAATCAACCCATCAACAGCCATTGTCCAGCAAGGGAGCTACAATGCAGTAACTCATCTGCATGAGGTCACACCACGGGAATTGCTCAACCTTGCTTGGAGAGACTCAGTAATGCTCACCTGACTCTGAAGGGGGAGCAAAGCCAAGAGGGAAGAAAGGACATGATAAAAGGGAGAGACATTTGCCATGCTAGCTCTCTCTCTTCCACCTACATCTACAGACACCACCACCACCACTAAGCAACTGAAGCGCTGATCAAAGGGGAGAGCCTGGTTGAAGAGCAGTCAGCCTGTGGTGGTAAGCCTGTCCTCACTTACAGACAGCCTCCCAACCTGAAGCAAATACTCACCAGCAACTACACACCACACAACAAAAACACTAACCCAGGAACCAATCCCTGCAACAAACCCTGTTGCCAACTCTGTCCACATATCTAGTCAAGGGACACCATCATAGGACATAACTACATCAGGCACACCATCAGGGGCTTGTTCACCTGCACATCTACCAATGTGATCTATGCCATCATGTGCCAGCAATGCCCCTCTGCCATGTACATTGGCCAAACCGGACAGTCTCTATGCAAAAAAATAAATGGACACAAATCAGACATCAAGAATTATAACATTAAAAAACCAGTAGGAGAACATTTCAATCTCCCTGGACACTCAATAACAGACTTAAAAGTGGCAATTCTTCAAGAAAAAAACTTCAAAAACAGACTCCAACGAGAAACTGCAGAACTGGAATTAATTTGCAAACTGGACACCATCGAATTAGACCTAAATAAAGATTGGGAGTGGATGGGTCACTACAAAAACTAATTTCCCCCTGCTGATACTCACACCTTCTTGTCAACTGTTTGAAATGGGCCACCTTGATTACATTGGCCTCATTAGCACTACAAAAGTGATTTTTCCTCCCTTGGTATTCACCCCTTCTTGTCAACTGTTGAGACTAGCCCACTTCCACCTTAACTGAATTGTCTCGTTAGCACTGACCCCCCCCTCACTTGGTAAGGCAACTCCCACCTTTTCATGTACTGTGTATTTATACCTGCCTACTGTATTTTCCACTCCATGCATCTGATGAAGTGGGTTTTACCCCACGAAAGCTTATGGCCAAATAAATTTATTAGTCTCTAAGGTGCCACAAGTACTCCTTGTTGTTTTTCCTGTGGTGAGAAGCATCTAAGTTTGTAAGGACATTGAAAGTATTAAGATCAGCTTAGAATGCATTTTGCTTTTATTTCATTTGACCAAATCTGACTTGTTTTGTTTTGACTTATAAGCACTTAAAATCTATCTTTATAGTTAATAAATCTGTTTGTTTATTCTAACTGAAGCAGTGTGTTTGGTTTGAAGTGTGTCAGAGACTCCCCTTGGGATAACAAGCCTGATCCGTATCCCCTTGGGCAGGGCTGGCTCCAAGGTTTTTGCCGCCCCAAGCAGGAAAAAAAAAAAAAAAAAAGCCGCAATCGCGATCAGCTCTACCGCCGCCGCTTCAGTCTTTGGCGGCAATTTGGCGGCTGGTCCTTCACTCCGAGAGGAAGTGAGGGACCCGCTGTCGAATTGCTGCCGAAGAGCCGGACATGCCGCCCCTCTCCGTTGGCCGCCCCAAGCACCTGCTTGCTGGGCTGGTGCCTGGAGCCGGCCCTGCCCTTGGGATAACAAGCCTGGTACATATACAAGCAGGTATAACTGGACATTGCAAGACGGAGGTTCCTTGGGTTGTGTCGGGGACCAGAGATATTGGCTAGTGTCATTCGGTTGAAATGGGAGCAGCTTACATGTCAAAGGCTGTGCGTGAACAGCCCAGGAGTGGGGGTTCTCACAGCAGTGCAGGGTAAGGCTGGCTCCCCGAGTCAAGGATTGGAGTGACCTAGCAGATCACCGGTCCAGATAACACCAGAGGGGAACGTCACACCTATAGTAAGATGAGGCCCTGAAACATAAACTCTTGTGTCAGAAGCCTGAACCAAAGTACTTCCAGGCATTGCTAAGCAAAAGCTGGGGTGTGAGCCAGAGGCAGGCCCCACTCACAGAAGTTGGCGAGAAGAGGGTTGTTAGAAGCAGGTGCATCCACACATAAGTGCTAATAAGAGGAACTTGTGCCAAGATGGCATCAGAACACTCCACAGAGATAACAAGGAACAGGAAGGTGCATCTTAAAGACAGGGTCAAAAGGACAACATGATGGATAGATTTTTTGAACCAACATGTAACAGGAGAAGCAGCACCCTAATGAGTAAAGGGGCTGCACCTCAATACATCAGGAGGGATGAGTAATTTGTTCTGCATCTATATAAGAATAGGTCTGGAAGTGCACATCGTCCAGCCTAGGGGGCAGTGGAGTGTCCCGCCATTGACTGAGCTGTGTCCATTGCCAGGGGGCACATATTCGTAGTATGTCCTGTAGCGTCTATAGGAAACTATTACTGTGCTTCGTCTGACAATAAACCTACCCGGGTGCCTTCGTACCTTACTAGAGTCTGTGGTCTTTGGGGGTTCTCTCGGGGTCTGCGGTGTCAGCTATCTGCGCAGAGCTGGGGCAGCACACAGAGGGAACACGCACGCAGCCGACTGTTATCGTCATTGAACAAGAGCAGAGCACCACACCAGTAGCTACTGACAACAACACCAGGGTACAAAATATATTGGAAGGTCAGAACAAGTCATGCTGGTGGGGGAGTGGCACTGTATGTGAAAGAAAGTGTAGAATCAAATGAAGTAAAAATCTTAAATGAACCAAACTGTACCATAGAATCTCTATGGATAGTAATTCCATGCTCTAATAATAAGAATATAGCAGTAGGGATATATTACCGACCACCTGACCGGGATGGTGATAGTGACTGTGAAATGCTCAGGGAGATTAGCGAGATTATTACAATAAAAAAATCAATAATAATGGGGGATGTCAACTATCCCCATATTGACTGGATACATATCACCTCAGGACGGGATGCAGAGATAAAGTTTCTTGATACCTTAAATGACTACTTCTTGGAGCAGCTAGTCCTGGAACCCACAAGAGGAGAGGCAATTCTTGATTTAGTCCTAAGTGGAGCAGAGGATCAGGTCAAAGAGGTGAATATAGCTGGACCGCTTGGTAATAGTGACCATAACACACCTCTACCTCGATATAACGCGACCTGATATAACACAAATTTGGATATAACGCGGTAAAGCAATGCTCCGGGGGGGTGGGGCTGCGCATTCCGGTGGATCAAAGCAAGTTCAATATAACGCGGTAAGATTTTTTGGCTCCCAAGGACAGCGTTATATCGAGGTAGAGGTGTATAATTAAATTTAACATCCCTGTGGCAGGGAAAACACCACAGCGGCCCAACACTGTAGCATTTAATTTCAGAAAGGGAAACTACACAAAAATGAGGAGGTTAGTTAAACAGAAATTAAAAGGTACAGCACCAAAAGTTAAATCCCTGCAAGCTGTGTGGAAACTTTTTAAAGACACCATAATAGAGGCTCAACTTAAATGAATACCCCAAATTAAAAAACATAGTAAGAAAACCAAAAAAGAGCTACAGTGGCTAAACAACAAAGTAAAAGAAGCAGTGAGAGGCAAAAAGGCATCCTTTAAGAAATGGAAGCTAAATCCTAGTGAGGAAAATAGAAAGGAGCATAAACTCTGGCAAATGAAGTGTATAAATATAATTAGGAAGGCCAAAATAGAATTTGAAGAACAGCTAGCCAAAGACTCAAAAAGTAATAGCAAAAAAAATTTTAAGTACATCAGAAGCAGGAAGCCTGCTAAACAATCAGTGGGGCCACTGGAAGATTGAGATGCTAAAGGAGAACTCAAGGACAATAAGGCCATTGCGGAGAAACTAAATGAATTCTTCGAATCGGTCTTCATGGTTGAGGATGTGAGGGAGATTCCCAAACCTGACTCATTCTTTTTAGGTGACAAATCTGAGGAACTGTCCCAGATTGAGGTGTCATTAGCGGAGGTTTTGGAACAAATTGATAAACTAAACAGTAATAAGCAACTCAGACAGGGGAAAAAGGGAGGAGGTGTTGCCTTATATATTAAAAATGTACACACTTGGACATAGGAGACGGAAGTGTTGAGAGTCTCTAGGTTAGGGTAAAAGGGGTAAAAAACAAGGGTGATGTCATGCTAGGAGTCTATTACAGGCCACCTAACAAGGTGGAAGAGGTGGATGAGGCTTTTTTTAAACAACTAACAAAATCATCCAAAGCCCAAGATTTGGCGGTGATGGGGAACTTCAACTATCCAGATATATGTTGGGAAAATAACACAGCAGGGCACAGACTATCCAATAAGTTCTTGGACTGCATTGCAGACAACTTTTTATTTCAGAAGGTTGAAAAAGCTACTAGGGGGGAAACTGTTCTAGA
>NW_020664440.1:0-3417 GCF_002925995.2 Terrapene triunguis
GGGGGGATGGATGATGCCAGGCCGGCGGTTGACGGGGGCGTGGGGGAGCGCCCAGGCGTCAGTCTGTCCCTGCGAGCTGGGCTAGATTCGTGTTGGTTCCCTGTGGCCGGGTTGCAGTGGGGTCGCCCCAGCCACAGGCTGGAATGAAACCTTTGCGTAGAGCTGCCGGGGCTGGGATGCGCTTTGGGGCCAGACCCACCCCCTGGCCACCAGCCTGGGGTGGGATCTGTGTGGAGGGACCTTCGGCCCCGGCCACCAGCCCCAGGGTCTGGAGTTTAAACGTTACTGGTAAGAGCCAACCGGGGTTGGGTTCCTGTAGCTCCCCCACCCCGGGGTGCAGGACTCTGGCTCCAGGAGCCGTTGGAGCCGGACCATCTCCCCTTCGATCTCCCCAGCGCTCTGTGCTCACGGAGGGATTCGATTTGCAAACCTGGCTTGGAATTGGCTGCTGCTGCAGTGGGGTTTCCAGCCCCGATTCCCGTCTCTCCCGGCACAGCTCGCAAGGGGTCTGTCTGCCCTCTGGCACCTTGGCTAGCCTGCACCGAGGTCTGCCGGCTGGGACGCTGGCTGTGGTCCAGATCTGCCTGGGACATGGGGCGCGCAGGGCGGATTGGGGCCCCCGTCAGTGGCACAGAGCCCCTCTGCCATCTCCTGCACCACTGGGGGCTGAGTCTCTCCTCGCCCCGGCCCCGGCCCCGGCTGTCCCCAGGAGATGCGGAGTGGTTCTGCGAATGTGTGATTAGCCCATCAGGAGCCAAACACACCTCGACCAGACAGGGCCACGTCCCAGCTTCCCTCAGCTCAGGGTCCCTGCTGGCCTGTGCTGGGGTGCTAAGGGGTCAGACCTGGGTCTCCCGTGGGGCTGCTGTGTCTGGACCTGCCCCACTCAGCCCGTTACCCTGCAGCCCCTTGTAACAAACTGCAGCCTGTGTGTTTGGGGGACTGGGCCCCGGGCGCGGCCTGGCCCTAGCGCGGGGGGAGCCGGCTCCGAGCGGGCGCTAACGGGATTAGCTGTGGTGGGAGGGGGGTGCTGGGGCCTGGGCACTCACTCCCTGGGACCAGGGACCTTCTCCAGTCACCTCCTCCTGGTGGGTCTCTGAGCGTTAATTACCCACCAATTCCTCTGTCAGCCCCCAGCCCCGGGTTCCCTCCCGCGCAGCCGCTGGGCAGGAAGCGAAGCACCGTCCGGGATTCCCTCGTATAGTAGCAGGCGGCTGCTCGGTCTGTCAGCGCCGTCCCCCTGGCGTGTCACCGCCCCATGGGGCAGGGAGCCGGCGGCACAAGGGGTGAACGTACTAACCTGGAAAACCAGAGCTTGCTGCCATCTGGGAACAGGTGACAGGTGTGTGCTCTGCCAACTGTCCCACCACAGCGCTGCCGGTGCCCCTCACTCCCGACCCGCAGCCCCAGCTCTCTCAGCTCCCCACAGCGCTTGGTCCTGGGCAGCTCATGAGCAGAGGCCGCTGGTCTAGCCAAACTGAGGAGCTTTTGTGGCTGGATTTGAAATGAGGACGGGGCTGGAAGCTCTCGGTCCCTCTGAGCTCCGTGTGATGGGAGGTGTCCCTGCACCCCCCACTTCCTGCGATTCACCGGGACTCTCAGCCAGCCAGTAACACAGCAGGTTTATTAGACGACAGGAACACAGTCCCAAGCAGGGCTTGTGGGTACAACCAGGACCCCTCAGCCAGGTCCCTCTGGGGGCGCAAGGAGCTTAGACCCCAGTCCTGGGTCTCCATCCCGTTTCCCCAGCCAGCCCCAAACTGAAACCCCCTCCAGCCGTCTCACACCCCCTCCCCCTCGTTCCTCCTCCAGCCTTTGTCCAGCTTCCCGGGCAGAAGGTGTCACCTGGCCCCAGCCCCCTACCTGGGTTCTCATGTTACGTGCTCAGGTATGGTCCCTCAAGGAGAGTCTCCCACCCCCAGTGCAGCCAGTCCCAGTAAAACTCCCCTGCGACATCCCCAGGTCAATCCGCCCTGCGCCCTGCTGCGGCACACTGCCTCTCGCAGGTTTGTTACTGCACCGCTCCGGCCCCGGGTAGCATCTCGGAGCTGGCGTGGGAGCTGCCTGGCCCAGCCCCTTGGCAGCGGGGTGGGGGACCGGGCTCTACCCAAGCCAGGCAGGGCTGGGGCCTGGTCCCTGGCGTCTCCGGCCCGAGGTCACACTGAGTCCGTTACATGCGCTCTCCTCTGGGGCGTCGAATGAGCCGTGGTCACGCCCGGGCTGAGCATGGGTCGGGCCCTGCCCACATGGAGCAGAGGAAAGACCCCAGTGACCTTCCACTCCAGGGTGGGCCCAGGGTTTGCACCTCAGACTAGGCCTGTCCATGGCTCTGCCTGGCTTACGAGACCGGGTGGTGCCCGCTGGGCAGAGCCGGGCCTGGGGCCTGGGACTCCTGGTTTCTCTTGCCAGCGCTGCCCCTGGCTCTTGTGCCAGCCGTTGGCCTGTGGAGCGGCGCTTCCCCAGCTGTAAATGGGCTTGATCCCGGCCCCTCGGCTGGGGGGAGGCCGGGCTGGTTCCGGGCTGGGGGGAGGCCGGGCTGGGGGGTGGCTGGGGGGAGGCCAGTCTGGTTCCGGGCTGGGGGGTGGCTGCGGGGAGGCCGGGCTGGTTCCGGGCTGGGGGCAGTAGCGTAGCTAGCGGGGTGCAGGGGAAGCAGCCGCTTCCCCTCAGCACATTTTCCCCTCCCGCCGCAGCCTGTCAGCGCGACCCGCCCGCAGCCAGGCTCCGCCAGCAGCCCCAGGCAGGGCAGTGCCCCCGGGCTGAGCGGATGAGCCGGGCTGCAGCTCGCTAGGACCGCGCCTGGCGGGGCTCGCTGCCTTCTGCCCCCACCCCCCAAGGGGTAGCGCCAGCACTGAGCCTGGGCTGGCACTGCACGCAGCGAGCCCCTCCGAGGCAGTGACAGCGGGGTTTGTTCTCTGCCGCTGGCTGGGCCGGGCCTAGCGGCCGGGCCCCGGAAAGAAGCAGCGGAAGGGCAGGCAGCAGACTCCCAGGCTCTCCCGGTCCCGGGGGCAGCTCCAGCCCCCTCTGCACAGAGAGCCCCGGGGACCCCAGCCCACTCCCATCCCCGGTAACCCCTCCCCAAGCTCCATACCCCGTGTACCCCTCCCATGTACCCCGGGCCCCTGCCTTTCCCTCCCCTCCACCTCCCCTCATACCCCCGTCCTCTGCCACCCTCCCTACATCCTCCCCTCCACCTCCCCTCAAACCCCCTGTCCTTTGCCAGCCTCCCTCTACAGCCATGGGGGGGCGGCGCTGCCGGAGGAGCAAGGCAGGGGCGCAGCATGGCTGCAGTGTGGCCGGAGGAGCCAGCCAAGGGGGGGACGGACGGCGTGGCCAGAGGAGGAGCCAAGGGGGGCCCCTTTTTTATGTTTGCTTCCCCTGCTCTTAGAACCTGGCTACGCCACTGGCTGGGGGGGGGGG
>NW_020664440.1:3517-8955 GCF_002925995.2 Terrapene triunguis
GAGGCTGGTTCCGCACTGGGGGGTGGCCGGGGGAGCTGGCTGGGGGGAGGCCGGGCTGGTTCCAGGCTGGGGGGTGGCCGGGGGGAGGCTGGGCTGGTTCCGGGCTGGGATGGGGGCAGGGGAGCTGGCTAGGGGGGAGGCCGGGGTGGCCGGGGGAGCTGGCCAGGGAGAGGTGAAGCTTGCTGTGCTCTGTGACGCTGGGGGGCTCTCCAGCCCCCGTCCCACGGGCTGCGGCCTGGCCCGGCTCCGGCCGTGTGGCTGGGGATCAGCCTGGGGCGCTCGTAGCTGGAACAGGCCCAGGAATTGCTTTGGGATCAGGGCCAAGTCCTTGAACTGTCAGCAGCCGAGGAGGCAGCTGCTGCTGGCACCAGCCGGAGCCGGCGTCACCAGGCGTCTGGGTGCTGAGCGTCCCGGTGCCCCCGGCGGCCGGGACAGATGCTGCAGCCAGGCCCTGGGCCTGGAGGAAGGAGCCCAGGTTCCCTGCTCTCCCCTGCCTGGCGATGAGTCAGGCCCGGCCCACGCTGATGAATGGTGCAGGGCGCCCCCCCCCCCCCCCCCGCGGTGCTCGTCACAGCTCCTGCCGGCTCCACTAGCTGGGGGGGCCGCGGCTGGCAGAGCCGGGGGCTCGGGCCCCAGTGTGACCTGCAGAGCACCCGGATAATGCGTGTTCCCGCAAACAGTAAAGGAGGGGTCTGGGCCCAGCTCTGCTGGTGCCCCTCACTCCCGACCCGCAGCCCCCAGCTCTGCCGGTGCCCCTCCCACCCGACCTGCCCCTCCCCAGCTCTGCCAGTGCCCCCCCTCCCGACCTGCCCCCCCAGCTCTGCCGGTGCCCCTGCCTCCCGACCCACAGCCCCTGCTAGCCCAGCCTGGGGCGCCTGGCCACACATGGTTCTGCTGCCCCCAGCCTTGGAGCAGGGCTGGTCGGTGGCTTGCCCAAGCTGCACAGGTTCCTGGGAAATGATCAAGAGGCTCCAGGTCGGGAAGTCACTGCTCTGGGGCTGTGGGTTCAGGGTTCCTGGGGGGCTGTTTCCCAGCCGGTTTGTCCTGGACTCAGCGCGGGGGACGCCCCCCCGGCTGGCTAACAAACTCCTGCAGTCTGGGATGGAAGCTAACGAAGAGACGCGGGAAGCCTGTGGCTGGAGCAATGTAATTACAGCCGCTCAGTCTCCGCTGCCCAGAGGCAGGTCGATAGCTGTGGCGCTGGTGGGTCTCCGGCGCCAGGCAGAAGGTGACGGGGAACGGCTCTTGGCTGCACACTCCTCCCGGTGCCCTTCCTGCCCCTGCACTGGCTGGGAGGGGGCGTCTGGTGCCCCGCCCTGGCGTCGGCCCCACGGCCTCATGCAGTGCCAAAGCCATCGCAGGCATCTCTGCTCCCACTGGAGCGGGCAGTGGCTCTGTCGGACCCCGGCCGGGCGGGAGCTGCCCCCAGGTGGGGTCCGGCTCAGAGCCAAGGCCTGTCTCTGGCAGTGGCAGCACCGGCCGCTGCAGGGGAAGGTGCAGCAGGTGAGGGGGGAGCTGCCCAGCGCTGGGTCTCCGCGGGGCACTGGCTTGAGCCCTGAAGTTGGAGGTTTGTGCATGAGCTGGTAGAACTGCTGCCCATGGCCAGTCCCTTTGGGAATCCCGTTACGTCTGGCATGTGGCAGCGGGTTCCCCAGGCAGCGGGCCTCTCTCCCACCTGGCGTTTCACTACGCGTCCCCTTGCCCTGGGCTGGGGGCTGGGAGAGCAGCCGTGTCCGCTGTCCCTGCTCTGTCCAGTTCCTAGGCTCCCATCGCCGCCTCGTCCCCTTTCCACGGGCATCCCGCCAGCCGGCTCTTCGCAGGAGAGGTGTCCCAGCCCCTCGCGTCCTGCCCACCTCTGAGCCCCTCCCGAGACAGGCTGAGCCGGCCTGCCCACAGGGTCCCCAGCGCTCTGTGCTGCAGTGTCCCCCCCACCGAGCTCCCCCGGCCCTGTTCCCTGCCCCGCTCCCCCGAGCCCCGGCCCTGTTCCCTGCCCCGCTCCCACGAGCCCCCGCCCCGCTCCCCCCAAACCCTCCCTGCCCCGCTCCCCCGAGCCCCTGCCCCACTCCCCCCAAACCCTCCCTGCCCCGCTCTCCCCCGCCAAGCCCCCCCTCGGAGCCGCCAGCCCCTGGGGGCCCCGGGCCGTGCCCAGCACAGCCTGTCTGACATGGGCTGAGCCTGGTGGCCGGCGTGAGCAGCCTGGCTGTGAGCAAGGGCCACAGGCCGTCCCCTGGGGCCGGGCGGGTCCCTGAGCCAGCTGGCTCTGAGAATGGCCTGTCCTGGGGACACCCCCAGCTGGGAGCAGGGGGGACCAGCCGTGGGTTGGGGGGCGGCAGGTGAAACTCCCCAGACAGAGGCTGCCAGGCTGGGGGCCCCGGCTCAGGAGACACTGGGGGTGAATGACCAGCCTGGGCCGGCGCCAGGGGCTGCATTCGGCTCTGCCCGGCGGCACCAGCTGGGTAGATGGGAGCTAGGAGCTGCCCTGCCTGTCTGCATCTCCTCCCGAGCCCCCGCTGGGCAGCAGGCCCTGCCCCGGCTGCGTGGTGCTGAGGGGTCCCCCATGCTCAGCGGGGGTCTCGGGGCCCAGCGCCGGCTCCCCCGAGAGTGTGTCAGTTGGTTCCACGCGGCGCGGCGCTGGGCAGCAGCCCCCTGGGAACGGCCTCGCGGCGCGCAGGGACCGCAGGGCAGATCACACCCAATTCGCTCAAAGGCCCCGGACACACGGACCAGGCTGAGCGGCTGCGGCCCCCGGGAGCTGGCACCGCACGCGCTGGCCAGGCCACAGCCACAGTGATGGGCTGTCACCGAGCCAGGCTCCGCGCCCTGGAACCCCCTCAAACCCGTCAGGGCCCTTGCCAGCGGGGCTCCCCTCGGGGCGCACTCTGCTAGGGGAAGCCTCCTGCGACCGACCGCAGCGCGATCAGCCCCTGTTCTCGCCGTGCGCCCCAACTCCGCCGGCAGACATGACTCAGCCAGCCGGGGAAACAGGAACCCAGCGTGGGGCAGAGCTCCTTAGCACAGAAATCAGTGACTTTCAGCCAAGTCCATCTTGGGGGGAGGGGAGCCCAGGGCCTTGGACCCTGTTCTGGTGACATGCCAAGCGTGCTAGGCAGCTGCTCCATCAAGCCCCAGGCCAGCAGGACCCAGTGTGACCCCGGCCAGCAGAGGGCAGAGCCCTGCCCCCGTTAGCATCATCCGCTCCCTCCGAACCATGGTCCGGCCTGGAGACCCCACCGTGGCCTCTGGAAACTGGCCCAGCGTTAATTCCCCTCCCCGTCCAAACTCGCCTCATTCCGTCTGTCTCGAGCGCTGCCCCTCTGCGTGATTTCCCACGGCCACACTTCGGGGGCCATCGGCAAACTCTACTGGTGAGGAGTTGCTGTTTTCTTCCAGGTCATTGGTACAAATGTTAAATAGCGAAGGGCCAAGCCCCGACCCTGTAGGACCCCCCTGGAACAGCCCCATGAGGATTCCCCATTTCCAATTCCATGTTGAGACCTAGCAGTGAGCCGGCTTCTAATCCGTGTAATGTGGGCCACGGTCGGTCATTGTATATTGTTCTAATCTTGGGAAGAAAATGCCACGCAGCACCCGTCAGAGGCTTTGCAGAAATCTAATTATACTGTCACCACCGTTCCCTGCAGCCGCACGCTCGTCAGCTCCAGTCAGTCTGACGCCATCTCTTTTCCATAAGCCCATGTTGATTTGCATTAATTACATCACCCTCCTTTAATTCTTTATTAATCGAGTTCTGTATCAGCCGCTCCATTACCTTGCCTGGGATTAACGTCAGGCTGACAGGCTTGGAATTACCCTGGTCGTCCCTTTCTAACAACTGGCACAACATGAGCTTTCTGCCAGTCTGCATCTTCCCCAGTGCTCCGGGACTTGTCGGAAATCAGCATTAACAGTGCAGTGAGCTCCTCAGCCAGCTCCTTTCAAACTCTTCAATCCAAGTTATCTGAACTAGCTGATTTCAAAATGTCTGACTTTAGCAGCTCCTGTTGAACATCCTCCAGAGATGCTAGTGGAGTGGAAAGAGAGTTATCACCAATACGGCTGCCAGGATCCTTTTAGTCCTAATATAGTTAAACAACTCTCTTATTGTCCTTAACTCTGCTGGCCGTAGACTTTGCGTGTCCCTTGGCTTCCCTTATCTATTTTCAACAAGTCCCATCTTCTGACTTGTATTCGTTGCTGCCCCCTTCCCTCTCTTCCCGTGCTTAGAGATGATTCTTTTATTTTTACAGCTGCCTTGAGTTCCTGTCTAAGCCAGGTTGGTTTGGTAATCACCGCAGCCGCCTTCCTCAGTTGTGGGATTGAGGCTTTGGGGGCACTGAGTGAGGGTTCTTGAACGATTCCCAATGAGCATTCCCGTTTTCCTGTTACATTCTTCCCAGCTGAGTTGGCTCGTAACGATTTCCAGCTCTGTGGAATTGGCCCTATTAAAGCACCAAGTGTGAATCCATGTTACTGGGCTGGACTTTGTTCTGCTCCACATTCGAAATGGGATCAAGCCCTGAGCACTTGTCCCGAAGCTCTGCCACGGGTCCCTCTGTGTCTGTCAGGACAAGGTCTAAGGCAGAGCCCCGTGTCGGTTGCACGCGCCGAGTCAGGAGATTGTCACTCGAATGGAGGTTTGAGCCCTGGCAGCGAGAGCCCCAGAGCACGTCCCTCCCGTCGAAGTGCCCCGGGATCGCCCAGCTTTGTCCTGCACCAAGACGGCCTGTTCCTGTGTGATCCTGCTGGTGCTTGAGCTGCTCGGACAGGGGGCTGGAAACCCCTTCGAAAATACTCCAGGCTGTGATGACCCCCCCTAAAAAAGCAACCCCCCCGTACTTCCACGCTGCTGCTGGCAGAGCTGGGCACCCGGCAGCCACTGCCACCCGCACGACCCCCGTACACAAGCCTTGCAACCCCCAGTGTGAGAAACCCTCTGCTGGGACACGGGGCCATGAGCCCCCCCGGAGTTGTCGGTGACTCAGGCCCAGCAGTGGTGTTTGGCACAGAGCCCCCCGCCCCCCTTGGCCCCTCCGTCCTTCCTGAACAGGTTACAGCCTGTGCCCCTCACTCCCGACCCGCAGCCCCCTGCTACCCCCCCTCACTCCCGACCCACAGCCCCCTGCTATTCCAGCCCTGAGACCTTATCAAGGAGATTTCCTTGAACCTTGGTAATAGTCAGCCAGGCAGCTGATTCAAATTCCTTCCCCTGCGAGGACACGGCCCCATCCCACCTCCCCTCCCTTCTCCCTGACAAGCGGATGCTGTTTGTGGGCTGGGTCTGCCAGGTCGTGCCCATGCACCCTAGGCTGAGGGAGTCCTGGGCAGTGGCAGCATGCCCCCCCCGGGCATCTGCAGAGGGAGCAGGTCTCCCTGGCTCCCCCGTGGGCTTCGTGTTCCTGCCTCCTTGCTTATCTCCTGGAGCTGGAGAGCTGCCCCCC
>NW_020664440.1:8965-38772 GCF_002925995.2 Terrapene triunguis
CCCCCCCGCCCCAGTGAGCCTGAGGGAAGTTCTTTGCCGGGTGCGGCGCAGGCCCTGGAGAGGTGCCAGGGCCAAGGGGTCGGCGCGCCGGGTGCCTGTGCTAAGCAATGGCTGCAGGGCAGCTCTGCCATGGTCTGTAGGTGGGAAGTGACGCCCCGGGACACATTGCCACAGCACAAACCCAGGGCCCAGATGGTTGCGATGACACGGCCCCTTGAGGCTGGGTGAGTAGGGACTGCGGGTTGGGAGTGAGGGGCACCGGCAGAGCTGGGGGGGCAGGGCTGGGCTGGCGGGGGCTGCGGGTTGGGAGTGAGGGGCACTGGGGGAGAAGCATTCCCAGCCCTGCCTGTTCTCGGGGTTACTGTGGTGGCTGCATTCGCAGCTGGAGGGGACCCGGCAGTGGGAGCCCGTGGGGCCCAGAGGGGATGGCGGAGCCTGTCTGGGCAGCTCGGCCCCCCAAGGAGATTTCCCTGCTGCTGTGGGGCAGGGAGCCCCGAGTGCTCTGCAGGGCCCCGTCCCCACGGGCTCAGGCCAGAGAGAGCGGCGCGATGGAGGGTTCGGGGTGGAGGGGGCTGGTCCAGGAGCCGGGCTGGGTGCGGCTGGTGCCAGGCGCTGTCTGCCTGCCGTAGCTGCTGGAGGCCCGGGGGAGCTGACGCCCTGTCTCCTTTGCTCTGCAGGGGTGCAGCCCCCGGTGCAGGAGCAGCCCATGAGCCCAGGCCGCTGCCCGACATGGAGAGCCCCATCTACGACCCCCTCCTGGAGACCACGGACGGGGCCAGCGCCGACGCCGGCGGGGACCTGCCCTACCCGCTGGGCTTCCAGGTGTCGCTCAGCGGCTTTCTGCTGCTGGAGATCCTGCTGGGCTGCAGCAGCAACCTGGCGGTGCTGGCGCTGTACTGCTCGCAGCCCGGCCTGGTGGACTCGGTCAGCACCGTGGTGACCATGAACCTGCACGTGCTGGACACGCTGGTGTGCCTGGTGTGCGCGCCCCTGACCGTCGCCGTGCTGCTGCTGGCGCCGGAGCACAACGGCCCGCTGCTGGGCTGCTTCCACGAGGCCTGCGTCACCTTCGGCAGCGTGGCCACCGCCGCCAACGTGCTGGTCGTCAGCCTGGACCGGTACGACATCTCGGTGCGGCCGGGACGCCGGGCGCTGACGCCCAGCCGCGCCGCCCTGCTGCTGGCCGCGGTCTGGCTGCTCTCTCTGCTCGGCTTCTTCCTGCCCTTCCTGGAGCTGGAGATCCTGCGGGGCCCCCGCCCGGCGCTCTGCCTCCGCGTCCCCGGGCCCCAGGCCGAGCTGGCCACGTGCTACCACCTGCTGCTGCAGATCCCGGCCTTCGCCGCCACCGGGGCCGTCATGCTGCTGACCTACGCCCGGGTCCTGCAGGCCCTCGACATCCGCCTGGGCGGGCGCCGCTCCCGCAGCCAGCGCCGCCACAGCAAGCGCCGGAAGCGCCGGAAAGGGGCGGAGCCGGGTGCCGGCGCGGGAGAGGCCCAAAGGCCGGTGCAGGCGGCACCGACACTGCCCCCCCAGCCCATGCGGGTGCAGGCCTCAGTCTCGGTGATCGTGGCGCTCCGGCGGGCCGTCAGGCGGCACCGCGACCGCCGGGAGCGCCAGAAACGGGTCTTCAGGATGTCGCTCGTCATCGTCTCCACCTTCCTGGTGTGCTGGGCGCCCATCTCCATCGCCAACCTGCTGGTCCTGTGCCTGGGGCCCAGCCGCCTGCTCCTCCAGCTCCGCCTCTGCTTCCTGGCCCTGGCCTACGGCACCACCGTCTTCCACCCGCTGCTCTACGCCTTCGCCCGCCAGAAGCTGCGCGCCGCACTCCGCAGCAAGCTGAAGAAGCGGGTGGTGTCGGCGCTGCAGGTGGACCCCGTGCCCGGGGGCACCGTCATACACAACTCCTGGGTGGAGCCCCACAAGGGCCGCCGGGCCCGGCCCACGGGCAGCGCGGGGGCACCGCGCTGCCCCACCCAGGGGCTGAGGGAGTGAGTGGGTGGCACACGCCGGGGCCTGGCTGAGCGCAGCCGGCAGGACACAGACTGCACCACGCTCACTGGCCAGGCCAGGCCAGGCAGCTCCGCTCTGGGGCACCGGGGAGAAGCTGGGCCCGTCACACCCGCCCTGGCCGACCAGAGGGGTCCCGCCCGGCTCCCAGCAGCCGCCGTATCCCTCCAGGCGACTCCGTGACCTGGCCTGAGCTCCCCGCAGACCAGCGCCGGGACGTCCACACTGGCCCAGGCGCATTGCCAGGCTGGATCTGGCTGGGGGCTGGGCCTCCTGGAACTGCCAAGGGCCCTGTGCAACCCGCGCGTCGGAAACGGCTCCTCCGGCTCCCGCCACCGGGCCCCGGGCCTGGGCGCCCCAAGCTGGCTCCACACTGGGCGAGGGAAGCGGCCCGGCTGGTGCTGACTGAGGGGCCGAAGGAGAAGGGGGCGGGAGACCCTGGGGCCCCGCGGCCCCTCCCAGGGCAGGGCCCTCCCCCTCCAGTGTCTGGGGCTGGCTGAGCCGGCCCATAACAGTAGTCCCACCCTCATCATCGCGGGTCGGAGGGGGTCTAGGAGGGCAGCTCTGTGTATCCATGGGGGGGGCAGCTCTTTGTATAAGAGGAGGGCTTGGGGATCTACATATCCTTGGGGGGGTCTGTGTGTCGGCAGGATGTCGGGGGGAGGGCTCTGTGCATGGGGGGGGCTGGGTGTTGGGGAGGGGGCTGTGCATCTGGGGGGGGTCTGTGTGTTCCTGGGTCCCTGACTCCCTGTTCTTTGCTGTTCTCCCAGCTCTGTGTCCAGCCCCTTGCCTGGCTCCCCAAGGACCCCCCAGCCGAGACGCTGCTCCCCCGTTCTCTGTAATACCCCCCGTTACCTCCCCCAAACCCTCTCCTGCCAATCTCAATAAAGATGAAACTCTTCAAGCGGCCGCGCCTGTCTCTAGTTCTTGGGGTGGGCAGCGCGACCCCCCCGGTGCAGTGCACCCCGCAGACCACAAGGGGGGGCCAGGTGGCTGTTTGCCTGGGGGGGGGTCTCCTGCTTCCTCGGGAGCCCCCCCTTTGCTGCTTCTGAGGCCAGGGGTTAACTCTTCCCCTCCCCATAGAGGGAGCTGAGTGGGGTGGGGGAGCCCCGGGCAGCCCCCTCTCCACTCGTACAGTGGTGGGGCTCATCCCCCCGCTCCGCTGGTGCCCCTCAATCCCGACCCACAGCCCCTGCTCTCCCCGAGCTTTGCGTGAGGCGATGGGACCGATCGTCCTGTGCCAGGCGCCCTCAGGCCCGAGCTCTGCCCTTACCCACGACCCTGCTTCCCGGCCCCGGCCCGCTGCCCACAGGGACTGTGCCCAGAGGGCTCCGCAGGGTGAGGCTCTGGACCGGGGCAGGTGCGAGCTGCCAGGGCTGGGCCGGCAGGGGCAGCCCCGGCCTGGTGAGCTGTCGCTTGCTGTGTTCAGAGCCCCCGAGCCAGCCCGGTGGTTCTCCGCGGCCTGCTGGGTCCCCCCTGGGCTGGCGGGGCCCGGAGGGGCGGGAGACGGTGCCATGGCTGCTGCAGGCGCCCGCTCCTGGGGCTGTGGCGGGGGGCGGGCAGGGAGCTCTGCCCCAGGCCGAGGCCTGGCTCCTGAGGTGTCCTGCCTGGGGCGGGCAGAGTCGCACTGGCCCGCTCAGGAGCCTTGCAGCTGCTAGTGCCACCAGCGCCCCTGCCGGAAGGTGCCAGGGCTGCCGGGGGCAGCAGCGAGGTCCGTGTGTCACCCTGCCGCGCCGTGCGCGGGGGCAGCAGCTGGGGACTCACCTGGCGTGCGTGGGGCGGGTCTGGCAGAGATGGCACCTGCACATAGGGTGACCAGATGTCCCGAGTTGATCGGGACAGTCCCGATATTTGGGGCTTTGTTTTATACAGGCTCCCCCCCACCCACCCACACTTGCTGTCTGGTCACCCTGCCTGTGCAGATGGGAGTTTAGCTGATTGTTTCCTGCTGTCTCTCCAAGTCTCTCACTTCTTCTTGACCATCTGGACATTTGTGATGCTTTCACACTCCCCCTTAACCGTGCACACGTCCTTTACTCACCCCAAACAATTGTCCAGAGGATTTCAGACAGGAGTCCATTTTCGAAAGGGTTCTATGGTTACTAAAGGATTACAAAACAACCTTACCCAACTTTGTTTGCAATGCAGAGAAGAGACAAGACCTTCTAGCAAATACTGTAATGAAAACTTCTCCTCAAACCAAAGGGGACCAGAATCAGCCATAAGGACCGTTCTGGTCTGTTCCTGCCTTAACGTCAGTTCAGACACAGGCAGCCTGGCCGATGCGTTTTTTCCAGCAACCCAGGGTGGTTCCTTCCTGCTGTCCAGTCAGGGTGGCCGGCAGAACACAATCAGATCATATCCTACAGCAATACATTTAATACATGCTACATTCTGATCTTAGTATTCTTTAGCCTTCATTTATATTATACAAAATACAAACATCAAATCCTACTACTACATGTCCCCCTTTTGACCCCTCAAGAACAATTCCTGAGTGGGTCATATTTTACACAGTTGTTTCATAGCAATCTACTGAGAGACAATTTGAGCTTGTGGTTGTAATTTAACAAACATTCTTTTTGTCCAACAGCACATACAACACATTCCTAGCAAGCAAACACAGGACAATATTAACACAACTAGTAATGGGTGAAACAGAATAGACAATGTGCCCTCAGAGTTCGGGACCAGCCTGTAAAACGTTGTACCAGTGTAGGCTGTCAGCTCTTTTCAGACACAGCCATTTTTAGCCTGTCTCCATTGGCATGTACTATTTGAATGACGCGCTTCCTATACCCCTCTGGGTCTGTTGCAAAAAAGGAGTCACCTTTGTTTCTGACAACAAGTGATCAGTTAGATCGCGCCAATCCAGGCCAAGGGTAACAGAGAAATTAACCGGGGTGGCGGTTATAGTGCTCTGTGCTTCTTCTATCTTTGGTACATAGCATGTGTGATTGCTAGTATCTAATACCCGGGCATTGCATCTAGATTCATCCCCTGGGGGTTGGCTGATACTTGCATCCTCCCAAAATACTTGTCCCCAGGAGGTAACACATACACATTGTCCGTTGTAGAAAACACGTGTCACATTTTCTAGTTCGTCTCATTCACGTGTTCCCAAGGATGTGGCCTTGCTGCATGGTGCTGTGGTGACAGGTAGGGACAAGCACACCCATTTCTGAGGGCTCCACTCCGTACACCCTCGGGTGTCCAATCATTTCTCCCCTTTCCCAGCCACCGACCCATAACCCGGGGTAGCCGAAAGGATCCCATGGTCAGTTTGGGGAGCAGGCTCCCTTGTCATGTTTCTGTCTCCACAGACTGTTGGTGAGCAATTTTAACAATAATTTCACCTAATACCAAATCAGGCTTAACCATGCTGGAAACATACTGCATCCATTCATGTTTGTAGGTGTCGAACAAGGACCTCTCCCGTTGATTGAAAAGATGCGTTAATACCCGAACATTCCCAGATATTACCCAAAACATTCGTGTTGCAGTGCTGCTAAACGAAGAACTTGCATCTCAGTACATCCTATGGCCAAGGCAGTTTTATTCCCTAACTCTACTTGTTGTTTATACAGCAGCCCGGAGGTGGCGTTGAGCCACCTCCACATATTCCATGTTGCTTTTAGGTTTCCCAGACCTGTTTGTACCAAATCCACCATATTATCTGCCTGCCTGTGAATGAGACTATCTTGCAGTTGTGACAAGGAACTTAATTTATTCTTAATTACCTCCAGGACTACAGTATTCATAATCCCTGCTCGAAAACCAGTCCCTCCTACTATGGTGTCTGCTACCTGAGGATGTTTCCCTGTTAACAGACTGGCATTCCTTGACCTCCGCCCTTCTGCAACATTTCTTTTACCCCTTCTACAATACACACGGCACATGTCCTGGGAAAAATGCACATTTCTTCCATAGTGTAACTTCTATCACGTTATATTAGTCAGATCCATTTTTACATAAGGTGTAACTGGTCTTGGGTTTTGTTGTGCTCACCGAGTTTTCATGGCCCCTTATCAAAGTGACAGTGTGATTACACAGAGCCTCCTAAGGCCCAGTGTTTGTAACCTGGATTCTCTGTGCACCTCACCCTGCTGTGGCTCCAGAGGGGCACTGTTTTTTTTTTTTAATTTCTTATTCTTTTACTACAGCTCTTATCTACTATTTTGTTACCAAAAAAAAAAGAAAAGAAAAAATAGAAATCCAGAATCTCTCCCCATCCTCCGGGGTTTGACTGCCCCGCTGCAGCCATGACTTTGGTCTATTGAACGTTATAAAGCATTGAGGTACCTTAAGGGTTAAATGCGAAATCCCCAAGCCAAACAACACGAGTTCCCTGTGTCTGGCAAGCAGTATCTGTCAGTTTTGCACCTTTGAATGAAAGCTTCCAATGCCCGTAAGTGGTACTATTTACAAACCAAACCAAACCAATTCATCTTCAACCTACAAGCCAGGAGTGTTGAGTTAGGCCCTTAAAACCGCACATAGTTACACACTATATTTACACACAGATTCTTTTTTCTTAGCGTCCCTGACACTGCTCTGTGGTTACACAGCTGTACGTAGGTTACATTCCCTTTATACATTTGAGGCAGTTAAGTTCCAACAGAAACAAACCCCTTATATTCCTTAAGCAAATTTGACTAAATTGTCCATAGTCAAATGATTTCAATCAGATTGTCTCTTTGCCTGGGTTATTTGCAGACATTGGGCCCGTTTTTCCTTCAGGACAGCTGCAAAGAAACCAAGAATTCTTCCTAGAACACTTTTCCTTTTGAACATTTTTTACAACGTTCGACTGCTTAATTGCCCCCAGCCTCTGCAGAGTGAACCTCTCACTCTCTTTCCTTCAATCACGCGCTTAGCTCCCAAAATGACACCGTCAGTAGCTCAGATTTCACCATTGCAAGTATTGTCCCAGGGATCTGAAATCCCCTTCCTCCTTCCCTTCCTCCTGCCGCTCTGCCCCTCAGGGCTCCCAGCCTGCTTTCCAATCTCTTTCTCTGTTGCCTGCCTGCTTGCCTGGGCCCGATCCTGTTTCCTCGCTGAACCGCCCCGTCCCATGGGCACAGACTTTGTTCCACTACCCATTTAGCAAGGAGGGTGGGCTCCTCAACTAGCCCCCACCCCTCCTGGTCCCTTTCCTTAAACATTTCTTTCAAAATTGTGAAGTCACCACAATATCACTCACAAACCCCCCTGTACTGCCAAACTCCTACATCCTGCAGCGTTTGGCTTAACAGCGCAAAGTCTTTCAAAGGAGGAATCGCTGGAACAAAGTATCATCTTTGGATTGCTTCCTTTTAAACATTTCCTACACAGGTGCTACCACTATTGGCCACACTCCTACGTCCTTCAGGGTGAGGGCTTACAGAAACCGACTCCCTATGCCCACGTTTGTGCTGGGATTACAAAACACAAAAGTCTCTACCCACTAAAAACTCTGCCTGGCAGAGCAGGAGGGGGGGACGCTAAGCCCCTACTTTTTGGGCTCGATCCTGCTACGACCGAGGGTATATTCACCTGTGCCATTTTTCCCCGATAGATGGGTAGGAGCGAGGACTCTAACCCTCCCCCTTATGGCCTGGCACCTCCACGACCGGGGGTGTGCACACCTGAATGAGCCATCACTTTGTACCTTGTAGCAGTATTAGCAGTGTGTTCAACAGTCACAGTGCATGTCTTCCCCCTTCGCAATTCTCCACCAGGCAGCAGCAGCAGCAAGTTTAGCAAACTGAGAAAGCATATAAAGGACAAAACTTAACCGGTATGTAAAAATATTTGAGAAAGACGGTTCTATTTTCAGATATGGGCGCGGAGTGTGGTTCCGTGGGTCAAAGCAGTCGGGAACCTGCACAGTTGGGAACCACGCCCCTGGTTTTTATCCTGGCTCTGAGAGGAGATTGGGGGTAGTTACCTGCTCTTGTAAAACCTGAATTTGTTTCCCCAGTGTCTGTTGCTTTTGTGTGCATGCCAAATGGATGGTGGGAGTGCCCTTTTTTGCTGCTGTTTTGGAGCAACTCCATGTGTTAATGCATTAATTCTAGGTGTTAGCCCACTTAATTTTGGGTTTTTACTTTGAATTTTTTTTATTCACTCCCCTGTGATAGAGTTGCAGCTCCTGTCTCCTAATGTGCTCTGTGAACTGTTCCATTTTTTCCTTCATTTGATTTACCAATTCAGTGAAAGTATTGTGTGCTACTCTTTCCTTCTGTGCACTTACTTGTCCCGTTCTGACAGGCACAAGTCTAGGTTCCAGTTTAGGTTGTACCAGAACCTGGCTTTTATCAGAAGGTGGTGATTGCACTGCAGTGGACCCCGTTTCATCTTTTAATTTTACTAGGGCCACCTTTTTCCACTTCTGTCCCCATTCTTCAGGCACAGGGAAGCTACCTGAAGCCTGCTGTTTACCCCCAATATTTACAACAGGGGACAGCACGTGTATTTGTTGTAGGTTCCTTGCAGCTGTTTCCAGTGTTTCACTCTGTTCCTGTGCTGGTTGTCTCTGGGCTGCTTGCCACCCTGCAAGGGCGGTGGGAGCATTCCAGGGCTGTGTAGCTTCTTTTGAGTCTTTTAACTCTTTCTTTGTTACTGTTACTTGCCCTGCCAAATTTGTGGCGTGCTGTTTTAACCATCTCACTGCCCTAGACATTAGTTGCAGAATTCTTGCTTTTTTACTTTTATTTTTTAGAGCCTCGGTTTCTACCATCGCTCTACATATGCCAGTCCATGTTTCCCCACTTTTTTAAAATTCATACGGACCCCCCTTACTGGCAATCCAGCGGATCCTCGAGTTATCAAACTCTGTGGGGATCTAAAGGGAGGGGATCAGGGGGTTCCCTAGCTCGAGGTTTTCGGCCATGTTAGATCGCGGTTCCTACAGCGGACAGGTCGCTTACTCACCAGATCAGCGGTCGGGGTCACCAGTGTTGTCAGACGGTCCCGGTGCTCTGCTCTGTTCAATGTTGATATCACTCGGCTGCGTGTGTGTGTTCCCTCTGTGTGCTGCCCCAGCTCTGCGCAGATCGCTGACACAGCAGACCCCGAGAGAACCCCCAATGACCACAGACTCTAGTAAGGTACGAAGGCACCCGGCCAGGTTTATTGCCTTTAGAGATACACAGTCTCCAGCTCCCTGGCAAACGAAGTCCGAGATGCTGCTAGGGTGCGGCTAGCCAGTACATATGTGCTCCCTTGACAATGGACTCAGCTCAGTCAGTGGCGGGACTTTCCACTGCCCCCTCGGCCAGACAAAGATAGCCACTCAGGGGTGCATTCTTATACACACGTACACATCCCTCCTGACGCATCGAGGTACAACTCCTCTACGTAGTAAGGTGCCGCCTCTCACCTTGTACATGTTGGTTTAAACAAAACAACTCTATCCATCATATTCCCCTTTTAGCCCTGTCATTGGGATGGGTCGGCCTGTTCCTTGTTGTGTGTGGAATGTACAAGTATCCGAATGTTCTGATATCTGGTGTCCAGTACCTTGTAGGTATGTCTCTTTTTGCAGCATCAGCCCTTTCCTTGCCAGCTTCTGTGAGCAGGGCCGGCCTCTGGCTCACAGCTTCACTTTGCTTTATGTTAGCAAAGCCTCAACCATTACTTTAGTTCAGGCCTTAGGCCTCATACCGGGCCTCTGATACCAAGGTTTATATTATTAGGGTTACCATATTTTAAAAAAACAAAAAGAGGACACTCCATGGGGCCCCGCCCCCGCCCCGCCCCCGCCCCTTCCCGGCCCTGGCCCCGCCCCAACTCCGCCCCCTCCCCAAAGTCCCCGCCCCAACTCCGCCCCCTCCCCTGAACACTCCACCCCCTGCTCCTCCCCCTCCCCTGCTTCCCACGAATCAAATGTTTGCGGGAAGCCTGAAACAGGCAGGCAGCAGGTAAGCTGGGGCGGGGGCGGTGGCAGTGGCCTACCCCCACGGAGCAGAGCCCACCAGGGACCCGGCCCAGAGAAGTCCCTGCTCCCCCCTACAGGTCTCTCGGCTCCCGGCCCCTTCGCTCTGCCCCGCTCGGGCTCCCCAGCGGCAGCGGCTGGGTGGCGTCTGCAGGCTCAGTGACTGTGCTGGAGGCCTGGGGAGCGTCACCTGCACCGAGAACAGTATTAACCCAGCCCTGGGAGAGCAGGAGGCAGGTGCAGGCTAGTGGGTCAGCCCAGTGGTGTCTTCTCCGGTGCCAGGCAGTGGGGGCCTGACGCCCCCCATGGGGCCTGTGGCTGCCTGGCGAGCCGTCCTGTATGAGCCGAGCTGCCCTGAGCCCGCAGGGTGGGGAGCTGGCTGGGAACTCCCGACGCCCCAGGCCGGGAGCAGGGTAGAGGGCGGTTAGACCCCACGTGAGGGCCAGGACTGTCCTTCCCTGAGTCCCTGGGGTGGGGGGGCCGGGACTCTGCTCCACTGAGCCAGCCACACAGGAGGGCAGCCGGCGTCATCCCCACTGTGCCGAGCTGGGCTCCGGGACTGGAATCGGGGTGTCTCTCCCCGGTCCAAGCCCGAGATCTCCTGCCCAGTGTGTGGCACGACAGGGCGTGGCAGTGCCCGGTCAGCGTGGTGGCTGAGTGTGTGAGCCGGGCGCCTCATGGCTGGTGCTGGGGACTGGCGGCCTGGCTGGGGCGGCTGCACCCTCCCCGGGGCTCTGGCTGGCCTCGGCTGCTGCCTTGCCGAGGCACCTGGCAGAGTCACTCCTGGCTCACGGTTCTCTCTGCAGCAGGTGCTAATTCCTGCCTCCCGGCGGCCAGGCTCCCGCCCTAGGAGCGTGGGAAGGGCTGCAAAGCCAAGCATGACATTAGTGACTCAGCCGCGTCCCCTGACTCAAGCCGGCGTCACCACAGCTGCCCCCTTGTCACACGCAGCGTTGCACAAGGGCCCGGCGTGTCTGGAAGTGCCAGGCTCTGGCCCGGCTGTCGCCCCAGTGCAGGGGGAGGCCAGTGGGCTCATGGGTGGTGCATCCTGCTCCCCAGGGCATGGCTGGCAGCTCCCTGGGCCGCGTGGGTGGGGGTGTTGTCAGCAGCCCTTGATTCAGGTCCCAACAAGATCAAAGCCCTTCCCGCTCCTCTTAAAAGGGGCGCGGAGGCGGCTGGCGCAGTGCTGGCTGCGGGCGCGAGGGAGCTGGGACTGGCTCGCTCTCACGGACAAGGGCTGCGAACTCCCAAGGTAAGAGGTCTGGCTGGGGCGAAGTCTGGGGGTCAAGCAAAAGCCCTGGCAGCCTCTGTGGGGAGCAGCTGTCTGTGTTGTGGCTTTGTCCAGCGGCGGGGGGGTCCCTGACGGTAAAACCCACCGGAGCCAGGCACTGTTAGCGGTGCCGGGGCTGGGAGTTAGCCAGTAAGAGGCCACGGGCCAGAAAGTCTCTAAGCCCCCGAGTTCAGGCAGGGGCTGGCATGGGGTTAGGGCTTTCCCAGGGCACAGCGCAGCCTGGAGGGCGTCTGTCTGAAACGCTGCATCCGATCACTTCCAAGGGGCTGGGAAGGGTCTGGCCACCGGGAGCAGAACCCTGCTGAGCTGGGGGACAATCGCCGGGGGCGGGGGGCGCACGGCGCCGCTGGCAGCTGTCGAGGGCACCAGGTACCCACCTTGCAGCAGAACAGCCCCCTGCCCAGCCCCATCCTCCCTGTAGCCGGGAAGCTGGTGACGCCCCGAAGGGAAGTGGCTCCTGGTGGTGCTGGGAGCCATGGGCAAACGCCCAGCCAGCTGCGCCAACGGCAGAGGGGAAGAGGAGGCTTCCTTGTGTTAGGGTGACCAGATGTCCCGATTTTATAGGGACAGTCCCGATATTTGGGGCTTTTTCTTATATAGGCTCCTATTACCCCCCCACCCCCGTCCCAATTTTTCACACTTGCTGTCTGGTCACCCTACCTTGTGTCCTGCCGCAAGGCCTGCTCCACGGAGGGGAAAGGGGGTGCCACTGTTTGTCCCCCTCACGCGTGGGCTGTGGGGGGACGGGGCAGCCAGGGAGCTACGGGGGTGTGTGTGTGTGGACAGATTCAGGGAGTCCCAGGTGTGTGCAATGAGCTCAGCCAACAGCTGCTACAATACCCTCTCCCCCCCAGGTTTAACAGAGCTGCTCTGGGGTGGGGGGCTGAATTCAGGGCCGGCAGATGGGCCCTGCCCAGTCAGCCTGGACAGTCCCAAGGGGCCCAGGTCCTTGCAGCCAGCCCGAGGCACGCTGGCCTGGCGCGCTGACAGGGTGCAGGGGCAGCGTCGGGGCTGCTCCCTTGTGGGGACTCAGCGATGGCGGGATGGACCAGCCCCACGAACCGTCCCGGGGAGCAGCCCTGCGGCAGGCGGAGCAGGGCCTGCGTTACTCAGCAGCATTCCTGGCCTGGCGGAGGCTCCGGGGCGATGGGCTAGCATGTCTGCCCGCGGGCGCCGGTGGGAGGGGGCTGCAGAATACAGGCGACAGCAATGGGGTGAGGGAAGGTGGCCGGAGCCGGCTGCCCCCTTCCCCCAGCGCAGCCAGAGGGGCCGTGGCCAGCTGCCAGGCCTGCGCCCCGGGAGAGCGGCTTTGCAGGCAGGGCTGAGCAGGAGTCCGGGGGCGGCACCTGGGCTGGGTTTCGGGGCCCATTTGCTAACTGCACAATCCGGTAATTCCTCCTGTCCCAGGGGAGGGGCCGGGAGCTCCTGGCTGGGGTAAGTCCCGGCTGGCCTGGCCAGTGCCTTGGGATCGTGGGGTACAGGCCCTGGGGGGCGCGGGGCCCAGGGGAGCAGGCCCAGCCCCGAACAGGGTGTCCTTCCCCGTCACAGCCCCCCCATCCCTGGGGCCGAGCGCCAGGCGTGACAGGTCGGCCGGAGCTCGCTGGCGCTCAGGGACTCGCCTTTGCAGGAACGTGGCGAGTCCCAGGCTGTGAGGCCCGAAGGGCTCGGTCTGACCTGCCTGGAGCCGGCCCCGGAGCCTGCTGTGTCCAGCCCAGAGCCATGGCGGGCCCCGCCGGATTCCTGCCCACGGGCTGCAGGCTGTCCTGGCGGGCAGGCAGGGCACGTCCAGCCAGGGGTGGGGTGAAATGGTGGGGGTGGGCCAGGGCTGGGAACCCCCCGCCCTCGTGCTCGCGGAGGCAGCAGGTGACATTTTGCACCTTCCCCCCGCAGAGCGTCCCCCTGCGCCGGCAATGGCCCTGCCCAGCATTCAGCTCTCCGATGTGCGGCGAGACGAGCCCAGCCAGGCCGAGCGGCAGCACCCTGCACAGCCCGGCGTCAACAAGATCGTCGTCTACGAGCACGTCGACTTCGAGGGGCTGAGCCGAGAGTTCACGTCCGACGTGCCAGACCTGCACGAGCTGGACTTCGGGGACTGCATCTGCTCGCTGCGGGTGGTGGGGCAGCCGTGGATCGCCTACACGGCCCCCAAGTACGAGGGCGACGCCTACGCCCTGGAGGAAGGCGAGTACCGGACGGTGGAGAAGAACAAGGCGTTCTCGGCGCTGCGGCTGGTGCACCACGACCTGGCCGACCCGCAGATCACCCTGTACGAGGAGCCCAACTACGCGGGCCAAAGCAAGGTGGTGACAGAAGAGACCAACCTCACCTACGGCTACTTCAACGACCGGGTCAGCTCCCACGTGGTGCAGCGCGGCGTCTGGCTGCTCTACAAGCACCCGGACCGCGGGGGCTGGTACCACATCGCCTGGCCTGGCGAGCGCCTGCCCGACTACAAGCCAGAGCTGGGCTTCCACAACTGCCTGTCCCACCTGCGCCCGCTGGCGCCCGGCCGCCCCGCCGTCACCGCCCGCATCCTGTGGGACCAGCGGAAGGTGGAGGACGAGCGGGACGTGCTCATTGATGAGATCGTGGGGGTGAACGCCACGGACCTGGAGCAGATGTTCACTACCTGCAGCAGCCGGGAATACATCACCACCACGCTGCAGAGCTTCCGGTTCAGCAACGCCACCAGCCTGCGAGCCGGGCTGTCCTTCACACTGGCCGTGGAAGCCGCCAACGTCTTCACCGTGGAGAAGGGGCGCAGCGAGTCCACTACCCGGCGGGATCGGGTGGAGGTGCTCCTGCCAGCCAAGATCCCGCCCCGCACCCAGCTCACCATCCACGTGGTGAGCAAGGAGGCCACCATCTCGGTTCCGGTGGAGCTCACCATCAGCCAGAACGAGCGGACCAAGACGGAGCCGGGGGAGTACCGGTGTGTGTCGGGGCGCACCATCAGCACCAAGTACACCATGAAACCCGCCCTGCCACCAGGGGGGGAGCAGGCCCCCGCTCCCAGCGCCCTGGGCCATTGAGGAGCGTCCAGACCTGCTCCAGGGGGAGGGGTTAGGGTGAGTGGGGTGAGGGCAGGGGGTGATGGAGGTGAGGGGGGCAGGGGTCATGGGGGTCATGGGGCAGAGGGAGTTATGGGGGGGTCACGGGGTGGGCAGGTGATGGAGCAGAGGGGTGGGGGTGAGGGGGGTCGCGGGGCGGGGGAGTGATGGAGGTGAATGGGGTCGAGGTGACAGGGGGGTGATGGAGGTGAGTGGGGCGGAGGTGGGGGGGGTCGCGGGAGGTGGGGGGGGCAGGCCAGTGGCTCCCCTCCAGGCAATGTCGATGAGAAAGGGCAGCCTGCCCCGTCACACGCTGGGCTGCTCAGGGGCCCCAACGCGGCTCGTGATTAGCCCCGCGGTGTCTGGGCCGGGGCAGCGCCGTGCTCTGCGGAGCGGCTGGTTTCCAGACAGTGTCGGGCGTTGTGGGCTGATCCCGCCCGTGCCCGGTAGGGACTGGAGGGCTCTGTCAGTGTAGGGTATTCACAGCCCGGCATGGGCAAGGCTGGGCTCTGATCACACGCTGGAGGCTTGATGTCTGCAGACAGCCCCGGGAACCTCAGTGGGTATCTGCTTGGTGGGGGCCCCTGGAGATCCTTGGAGGCGGTTTTGCTTGCCTTCTCACCGCCTGCTGCGTTCTCTTCGGAGCTACGTGCCCGAGCTCTGGCCAGGGGTCAGGCTGCATGGGGCCCTGCGTGGGGCTGCCCCCTCCCCTTGGCCTGGCAGCACTCTGAGCACCAGCTTTGACACCTCTGCATTGTCCTTTACATCTGTTATCCCCCAGAGAACGCCAGAGGAAGCCCCCAGTGCTGGCCAAGGGTCACAGCTGGGACCAGTTCTGTGTGCAAGTCCCATGCTGACGGCGTGGGTGACACAATGTACCCGAGTCGAACCCTACACGCTATTGCAGTCATCTTTGTACAGGGTGTGTCTTGGGTGCTGTCGTTTGAAAACTCCTCATTTGCTCGCCCATGTTGTCCTGATAAGTGTGGCAACGTTGTATGTGAAATATTCCACTGCGTGGTGTTATTAGCACATCCCAACCCGATGCTGGCAGACAGGTCTGGCTCAAACAAGGGAATGTCTTCTCCGCTTGATTTGCATTTTAAGCAATACACAGAGTCATCAAGCAGGAAGGGGAGACAAAGGAAGATCAAACAGGTGAGAAAAAAGCAGCAGGGACCATCCTTCCACATCGACTTCGTGTCTCCTGGTGCCCAGCATGTGTGTGAGTGTGTGTGTGTGTGTGACACACACACCAGACCCATTGAGTCTCTGCACCTGAAGCAACAGAGGAAGCCTTCACTGGATTCTGGGAGAAGGGCTCTGGAGCGAGAGGGTCTGGTCAGTGAGATGCTGAGATGATGCGGTGAGAAACGTTGCTCGACTCTGATATTGTTTGTTAGGCACCAGTAGCATTTTAACTTGATTTTCTTGTGACCATTTCTGACTTTTACACCTCATGGCTCGTTCTCAGTGACAGTCTCGCTGCGAGTCGTTAATAAACTTGGTTTTTTGTTTAATCTAATCCAGTGCGTTTACACTGAAGTGTTTGGGAAACTCCATTGGGGGGGGGGGCAAGTTGTGTGCAGATTATTTCTATAAAAGAGACAACAGACTTAGTATAACTTGTCCAGGGGAGGGCTGGGCAGTACAGGACATACAGGTCTGGGGGAAATCGAAGACTGGGGGTGTGTTGGGGGTCACCCTGCAGTATAACCAAGGCTGGGGAGAGCCAGAGTGGAGCTGGCAGGCTGCAGTTACACACAGACACTCAGGGTGTGGCTTGCACACTGGAGGACTGTTTGTGAGCGGCCCAGGTGGGAGCTGCTTCAGCCAGACATCATAAGGCACCCAAGGGCAAGGGTGGCACAGCTGTTCCTTAGTCTAGTTGTACCCTGGTACGTCACAGGGGGTAGAAGGACGTTAGTCTGTCGTCACTGCCCAGTCGGGCAGGGGCCATCCTGTGGTTCTGTGTCTGTCCAGCGCCTGGCACAACAGGGGCCGGCCCGTGGTTCTGTCTGTCCCTAACCAAAAATTTTTTTGCTTGGGGCAGCAAAAAACCTAGAGCCAGCCCTGCCTCCATGAACGCCACGTCTCGCATGACTGCTTCCCAGGCAGCCCCCACCATGGCTGTGAGGGCCCACACACACACACTCAGCACAGCAGTATCCCCCACAGCGCAACCCCCCCACTGAGCCGTTTCATCTTCTCTCTGATTGCACGCTCCCGCGACAGAGCCCCGTTGGCCCTGTAATAACCTCGGGACATGTCCTTCGGCTGCCTTGCTGATCACAGCTTGGAACAGAGCCGATGGGGTTTTCCCCACTGGGGGACCACGCACCTGGTCAGTTTCCAAGCCCCCAGTTCAATACGTTAATGATCTGGAAAGGCGAGGGAGCAAAATGTGCAGCAGCTACCAAGTTATTGATGTGAGTCGACGCCTGTGAGGAACTTCAGGGAGACCTCAACACACTTGGTGAATGGGCACCAGGATGGCAAGGGAAGCTCAGTGTTGATCATTGCAAAGCACTGCCCCTCGGAGGGGAAAGTCAAACTCCGGCACACCCTGCTAACTGCATCCGGACCTGGCCAGCGCCGGGGGGAACTCAACGGAGACCTCTTCTCTGGGTGCAGCTGCGGGCACAGACACTAACTCGATGTCAGGGGAACGTAAGGAATATGGAAATATTCTCCTGTCTTAATATAAATCAGTGGGGTGGCCTGAGGAGGGTACTGTCTGCAGGCGGGCAGCGCATCTCCCATGGGATAGCGCAGAGCTAGAGGGGCCCAGAGAAGGGTGATGAGAATGATCAGGGGGCTGGAAAACCTCCCCGTGAAGAGAGATTGCCAAGACTAGAATGGCTCCCTTGGAAAGGTGAGTAAGAGGGGACATGCTGGAGATTAAAATCTGATCAAAGAAAATATCTTTCCACACACCCATATTACACTGTGGAACTCCCTGCCACAGGAAGTCATTGAGGCCATGAACACTGACTCCTCCCCTCCACCTCACAACATGTTCTAACTGCCAAGTGCTATTTGCTTTGTATTTATTTGGCCACAGAGAGGCTAGCATGGCTGTGAGTCTCAGCCCGTGTCTTGTATTGGGCACCTACCCAGCCATGTGCCATCCTGGGCCAGTGAGAGGTGTCCTTTGCTCAAGACCTAAGGCCTGGTCTACACCACACAGACTCTGATGAGACAGCTAGACTGTCAGCCTGTAGTGTAGACACTGAGTACACAGAGAGAAGGAGTTCTGTCAGCACAGCACCACCTCCTCTCCGACCCCCCTGGGCTAAGCCCCCCCAAGCATTCTTCTGCGGGCAGAGATGCGTCTCCCCTGCGGATTTGCCAGCACAGCTGTGTTGGCTGGAGTGACATAGCCATGCCAACCTGGCCTAAGTGGTGGTGCCCAAGGGCGCGCGCTGTGTACCTCCACCCTGCAGCTCGCTTTGTGCCCCCATCCTGTCTGGGGCTGTCCCTTTAAGGGCCAGCCAGCCCTGTTCAGTTATCAGTCCCAGCCCAGGTGGGGTCAAGCGCTGTCCCCAAGGGCTGAGCGCTGCAGGAGGGAGGCTGTCTGTGCGTGGCGTGGGCGGAAGGTGCAGAGTACAGGGCGTCCGGCCCCTCCAGCTGGCCAGGGGAACAGGCTTGTTACTCTGGGAGGTTTTTGTCTGAAGTATTAAACTGTGCCCCAAGGGAGGGGCCTGAAGGAGACTCGGGCGAGGCATTATTCCCGCCTGGGCTGGGGAGATTGGCCAGCAGCGGGCACCATGCCCTCTGTTCTGCCAACAATGCCAGCCTCTGCTTTCCCCAGGCGGCCCCCGGAGCTGCTCCTCTCCCCTCCCTCCCTTCCCTCCTGCAGGCCCATTTCTCCTTCCAGGCCCCCGAGCGGATGTCTACACTGCAACCCCCGCAGCAGCGAGTCTCAGAGCCCAGGGCAACTGACTCAGGTTCAGGGGCTAAAAATAGCCATGTAGACGCTCCTGCTCGGGCTGGAGCCCCGGCTCTGAAACCTGGCGAGGGGGAGGGTCTCGGAGCCCTGGCGTCAGCCTGAGCCTGAATGTCTACAGTGCTCTCTTTAGCCCCATGAACAGGGGTGAAAGTGGGCCAGTACAAGATGGAACGGCGTATCGGTAAGAAGTGGCCGCCGGTCCTGGGCCATACGCAGCCGACGTTACAGCCCTGCCGCGCTGCTGGGGCCAGGGCCAGGGCCAGGGCCAGGGCCATAGCCAAGCAGGGCAAAGGCCACAGGCCTTTCTGAGGCAGAGGAAGGTCAGATCAGCCCCTGTGATGGCTCGTCTTTAGGCTTCTGTTGATGCACCTAGTCTGCAGGGAGGCTTGGGCTGCTTTCAGGTTGTTGACGTGACACTGCAAGGTGCTGGCTCAGTTTCTTTTTGCTCTTTGGACCCAGTCAGGCCAGCGCTTTGAGATTCCTCGTGTCAATTATTGATACAAAAGCCCAGCTGGTGGCATGACCTCTTGTATAACTGAAGTCCCATAAATGGGGGGAGGGGTAGCTCAGTGGTTTGAGCATTGACCTGCTAAACCCAGGGTTGAGAGTTCAATCCTTGAGGGGGCCACTTAGGGATCTAGGGCAAAATCAGTACTTGGTCCTGCTAGTGAAGGCAGGGGGCTGGACTCGATGACCTTTCAAGGTCCCTTCCAGCTCTAGGAGATTGGATATCTCCATTAATTTATTTATTTAAATGCTGGGGAGGGAGCGGGAAACCGGCCCAGATACTGAGGCAGTGTCCCTGGCTTTTTGCTTCGCTGCAGCCGCAGCTGCCCAGCCGACGCACAGTGCTGCAGACACTAATGCACTCACCCACCAGGCCGATTCAGCGCCAACACACCGACAACAGCAGCAGCCCATTTGGCAGGCTGCAGCCTCCTCCACAGAGGCCATGGCTAGGCGCATCCCAGTTGTTTTGAGAAATGGCTAATTCTGTTGTTTGCTTCTGGGAAAACAAGCCATTCCCAAGGGCAAGGAGGTGGGCTTTCCGGTACCAGGGCGTCCTACAGCCCGCTTGTCCCTTCTGAGAATGCCACAGACCCCCACGCCAAGTGCCAGCAGCTCCACTGTCCGAGGGGGTTGAGCTTAACTGCTGCCCTGAGTGGTGCAAACAGAGACTGGCCCTGAGGCCTTGCAGAGAATCTGGCTTTGCCCAGGAAATCAGGCGATGCACCCAGTAGCTGGGGGGTAGCCGGGGCGGGGCTAGGGAAACCCAGGTGCAACCATAACCCTAACCCTAACCCAGCTCACTTAGCCCCCCTGTGCCCGGGTCCCCCTCTGCCCAGCGGGGCACTAGCCCTGCCCTCCCCGCGGGGGCCTGAGGACACCCACATCACAGCGGGAGGCGCAGACCTGGGGCCGGGGAGGGGGCGCCCAGCGCAGACAGAGTCAAGGACGAGGGTGAAGCTGGTGTAGAGGGGGCTGCGCCGCAACGGCTGGCCTGGCACTTGGGACCCAACTGGAGGGAGACCAGGGGGGTCCCAGGGAGACAGGGGGCTGCCCAGCTCTCTCCCCGCCCCCCAGGAACTAGCCCCGCCCCATCCCCCACCACGTGGCTCCCGTCTTGCGCTGGCCCTTTAAATGATGCAACCGGCAGCAATCCTGGCCCCGCCCCCTCCGGCTGCTTCGGTCCCCATTGGCTGGGTTGCCGGGGAGCCAGATCCTGCCGTGCTCCTCCATTGGCCATCAGGGCCGTCCTCGCCGCTGATTGGTGGCATCCTCCGCAGCGCCCGCCTCCTGCTCGCTGATTGGGCGGTGCGGGCCCCGCCCCCTATCCGGGCGGGGCAGGGGCAGCGGCAGCAGCATGGCGGCGGGGCCGGACGCGCTGAGCCTGTTCACGGCCATCGGCCTGAGCGAGCCCAAGGCTCGCGAGACCCTGAAGAACGAGGCGCTGAGCGCGCTGCTCCGGGAAGCGGTGACCCAGGTAACCCGTGACCTCTGACCCCTCCCGGCTCCGGAGCGCCCCCTGACCTCTGACCCTAGTGCAACCCTTCCCCTCTGGCCTGGCCCCCGCCCCAAGCTCCTCCCCGAGCTACGCCTGACCCCCGACCCCTATCCTGGCCCGGACCCCCGGGCCTCGCAACCCTTCCTCTAACCCCTCCCTGAACTGTGCCTGACCCCTGACCCCGGCCATGACCCCTGACCCACGGAAACCCTGACCTTTGCCCCCAGCGCGACCCTTCCCCTCTGCCTCTAACCGTCCTAAGCTCCTCCCCGAACCGTGCCTGACCTCTGACCCCTGTGCCTTCTGGCCATTGTGTCCTTCCTTTGGCCCTTGACCCCTGCCTTCTTCCCTCTGACCCCTGCATCCTCTGATCCTGCCCCTGTGCCTTTCCCCTTAACCGCTGACCCCGGCACTCTGTCCCTTGACCCCTGTCCTACACCCCTGGCCCCCACCATGACCCCTGCCCTTTGGCTTGAACACAGCCCTTCCCCCTCCTTGCCAGGCCCCCCTTTCTGCAGCCAGTTTCCTGCCCCTGCTGTACACCCTCTGTCTCCTCCTCTTACCCCCTGTTGCCTCAGCACCAGCAGCAACCCGCCCTCTGCAGGCAGGGGCTGGGCAGGAGAGAGCCCCACCCTGGTGTCTGCAGGCTCTGCACCCCCCGAAGTCCCTGGGAGCTGGGCCTGCTGACGCCAGGGCTGAGTTTGGCCCAGTATGAGCGTGGTTCATGGGAAGGGTCAGGGCCTGGGTGCGGGTTGCAGACCCAGGGTGGAATTGTTACCATCCGAGCGTAGAAGCAGAGAAGAGTTTTCCTCAAACTAACCGTGTTGGCAACTTCCTTGCATGCCTTCCCCTCCCGCTGCTCTAGCTCGCCCCAGGAGGAGGGCACAATAGCGTAGGTGGCACTTTTTGTGGCCCAGCCGTGCTCCTTTCTTGAAACATCCACAAACCCGTTATCTTTGACAACTGAGCCCGGCTCTGGGTGTGTGAAACCCAAGCCCTGCAGCGCTGGGAATGGGCAAGTGACTGCGTCGGCTTTTCATTGCCACGCAGGGAAACTGACTGGCAGACACAGAGCTGGATTTGTTTCATTTGTGTGTTAGCACTGTAAGACGTGGTCGGTGACCCGTTGTCAACGCAGCAGTTGTATCTGGATGTGCCCCTTTCAGGGAGGTTGCGTCAGTTTCGGTTCCCAGAATGCTTCTGTAACTGCCATGGCTGAATGCTGTAAGCTAGTGCTTCTCCCTAGTGTGTGACAGGACCCCTAGGTGTGGGGCTGGGTCTCGGGGAGGGAGAGGGTGGCCTTGCAGTGTTCAGAGGTTTGGTTTTACAATGGGATTCTTTGCAACAAACCGAAACCGAAACTAACTCCTACCATACAAATCAGATGCCATTTAAAACAGTACTTCCTGGATAGCTCTGTCTGGGAGTCCCTATGCTGCTGATAGCAGGGCTCGGGTAGGACATTTGTAATGGTCATGTGGCCTGTCCTGGTGGAGAAGCATGTGCTCCAGGCGGAGAGTGGGGGAGAGGGAGCACTGCTTACCAAGCTGTGACCCTCAAACCACTGGGAAGCACAGCCCCAGAGCCCCACCAAGGCACTGCTGAGTTTGAGCTCTCTCCTCTCTCACCACCCTTCCTAAGACAAGGAGAGGGGTTTGCCCTGGTTGCCCCACTCCTCTGCCCCGGGCTGGTTTTTGTTCTCTTCCTACCACACTAACTTCACAGATTTTTTCCCTTTGTGTTTCTCAGAGGAAACATCCCCTGCCCCTTCCATGCCAGGGCCCTGCTCGGCTCCCTTTTCACGCTGGCTCAGGCCTGGTCTACACCCAAAAGTCAGGGTGACCTAGTGTTGCTCAGGGGCGTGAAAAATTCAACCCTGACCACTGTAGTTAAGCCAACCTAAGCCCCGGTGTAGACAGTGCTAGACTGACTGAATAATTCTGTCATTGACCTGGCTGCCCCCTCTCGATGGGTGGGTTTGCTCCGGCCACGGAAAAGTCCCGTCTGTCGATGGAGGGAGAGTCCGCGCCCCAGCAGCATAGCCATGGCAACACTGGTAGTGAAGAGATAGTGTCTCTCTATGTTCTTCCTTCCTGGGCTTTAGGCACAAGGAATCCTGGGCCCAACTGTTGACAAGGCGACTGGTACCCTCTTGTACAATGTGGCTTCCCGGCTTAAGGACCAAAAGCGTCTTCGTTTCCTTGTGGGCTGCATCACCAGCAAGAAGATCGTCACAGACTTGCAGCTCAGTGGTATGATACGGGAGGCGGGCAGCTAGATCTGCTCCCCTTCTTTCCCATGTACAGCGTGGGCTCTGCTGACCCAGCCTTGGCCTGAGATCTAGCAGCTCAGCCTGGTTTGAATTCCCTGCTCCCTCTCCCGGCCAGGCTGCAGCCTGCTCTGTGCGTGCAACGTGCTAACCCAGCTCCCTTTGCTGCGGCTGTGCCTCACCCCCTTGTGCCTACAGTTCAGTCTGGGGGGTAATTCCCCGTGTAAATCGGACATTTCAACCCCTGCCCGTTCTCTCCCGAGCCTCTGGCTTTCCCTACCTCAGCTGCCCGAGTGGTCTATCCCACAGCTTAGCCTGGTCACTCCAGGCACAGGCGTCGGGGGTCAGCGCCGGCTCTGCCCGCCCCCGGCAGTCAGCCCCCGAGGCGGCTTCCTTTCGGTGCTGCTTGTCTGCGCCTGCGTTAACAAGGAGGAGCGTTTCCTCTGGAATGGTCTCCCCGGGGAAGGGAGGGGAGCACCCGGCCCGTAGGTCCTTTAAACAGGGCTGGACAAAGACCTGAGACACATGCTGCAAGGAGCATCCTGCCCTGGCCTCTGGGTGGGAATAAGGAGCCCCAACAAGTCTTGCCCTGGATCCCAACCTGTGCAGCGGGCTGGGTGAGCTGCTTGCTGCAGGGTTCAGATGAGGGTGGGAGTGCAGGGCCCATATTCTGGTGGCGCTGGCCCCAGCGTGGATAGCTGGGCATGCAGTCCCCCTGGACCAACGCATCCCGTGTCTCAGCTGAGCAAGCGCGCTGCGGTGAGCCTGCAGAGCAGACCCCGGGACCCAGCGGCACATGGGGGGGGGCACTTTGTGAGCTTGGCACAGGCATGAGCCCCCGTAGAGTTCAGGAACTGGCCTGGATTTGTACCAGGATCAGATCTGGAGGGAATGTGTCAAGTCCAAGGCAGCAGATGGGGAATCTGATACCTGGGGGATGGAGCAGGAGCCAGTTGGCCGATGTCCTGCCTTGCCTTCTGCTTTGCCTGGTCCGGGCTTGTACTGTGAGAGTGGGGCCAGCGGCTGCTGCCTGGGTGCAGCCACGTGTCTGTGAGACCCTTGTGGACAAGCAGGGAGCCCCGTGGGGTCTCCTGGCTTCTGGAGCCTGGGTGAAGCAGCCCACGGCGCTGTGTGGAAATACGCCCGCCTGAGCTGCCTGTTCACCTCCCCAGCTGCCCTGGAGTACGTGCGGAGCCACCCGCTGGACCCCATTGACACGGCAGACTTTGAGCATGAGTGTGGCGTGGGGGTGGTCGTGACCCCAGAGCAGATAGAGGAGGCCGTGAGTACAAGGACCAGGTGTGGGGTGGGAGCGAGCCGATGGGACTCCCTGCGCAGAGCTGGGGAAGGGCAGCCCATGGTTTGGGGTGCCAGGAGGCCGTGTTAATGGCACCACAGGCAGCATGTCCTCAGCGGGGTGCAGCCCTGGGGGGCTGTGGCTGGTGTCCCTGCTCCTAGCGGCAGTGGTGGGGGTGTGGCTGGCAGGAGGCCGTTCCCGTTAGCGCGCTGCTCTCGGGGGCCTGGGAGAGAACGCTCCTGTTTCAGGACTCGCCGCTGGTCCTCCCTTGCGCCTGAGGCTGACGCCAGCCTGAGACCAGAGGTGCCCGCTGTACTTGCAGGGCTGCTGGGGCTGTGTGCCAGTGAGAGTGGATGGCTGGGGGGCCGGGTGAGGCAGTCCTGGGCACAGAGCAGATAGTGCCCATTGCTGTGCATGTCAGAGCCCCGCCAGTGAGGATGGGGCCAGCTCTGCGGACGGGCCCAGGCTGGCCTAGAGCCCTTCCTGCCTGGGCCTCTCCCCAGAGGAGATGAGGGGCCCTCGCTGCGGTGGAAGCTCCTTGCCGGCGTGGCCGTACCGGTAGCTCCCTCGGGTGTCTGAGCCCAGCCCGTCTGGCCCGTGTGGTGGCCCTGCTCTGTCCGCGCCGGTGCCAGTCCCCCTCTCCCGTCGCCGAGAGGAGTTCTTCAGGGCACTGGTTACGCGTGAGTCTCTGCCCTGCAGCCCGTGCTCCCGCTCGCTCCCGCCCGGCTCACCACTTGCATTCTCCTGCTCGCTCTAGGTGGAGGCGGCCATTAACAAGCACCGAGCCGAGCTGCTATCGGAGCGGTACCGCTTTAACATGGGGTTGCTGATGGGTGAGTCTGCAGCTCAGGCAGGCCGGGGGGCTGGGTCTCTGGGGGCGGGCGGGACTGTGTGCAGTTCTCCATGGCATAGATCAAGAGGTACCACCCCCCCCCACGTGTCCCTTGGCTCTGTTCCCTCCCCCCAGCCTGGGCTCACTCCTTGTGCTTCTAACAGACCAGGTGCAGCATCCGCAGGGAGCTGTGCGAAAACATCCCTGCCATGGCTAACCTCTGCCCAGCCGCCCTGGGGGCAGCGGCCCTGGGAGCCCCAGTGTCGTACGTGTCGGTGCTCTGCAGCCGTGTGGGCAATGTGGCAGTTAAAGGCCCGGCAGCCTGTTGTCTCAGGGCTGCTGGCACTTGGGGGCTGCACCAGCTCCCCGACTGTAGGCCCATTGTGCAGCCGGGGCCCTGCTGCGCCCGGTGGCTTCGGGGCATTGTCCAGATTGGCAGCAGAGAGGCTGCTGGAACCTGCCAGCGGCTGGTGGCCTGAGTGAGGCTGCGGCCCTGACTCGAGGCGGAGGTGCCGTTGCCTGTCCCGGGGAATCCCTGAGCTGGACCTGCCCAGCCTGTCTCTTGCCTACACCCGTCCCTTTGTGCTCACTTGCAGGCGAGGCGCGCGGCAGGCTGAGGTGGGCAGATGGCAAGAGCATTAAGAACGAAGTGGATCTGCAGGTAGGTGGGGCTGGGCCGGGCTGCCTTTGAGCCCAGTGGGCGATGGGGCCTGGCTTCTGAAGGCAGCACTGGCCCCAACGAGCCCTGCGCCTGGCTCCTGGCCCACGCGGGAAGTGCTGGGCGCAGGCCCGTGGCCCAGGCAGGGCAGTGGAGGGATGGTCCCGCTGGCACTGTCGAGGACAGGGACCACGGAGATCCTGGCTGGGCGCCAGCCCGAGTTTGGTCATGGGGGGCTGCTGGTGGGGGAGGGAGCTGCACCCAGACTCCTTGCCCCCCGTGCACCCCTGTTCAGGCCCCACTCCCCTCTCCTGCAGGTGCTGCACTTGCTGGGCCCAAAGACAGAAACTGACCTGGAAAAGAAAGCAAAGGTACCGTGTGAGCAGGAGGGGCGCCCTGAGCCTGGCTAGCCGGGGGGTGTGCCCCGGGTGATGGGGGGAGGGGCTGGGCGGTTGGCGGTGCCCCGGGTGATGGGGGGAGGGGCTGGGCGGTTGGCGGTGCCCCGGGTGATGGGGGAAGGGGCTGGGCGGTTGGCGGTGCCCCGGGTGATGGGGGGAGGGATCGGGCGGTTGGCGGTGCCCCAGGCGATGGGGGGAGGGGCCAGGCGGTTGGCGGTGCCCTGGGCGATGGGGGGCACGTATGAGGTCACTGGGGGTGAAGGGGGCTGGAGCCCTTCCCCAGCGCGGCTCAGGGGCCCAGGGACTGTGCCAGGCAGAGCCTTTCAGCACTGAAGGCTGCTCCCCTTCTGTCCTGGCAGGCTGGGAAGGCCAAGCCGGCCGAGGCGGAGAAGCAGCAGAAGGCAGCGGAGGAGAACGGTGAGCTGCTGTGGGGGCCTGGTTGTGCAGGGTCTGGGGGCTCCCCGCATCCTCGTCTGCGCCCTCATGGGTAGCTGCTGAGCTGGGGGCCGGAACCAGCCCGCGGCTGGGCCTGCTGCAGCGGGGCTGGGGAAGGTGCCGCCCGGAGAGCCCTGGCCTGGCAGATGCAGCCAGGCAGCAGCCGGGAGAGCTCCCCTTGTCCCCGCCCAGGGGGTCAGGGCTGGGGCCAGCGGGGCGTTCGCTCGCCCTGAGGCTGCTGCGGTGCACCCGACCCATCTCCCACAGCCCCTGAGCAGCTGTCCAGGGCAGGGACCTCGCCAGCCGGGGCTGGGCTCGAGGCAGCCTGGGGAGTCCAGCTGTGGGCTGGGCGGGGCTCAGCTCCGCGGGGTTTGTCCATAGCGCTGGTGGAGCAAGGCCTGGGGCTGCTGCTGCCTGGCCTGCTCCTTCCCTCCCTGCAGCGCTCTCTGGAGCCAGGCAGTGCCCTGCGCTGAGCACTGCTTGGGTGCCCCCTCCCGCCCTGGGGCTGCCCACGGCACGGCCCCGACTGGGTTTCTGTAGGTGACGATGGTGCCCTGATCTCGGGGCCAGCAGTGCCTGCGCTCAGGGCAGGGCCGCTCATCTGTGGCTGCAGCATGCTGCGATCCGGATGCCAGGGTCCTGGCAGGGGCACGAGTCCAGCGTCTGCAGTGCGTCCTGTCCCTGGAAAACGCTGTTCACCAGTCGGGATCTGCGCGTGCCAGTGTATTAGCTGGGGGGGGACTGCGAGGACAGGGCCATCTAGTGCCTGGCCACACTGGTCGGTCCTGGGGAACTGCATTTCAGTGTGCCCTCCCTGCCCCCGGGCCTGGGGCAGCTCCTCCTGGGTTGTGGGGCTGCCCCCCACCTACCACTACCCCCCCCACCCCCCCAGGCCTCAGAAAGCTCCTCCTGAGTCATGGGGCTGCCCCTCGGCCTCAGAGAGCTCTGGGGCTGACTGCCAAGCCAGCCCCTCTCTGGAGCACTAACCGCACACGCAGGGTCCTTTGTGGGTTTAGGCTCATGTGCCTGCCCCACCCCTGGAGCTGGGAGCTGCCATGGTCAGTGGCCTTCTGTCACGGAGTCCCCAGGCGATGCTCTGGAACTGCTCCCCACAAAGCCAGTCAGGACTCTGGGGAGCCTCCTCTCCCTCGGAGCAGACTGTCTTCAGGGCAAGAAGCTCACACAGCTTCACCTCCTGGGTCTGACCTTGGCGCATTCAGCATCCCCTGCCCCGACCGTGCGCTTCCCACAGCGAGTCCGCCCAGGCGGGGTCCTAGGGAAGCCAGGGGGTCCTGCCCCCCAACTCCGCAGTCAGACGTGGCTCTTGGCAAGCCAGTAACACAGAGGTTTATTAGATGATAGGAACATGGTCTAAAACAGAGCTTGTAGGTCCAGCGAACCGGACCCCTCAGCCAGGTCCATTCTGGGGCCCAGCGAGCCAGACACCCCCGTCTGCCCTCACTTCCCGTCCCCAGCCAGCTCCAAACTGAAACCCCTCCAGCCCCTCCTTTCTGGCTTTTGTCTCTTTCCCCGGTCAGGAGGTCACCTGATCTCTTTGTTCACCTTTAGCTATTCCCTTGCAGGGAGGCAGGGCCCTGGCCATTTGTTACTAGAAGACAGATTGTCAGCCATTTATGCACACCTGAGACTTAAGAAATGCATAGGGGAAACTGAGGCACCCACACAGTGGTCAGAGGAAACATTAAGAACAGTCCCACTTCGTCACACCTTCGTCCTGGCATATCAGTCTCCCTGCCTTCAGCTGGGAGCTGGCGTCCTGGGCTGGGCCCTGATTCTTGCTGCTTAGCGCCCCCATCCTCTGGTTTTGCCTGCTCCTGCTGTCGATGGGCAGGAGGCAGAGGGGACCAAGGCCCCTCCCCTGCTGGCTCCATGGTTCCTGCTGCATGGCTGATGGCGTGCCAGCTCCGTTCCCCTCTTCTGGGCGGGTCTTGGCTCTCGGGAAGGGGAGAACGTGGCTGGAGTTCCCAGGCTGGGAACAAGCCTGGGCTGTCAGGGCAGTGCTGCTGGGCCGGCGCCCAAGGGGAAGGGCCTTAGGCTGGGCGGCACTGGAGGTCTGTGAGCGAGGGGCTGGGTCCCTGGGGCAGAGGCTAACATACCTCGCCCCCCTGTTCCCACAGGTGAAGTGACCCTGGAGACAAAGTCGCTGATGGAGCAGCTGAGGGGAGAAGCCCTCAAATTCCACAAGCCAGGTGAGTGCGGCCTGCCTGCTCTGGGCTCCTGGGGCCTCGGCCTGGCTCGGCCCAGCGCTGCTCTCGGCTGGCTCTGGAGCCGCTGCTCAGAGACTCGGGACGGGAGGGTCCGTCCCACGCTGGCTGGGCAAGGTCGGTCCTGCCCCCGGTGTTCTGGAGCCTGTGCCGGGGGCGCCCTATCTGAGCCTGGCTTCCCTGGGGGCTGGGCGGGGCACTGGAGCCTCCCGCCCCAGCCTGGCTCCAGGGCCCCAGGTGGGCAGCCCAGCTATGGAGCCCTAGGGCGGTGGCTGGAGCAGGCCCTGTGCTGCTGCTGAGGCGGGGTCCATTAGCGGAGGGGCGTGGTGTGGAGTCCCATGCGTCCCTCCCGGCCAGGGGCTCGTGCCCAGCGCCAGGGGCGGGGGCCTCCCCTCTCGCTGCCTGGGGCACTGCGCCCCAGCCCTCCCCCTCCCCGGGCTCACAGCTCCCTGCTCCCCCAGGTGAGAACTACAAGACAGAAGGCTACGTGATCACGCCCCACACCATGGCCCTGATGAAGCAGCACCTGGAGATCACCGGCGGGCAGGTGGGTCAGGCTCTCCTCCCAGCTCCTCTGCAGTGCCTGGGGCTTGCTGCTCCTCTCACTCGTTAACCACAGTTCTGAGTGCTCTCCATCTACTCATTAACCCTCGCAATGGGCCTCAGAGGCCATTAGGCCACATGGGGAAACTGAGGCACGGGTGGGAGCTGTTTGGTGGCAGGGTCAGCAGAAGAGCTGGGGATAGAACCCAGGGACGGGACAGACCCTCCCCTGCCTGGTTTCTGGAGGAAGGGGCATCAGACACCACAGAGACCCGAGTGGGGCTGGGCACAGTTTGGAGGGGGAGAGCCCAGGGCACCGCCCTGCCCTGGCACTGCTGGGAGCTGGTTTCTTTCTGTTTCTAGGCCCTTCTCACTCCATCACAAGAGCCCACTGGCCCCAAGAGCTGGAGGCCGCCTGGCCTGTGGGCCAAGTCCCATTGGGGTGGGGTGGGGGTGCCCGCGAGGGGCATGAGGCTGGCGCCTTTTCACCTTGCATGGCCTGACCCAGGGTCGGTAACTCTCCGGACGCTGGGCTAATGGGGCTGGGAACTCCTCTGCCCTCAGGTGCGGACGCGGTTCCCTCCGGAGCCCAACGGGATCCTGCACATCGGCCACGCTAAAGCCATCAACTTCAACTTCGGCTATGCCAAGGTGAGCCCCCCCAGAGCCAGCCCCACCCCCCCCCCCCCCCCCCCCGCCTCCGCCAAGGGGAGCCCCCCCCCAGAGCCAGCCACACCCCCCGGGGCCCCTCGGCTATGCCAAGGTGAGCTCCCCCCCGAGCCAGCTACACCCTCCAGCCCCGTCAGCACCTGGATCTGTCCTGCCCCACTGCCAGGTCCAGGCCCCTGGCCTGTTCTGGCCCTGTCCTCTCCCCAGTGTGGTGGGCGTGGGGGCTGGTGGGGGTGGGCGGGGCTGCGGGTACAGGGG
>NW_020664440.1:43772-91092 GCF_002925995.2 Terrapene triunguis
CCCCAGGCGCTCCTCCTACTTCTGGCTGTGCAACGCGCTGGGCGTGTACTGCCCCGTGCAGTGGGAGTACGGGCGCCTGAACCTGCTCTACACCGTGGTCTCCAAGAGGAAGATCATCCGGCTGGTGGAGGCGGGCGCCGTCAGGTGAGGGCTGCACAGGCTGCTGGGCCGGGTGGGCGGGGGAGGCTCCACGCTGCACCCTGCTGGTCACGGCCGGTGTTGCCGTTTCAGGGACTGGGACGACCCACGGCTCTTCACGCTGACGGCCCTGCGCCGCCGAGGTTTCCCCCCCGAGGCCATCAACAACTTCTGTGCGCGGGTAGGTGCCCCGGGGCGGGGGGGGGCGGGCGCTGGCTGCCCCTCCTGGGCGGGAGCTGAGCGCAGCCTGTGCCCGCAGGTGGGGGTGACGGTGGCGCAGACGACGATGGAGCCCCACCTGCTGGAGGCGTGCGTGCGGGAGGTGCTGAACGAGCGTGCCCCCCGCGCCATGGCTGTGCTGGAGCCCCTTCGAGTCACCATCACCAACTTCCCCACCCAGAAGGTGAGGCTGGCGGCGCGGGGAGGGGCGCTGGGGGCTGGTAGGCCAGGGGCTCTCCTGGCTTCAGGTCTGGGGCGCGAAGGGGCCCAGCGTGGTCCCGCTGCTGGCGCTGACCTGCTTGCTTCCCCGCCAGGCCCTGGAAGTTCTTGTGCCCAACTTCCCAGCCGACGAGACCAAGGGCTTCCACAAAGTCCCCTTCCAGGCCATCATCTACATCGAGCAGAGCGACTTCAGGGAGGTGAGCGGGGGCGGGGGCCACCTGCATTGCCCTGGCTCCAGGGCTCCTCCGAATGGGACGTGGGGGGAACGGGTACTGGGAGCTGGGGTCCATGCAGGGAGTGGGGCTGGACCGGTCAGTCGGGGCACCTGCCAGCCACCAAACGGGAGTGCTCGGCTGACGGGGGGTGGGGACGGGGACGGAGCTCGGCTGACGGGGGATGGGCTCTCCCCTTGCAGGTGATGGACAAAGGCTACAAGCGTCTGGCACCCGGCCAGCCAGTGGGGCTGAGACACGCCGGCTACGTCATTGCTGTCCAGAACGTCGTCAAGGTGGGCTGGGGCCAGCGGCCAGCTCTGCCGCTGCCTTGGGGTCGCCTGCGGTTACACTGATGTGCCAGCCACCTGCCCTGGCTCCTGGGGGCGGCCCGGTGCGACCTGCCTCGTCACCGCCAGGGGGCGCTCCTTCCGATCGCGGTCAGCTACGTGGTTGGGCAGAGGGCGGGGGAGCCAGGACACCTGGGTTCCGAGGAGGGTGGGGTGGGGGGAGCCAGGATGCCTGGGTTCCGAGGAGGGCCGGGGGAGGAGCCAGGATGCCTGGGTTTCGGGGAGGGCTCGGCTGTCGCTCGCTGTCGCTGGGCCTCCCCTGCGATAAGGAGACCGGAGCTGGCCTGCTCCCCTGCGCTCAGTCCCGGCCGGGCGCAGCTGCTGTCCTGGAGCCGCGGGAAGCTCTGCAGAGGGGCAGGAACCGGCACAGGCAGCCGGTAGCCTTGGCTCTCCAGCCCCCAGCCGCTCGGCATGCGGCAGAGCCCCCTTCTCTCCAGGCTGGCTGTGTGGTGGGCACAGGCGGGAGGCCGTGGCGTTGGCCCCTGACGTCCTCTTGCTCCGTGCTCAGGACGCCGGCGGGCAGGTGATGGAGCTGGAGGTGACCTGCACCAAGTCGGACGCTGCGGAGAAGCCCAAAGCCTTCATCCACTGGGTGTCGGAGCCGCTGGTGTGTGAAGTGCGGCTCTACGAACGGCTGTGAGTACGGGGGGCGCTGGCTCAGGGCTGTCCCGGAGCGCGGGGGGCGGGTGCCCCAGCCCTGCTGTGTGGAGCCACGCGCTGGGCACAGCTAGCGGCACCCAGCTCCACTAAGCAGGTGAACCCGGAGCTGCCACTTCAGCAGCTTTGCTGCTCTCGCCAGCTGCCCTGGCAGCCGCAGGCACCTCGGTGCCAGCCCCTGCCTGCTGGGAAACCCACCAGAGATCTCGGCGCTTCTGCCCCCGCAGCGGCCTGGGCCCTGGTGGCTGCTGCTAGGTCAGTGGGCCCCCCGGCACGGCAGAGGGTGGCTGGAGGGTTGGCACAGGGTAGGACCCAGCCAGGCTGAGCAGCTGGTCGCCGCAGGGGGCTGGGGAGGGAGTTAAGGGATTCCAGCCCAGGGACTCCTGCCCCTGGGGCCCCCGCCCCGGCCCTGACTGGCCCTGTCTTATTTTCAGGTTCTTGCACAAAAACCCCGAGGACCCTGCAGAGGTGCCAGCTGGATTCCTGAGTGACCTCAACCCTGTGAGTGCTGGCAGGTGCTGCGGGCTCGGCTCCAGCGAGCCAGGCCTCGCTGCTGTGCCAAGGTTCCCCGCCAGGTGCCCCGAGTACAGCCCTGCAGCCAGGCCACTGCCGCGGCTTTCCTCCTCTGGCTAGGGACGTGCTGCCCCGTGTGTGGACGTCTCCGCTGGAGTGCAGGGCCAGCGGCCTGGGGCCTTGCCGGGGGAGTCCCGGAGTGGGAGAGTCTGAGTGGCGCTGAGCACGACCCACTGGGCAGAGCCGGGGCGGGTTCCACCCAGCCGGGGAGTGAGGAGAGCCCCCCTCTCCGGGGAGCCATTGGCACAGGGGATACGGACACACCTCCCCCGGTTCTCTGCACGCCGGCAGCTCAGGGCTAGAGACAGGATGAGTGAGAGATCCCGAGCTGAGCAGCCTGCCCTGCCGGCCCCCCAGGGTCTCCCTTCCCTCTGCCACTGGGCTCTCCCCTGCCACGTCACTTGGAAGGTCCCGGCTGTTGGGGGGAGGGGGGTGCCAGCAGGGCTGGGGCCATACATGCCTGTTGCCCAGCCGCTGAGTGGTGCCCCTCTCCCCTGGCTTTCGGTTGAGCCGGGGGCCCAGCCGCTGAGCAGTGCCCCTCTCCCCTGGCTGTGGGGTGAGCCGGGGGCCCAGCCGCTGAGCGGTGCCGCCCACTCCTGGCTGTGGGGTGAGCCGGGGGCCCAGCCGCTGAGCAGTGCCCCTCTCCCCCGGCTGTGGGGTGAGCCGGGGGCCCAGCCGCTGAGCAGTACCCCTCTCCCCTGGCTGTGGGGTGAGCCGGGGGCCCAGCCGCTGAGCGGTGCCGCCCACTCCTGGCTGTGGGGTGAGCCGGGGGCCCAGCCGCTGAGCGGTGCCGCCCACTCCTGGCTGTGGGGTGAGCCGGGGGCCCAGCCGCTGAGCAGTGCCCCTCTCCCCCGGCTGTGGGGTGAGCCGGGGGCCCAGCCGCTGAGTGGTGCCCCTCTCCCCTGGCTGTGGGGTGAGCCGGGGGCCCAGCTGCTGAGCGGTGCCGCCCACCCCTGCCTGTGGGGTGAGCCGGGGGCCCAGCCGCTGAGCGGTGCCGCCCACTCCTGGCTGTGGGGTGAGCCGGGGGCCCAGCCGCTGAGCGGTGCCGCCCACCCCTGGCTGTGGGGTGAGCCGGGGGCCCAGCCGCTGAGCAGTGCCCCCTCCGCAGGACTCGCTGCGCGTGATCGACGGCGCCCTGGCTGACAGATCCGTCTGCTCCGCCAAGCCCTTGGACAAGTTCCAGTTTGAGCGGCTGGGCTACTTCTCGGTGGATCCCGACAGCACGGAGGGGAAGGTGAGTCCTTGGGGTCTCTGTCGCTCGGCTCTTGGGGGCTGGGCCAGCCGGTGTCCCTGCCCCGGGGCTCCCAGGCTCACTCAGTGAGTCTCCCTCTCCTCCCACAGATGGTGTTTAACCGGACGGTGACGCTGAAGGAGGACCCCGGCAAGGTGTGAAGGAGCCGCTGCTGCCGCCTTGATGGCTCTGGCTGTGCCCAGACCCGTTCTGGGAGCGCCTGGTCCCTCTGGGCACAGGGAGAGTGCGACCCATGAACAAAGGGCCCGGCCCACGCACGAGGGCCACAGCTGCCTTAAGCAAACCCCGCGGGGCTGGCGCATCTCGCCGCAATAAACGAGCACTGGAGCTGCCTTCCCGCCTGCGTCACTGGGGCGGGGACCCAAGGGCCTCTGTGCTGGAGGCTCCCCCAACCTCACTGCCCCCCAGGCCTAACCATGGGGAGGAGCCTCAGGCTGGCCCTGCGCGGGGAGCTGCCCTTCCCGCCTGCCCCATGTGCCAGGCTGTGCCGAGCTTTATGGGCTGGAATCTTGCCCCTCTCCCCCCACCCCGCCCCCCAAACGGCTCATGGGCTCAGGCGCAACCTGCCCTCCTACTGCCTGTCCCTAAAGCCAGCATGAGGGGACAGCCAGGCCTTGGGCCGCCTCCTGGGGCAGGATGCAGGGGGTCCTGGCCCCTCTCTCTGGGGGAAGGGGGCTGCAGCCAGCTGCCTGTTGTGGGCGGGGGCTCTGGGGTCAGAGTGCTGTAGTGGGCACTGGTTGTGTGTGAGGGGTTCTCTGCCGCCCCTCGCTGGAGCCAGGCCTGGCTGCAGAGCTCAGCACGGCCCTGGGCAAGGGGCTACTCCGGTCAAAGGTGAGGTCACGGCCACTCATGCAGCCTGCTGGGGGCCAGAGATTAGGGGGAGCCTAACCTAATGTCCCTGGTTTTACACAGGACACCACACAGCAGGGCACTTGGCCACAGCCCTTGGGCTGGCTGCAGAGCCACCCCCCGGCAACCCCTCGTCATCCCTGGGGACCAGAGCCAGAGGGCTCGGGGAGGCGGAGAGCACCCTCAAAGGGCCAGGCCGGCCCTGGATCCCCACCCCCGGGCTGCTCTGTTCCACTGGAGGGCCAGGCAGCGGCCGAGTGAGGGACGGAGATTTTCAGGGTACGTCCACACAGCACCTGAGCCGCGGCTGGCCCAGGCTACGGGGCAATAAAACTGCAGTGTAGACGTCTGGGCTCGGATGGAGCCGGGCTCCGGGCCCCTGCTCAGGCTCCAGCCCCAACCTGAACATCCACACGGCAATGTTTAGCCCTGTAGCCTGAGCCTGGCCCTGACCCAGCCCAGCCCCAGTCACCCCGCGGGACTTATACTCCCTCAGAAAGCAGCCCCCAAAGGGGGCAGGGGAGGCCCCTCTGCTCAGCCTGATGCTGCTGGGAGGGCACAGGTGCCGCCCGCAGTTCCCATGAACGAGGCTGGGTCACGTCTTCCCGCTTGCTAAGTCTCCATCACGTGCCACAGCAGCCCAGCCAGCAGGACCCGGCTCCAGCCACGCAGCGGGCTGGCCCCCGGCCCCCAGCTCTGCCTTCAGAGTCGCTTCTTGGCAGGTTTGGTCGCATCCCACAGGAGGCTGGGAGCTAACGACACCGTTCGATCCAGGGCCGGTCCCTGCTGTGGCCTGCCCAGCCCTGCCTGCTGGCAGCAGCCCCTCCTCGGAGCCGGCAGGGCAGGGCGGGACATGCCTGGCTGCGGGGAGTGTCTGGGCACCCGGCCGCCAGAGGAAGCAGCCTAGGCTGCCCACATGAGCCTCAGTGGGGAGCAGAGTCACCCAGGGCTCCAATCCCCAAGTGTGGGTGGGGGTGTCCCAGCAGCACCCAGCTGTGCCGGGCCAGGGGCCCAGGAGCCAGGCACTGCCTATGCCATGTGGCCTGGTGGAGTGAAGATGGAACCAAGCAGCTGGCTGGGGGAACGGACTAAAAACTCTGCATGGGGCCAGGGCTGCAGACCTGGTGCCCAGGAGTGAGGGGGAACACCATGGGGAGGAGCTGTGGGCAGCCTGCTTACAGCACTGGGTGAGGGTCATGGGGTGCCAGGTTCTCCTGGGGCGTGAACCACACTGCAGCGATGCCCCCCAGGGCCAGGCCTTCGCCAGGGGCAGTTCTCAGGAGGGGAAGGACGTGAAAGGGGGAGGAGGAGCAGGGTGAAGCCAGGGGCCCTGCAGCAGGACAGGGGTGGGAGGAAGGGAGAGGCCAAGTTACTTAGGGTGGCATTTACCTGTGTCCTGAAAGCCGGCCGGGCCCAGCCTGCTCCAGGGCTCCTGTTTGCATGTGCCTGGGGCATCTGGTTGGGTCCAAGCCCATGTCTGGCCAGTGGCTCCTTGGGGCCATTCTGGAAGCTGGGCAGAAAGCTAATGTGCCTAGTCTTCAAAGGGGTAACTGGGGTGTCAGCCTGACAGCGACCCCAGGCAGGATCATGGAACAACTGCTCCGGGTCTCCATTACTAAGCAACCAAAGGAGGGTAATGTAATGAATGCAACTCAGGATGGGTTTATGGAGCATATATCAAGTTTGTCTGACAGGATCTCCTTTAGGATGAGACGGCAAGGCTGACGATGAAGGTAACAGTGTAAGGCTTTGAGGTAGCAGCACGTTAAAAAGGTAACATTCCCATGGCCCCCGCATCACGGGTTATGAACTGGCTAACGGCTCAGTCTCCAGATGTAACTAGCTGGGGAAGCATCACAGGGCAGGTCTGTTTCCCGGGGTCCTGCAGGGATCACTAGATTTTTGTCAATGACCTGGAAGAAAACACAAAATCATCACTGATAAAGTTTGCAGATAACACAAAAATTGGGGGAGTGGTAACTAGGGCAAAGGACAGCTCCTCGCTACGGAGCGATCTGGGTCACTTGGTAACACTGTTTGAATACAGCTACATGTAAGTGTACACATCTAGAACATGAGAACGGCCAGACTGGGTCAGACCAATGGTCCATCTAGCCCAGTAACCTGTCTGCCGACAGTGGCCAATGCCAGGTGCCCCAGAGGGAATGAACAGAACAGGGAATCGTCAAGTGATCCATCCCCCGTCGCCCATTCCCAGCTTCTGGCAAACAGGCCAGGGACACCATCCCTGCCCATCCTGGCTAATAGCCATTGAGGGACCTATTCTCCATGAACTTCTCTAGCTCCTTTTTTGAACCCTGTTATCGTCTTGGCCTTCACAACATCCCCAGGCAAGGAGTTCTACAGGTTGACTGTGTGTTGTGTATGTCGCACTGATGTGCTGCGGGTCCAGGTCTGGTGCCCACAATGCCAGGAGGACGTTGATAAATGGCAGAGGGCTCAGAGCAGAGCCAGGAGATGATGAAAGGGTTAGAAACCTGCCTTGCAGTGACAGCGGCGAGGGGCTCAGTCTGGTGAGCGCCCCCACGAGCCAGCCCGGGGCGAGGGAGCCCAGCCTGTCCCTGCCCCACGGGAACAAATCGTGGGCGATGGGCTGTTGGCTCCGGCAGCGAAGGGGAACCCAGCCCTGGGGCTGGAAGCTGATGCCAGGCAGACAGGGAAAGAGGCGAGTTTGGACAGGGAGGGGAATTAACGCTGGGTCAGTTTCCAGCGGCCGCGGTGGGGTCTCCAGGCCGGGCCATGGTTTGGGGGGAGCGGATGATGCTAACGGGGGCAGGGCTCAGGACAGTTAACACTTACAACGGGAGCCCGGCTCAGGCTCGGCGCATTCCAAGGATCCCAGCCCCGGGGCCTGCCTGTGGGTAACGGGGGTGGGGTGAGGAGAGGTAGGGAGCAGCCTGGGCCCCGGCTGGTGTGGGGGGACCCTCCAGCAGCCCTGGCCCTGCACCCAGCGGGGATGCACTGGCCGGAGCAGGATGTGCCTTAACAAGCCCCCCATCTCCTAACAGCCTCTGCCCTGCTCAGCTCTTCTGGGCACCCTCACCCCGGGTCACCCGCTGGCACCACAGCCAGCAGCGGTGCGTGGGCTGGGGGCCTGCTCCTGGCAGGCTGGGCCCGCCGCAGAGAGGGAGTAAGTGCCCCACTTCCAGTGGCAGGAGAGATCCTGGGGGAAGGAACAAAGAGAACAGGCTGCCAGGCGCTGGTCTGGAGAAGGATGGCCCCGGGTCCGGGCACTCGCCTAGGACTGACCTTTCGGTTTAGTTCCTGGCTCTACCCAAGGCCTTGCGTGGCTGGGAAAGCGGCTTAGGCCCACATCCTTGAGCCAGGGAGGTTTTTCTTTAAGCTTATGGAAGGCTCTGGGCTTCAGTTCCATCTGTCAGTGGGGATGATGTCCAGCCTGACCTCCCCCGGGGGCGTGAGGTTCGGTGCGTTGGAGTCGGGAGGTGCCCAGGTACCACGGCGATGAGGCCATAGAAGGACCTTTGATAGCGTCTGCACAGGTCCAGAGTGGCACAAAGCTCCAAGGCTGCTGTGGGCATCTCCTTGCCATGGCGTCGCTAACATCTTCCTGAGCCTGGGCAGATGGAGTGAATGCGCCTGCTGGAACCTGGAGGTGACTCCCTGGACTCTCACCGCCCAGAACTAGCTCCTGGGCCCAGCTGCTTACAATTAGCCCTCGCTTTCCCCACTGGGTCTGTGCGGGAGTGAAAGTGAGCGCACAGGGCCTACATGGGGAGGGGAGGCTCATTCTCCCCTGGTAGCCTGTGGGTCCTGTACTTAGCAACTGACTGCTGGAAGATCCTCTCATGTGGATGGGGTAGATGCCATAGGCAGGGCCTGCTGTTCCGTTTCCTTTTGCCAGCTAAAAGTCTGTCCTCTGACTCTCGGGTCGGCTGTGCTGGGGGGTTAAGTGAAATGCTCTGCTCTGCACAGCCATAACCAGGGCTGCTGTGTGTGTGTGTGCAACTCCCAGGCTGACACTGGGGCAGAAATTGCTCTTCTGGCCTATAGCTTGTCTGTAAGGAGACTTCATCACTGTGGGCTGCCTGTGAGAATCCCTTAGGGCTTCTGCTCCTTGATAAGGAGAGTCTGGGTTTGCACAGGGCCCTGCACAACTCAGTTCTCCAACCCAAGGCAGAAGTACCCACAGCTAAATTCACTCTTCCTGGCCTGCTCTAGGCCACAACAGCTGTGCTGAGCTCCCTAGAGCCGAGCTGTAACAAAGCATAGGAAGGTGTTAGCAGGTCACCGCCAATGGAAACCACTGAACAGATGCTAAACAGTGGGCCAGTGTAATCCCTGGTGTAACTCCATTCAGTTAACGGAGTTACTCAAGGGCTGAATTAGCCCTGTGTTTCTCTTCATCTCTGGGTTACCCAGTCTCACTTGCTAGTCTTTAAACTCCCTCGTGTGTGGGATGTTGCCGTGTGTTTTAATGAAGCAATTAACCATTTGCTTTCCAACTCACCCAGCCTGGCTGCCTTGTAGCAGGGAGGGGAGTTAAGATACTTGGACCAATCAAATCCCTCTTTGTGATTGTCCTTCCACATTCTGTCCACACAGACCCTGTCTAACTCATTGCATTGTGAATGGTCAGGCCTAGTGCTGCCTTGCAGAGCCCAGGGTACTGCTCCCAAAGCCCAGAAGCAAAGGGAGAGCATGCTAGCTGCAGGGCTCCAACAGGTGATGCCTGGGAGACAGGGACAGTTTTCAGGCAGCTGCATGTCCCCCTCACAACTCTGGGCCCACTAAAGATAATACCTGCTAGGTGGAGCACCTCCTGGCTTAGCTGCTGGGGGGACAAGCCCTTCCCAAGCCCACTGCAGTGCCTGGGGTGTGTGCTGGAAGTTGCTCCTGTTCTGTAACACTAGAGTTTATCCTGAGGGGGGAAGAGCTCAGCAGTGAGAAGAGAGGGCATGACAAAGTCGCTTCCCAATCATACAAACCACACAACGCTCTCCTCCAAAGCAGCATTCCGAAGTGCTGTGAAGCAATGTTTGCTTTTGGAAAGGCTGGAAGCTTCTCTGATGCATTCTCCTGCCCCAGACGATTTGATTTGACCTGTCAGTGTTTTGTTTCCATTATTGACAGTGACTGTGAAATCCATGTATCCTTCCACTGCTCAGCTGTGAATATTCTAGACAGAGTGGTCTCGCATTTCTCTCCAGCAGGTGTGGATGTTATCTCTAAGCCTTGCTAATATCATGGCTGCTTCAACTGGTAATAGAACTGTGGCTTCCAAAAAACCCATTCATCTTGTATTTCTACAGCTCCTGATCTTATTCCCTTTGCCTGAGTGCAGCCAGAGCTGCTCTTTCTCTCCTGCCAATGGGACCCAGTATCTCCTGCCTCTGTCCTCTTCCATGGAGCTGTTTAGCCAGCTCCATCCATAGTGGTCAGCACTTTTCCTTCTTCCTCTCTGAATTCCATTCACAGCTACTCTCCTAATTGTCAAAACTTTCACTGGGCATTTGCTTTGACTGAAATAAAAAACTGCTGCCAGAGGACTTCTGTATTGCCCTTTTTAGCCCACGAAAGCTTATGCTCAAATAACTGTGTTAGTCTCTAAGGTGCCACAAGTCCTCCTGTTCTTTTTGCAGATACAGACTAACACGGCTGCCAGTCTGAAACCTGTCACTCCTGGACTGCATCACACTGGGCCCTGCTCCTGTTGTCGGATCGGTGAGGGCACAGGAGACTGCCTCTGTAGTTGCGGGCCTATTATTTGTTTTTAATTCTTCTTCTTTCATCGTCCTACGGGCTTGACTTCATCTTAAAAGGACAGGATGTTACTTGACTTTATAGGGGAAAAGTCAACTTTCAGTCTGCATTTCTCACATATCTGTCTTGTCTGCCATGAAGGGTGTGGGGAGAAGGTGTTAAATCATAGACATGCAGGGCTGGAAGGGGCCTCAAAAGGTCATCTAGGCCATTCTGCCGCCCCGGGGCTGGCAAGCAGAACTAAACATTTAGTTACTACTGAGCATCCCATGTACGTTGAGACCAGTCTGATCCCAAGAGCAAGAAACTAAACCACAGGCAGCCTTCTGTTCTGGGTAAGAAATGACATTCCCTTCCCCCGCCTGCGCCACACGTTCAGGTTCTCCCATTTTAAAGCTCTCTGTGAACATTGGGTTAAAAGCGTTCACGGGAACCGGAGCTGGGGGTGGCGGGGGACAGGCTGAGCTCGCAGCCACCTGCCCACTGTTGGCCTTGTCTCGGGGGCCCGGGCCGGTGCTTTCTCTAGGGCAGGGTGGTTAATGACCGGGCTGTGTCACATGCGGGTGCAGGGGCTGTGCAGCGCCGTGCGCTGGGCCTGGCCCAAAGCCTGGAGGGGGCCCCCAGCCCCACTGCGGTGAGGGGGGCTCTGGATTCTGCCCCACGCTGGGCGGGGCCAAGGGGCCCACGGGCGCTATCAGCAGGCAGGGCGAAGCCCAGCGCCCCCACCCGCTGCCAAGAGCCCAGCCCCGGGGCACGGCCCCTTTAAGGCGCGGGGCGGCTCCGGGCGCGGAGCTCTCGCGGGGCTTGGCGGCCGCGCTCTCGCGAGGCCGGGGCTGAGCGCTGATTGGCTGCGGGGGGTTGAATGTAAGATGGCGCCCAGGGAGCTGTGAGGGGAAAAGAGTCGGGCCGAGGCGGTGGCGGAGCGAGGCGGCGGCGGGGCCAGGGTGAGGCGGGGCCGGCCCGGGCCGAGCTGCGGCGGAGCGGGCTTTGCCGGGCCGGGGGAGACGGGCTGTGGCGGCTGGGCTGGGCGGGGCCTCCCCTCACGCGGGGGGAGGCGGCGGTGGTTCCGGGGGCGGCGCGGCCCCGCCGGGGAGGCGCGCGCCCGAGGAGTCCGGCGCGGGCCCGTTTGTTGTGTGGCGCTGCCGGGAGCGCGCAGCGAACCGAGACCCCGTGGGCCCGCTCGAGGCCCGTTGGCCTCCCGTGAGAGGAGGGGCGCGTCCCCGCCCTCTCTTCGCCCCGGGCGCGTCCCCGTGTCCTTCCCCCTCCCCTCTCCCAGCCGCGGGGCGGCCCTTTCCTGCGCCGCTGTTGCTCCCGGCCGCGCGCACGGGGCCGCTCGCTCCCGGCGGCGGGGGCGCGCTCGTCTCCCAGCGGCTGGGGGGAGGGGGGGCTCCCCCGCCCCGGACATGCTGCGGCCGGGCGCGGGAGTGTCCCGTCCCGGGGGCGGGCGGGCGGGCGGCCGCTCTCCGGGCTGCGCTGGGGGCGAGAGCGGCTGGTGCGGGGCCTGCTGCCGCCGCGGCGTGTGCAGCTGGAGAGCGGCTCTGCTGGGCCGCTGCGCAGGACCCCACCGGGCGGGCGGCCCCCCGGGAGCGCCCGGCCCCCGAGCCCGGCCGAGGGGTCTGGTCACGGGCCCGCAAGGGGCTAGAGCTCCTGCCTGAGTGACTGTCATTTCCTGCCCTGTCCGTCCCAGCATCTTGCCCCGGGCGTGGGGCTGGCCAGTTGTCCGCAGCTCTGGCTGACCCCAGACTTCTCTGGCCTGGAAGTTGTGTATCCACCCCAGGCACTGCTACAGCGCAGCTGGGCCCGCTCTCGCTTTTAGGGAACGTCAAGCGGAGATATACAGTAGATCTTCAGACCAGGCCTTGTCTATTCAGAGCCTTGGAAAAGCGCTGAGGCTCCTGAGTCCAGACATCTCTATTTTAGAGACAAAGCAAAGGTCGTAGTTGCTTAAAAGTTGCTTATATGCGGTGAAAACTGTTCACGAGATCAACCTTACTAAGCAATCTCCTGTCCTAGGAGACCTCTGCAAATTGAGTACCAGCTTGCTGCTCATTTATTGGAGAACATCTCCAGTAAGCACCTGATGGGTCAGGCTCTTGAGTGGTCTCTTAAGAAAGTTTTGCTGCATTGCACAAAACCTTAGTATATTTTGTAAAGTGGGTGAGTGGTTCAGTAAAGTACTAGTCAAGTCTGTTTACAGTTTTGTGTTTGTTAGCTGCAGCAAGAGAAGCAGATATTTTACATAGCTAAATTAAGAGGGGTTTAAAAAAGTCTTGAGGTGTAACCCACCATTTAACAGATGTGTATGGAGTTTAGCCTTCTTCCCCTTTAACACTGACTCTTTTTTTTTTTAGTTTTTGTTATCTCCTCAGAGAGCCTTAATTGGACTACTGGTCCCCAGCTCTGCCTAGTTACTCTATTCTACCTTGAACACTTGTGAGGAGAAAGGAGCAAGAAAAGGCCTCTGGACCTTATGGCAATATTTTTTTCCCCCACTGCTGCCTTGTTCTAAGTTTCAATAACTCCAGTGTCCATTGAAAAGTGTTATGTCAGTTCCAGCACAGGTCTCTGTCTCAGAGAAGAACATTCTGAACTCTACAAAAGATGTACATGGAGATCTGTTTGTTTTAATACATGTTCTTAAAATCTGGAAGTAAAACAAACTGGTTAGGAATTGGGCATGTCTTGTAATAATTAGTTAGGAACTATCTATTAAGGGTGTAGCATTATTATGATTATATTCATTTTGTGTTTTTCATTTTCTTAAGTCTCTTTTTAAAATACAATTTAACTTTAAAAAAAGAAAAGAAAAAAAAACTGGGGATAGAAAGGGCTTCTTTGTTCTGTCTTCTCCAGAATGTTACAAGTCTAAGAGCTCAGGACAAGTGCAGCAGAAATACCTGCAACATGGTGACTGGTGAGTCCAGATAGTCCACCTGCTGCAAATCTGTGTGTACATTTTCAGTATCTTTAGTCTAAGTTTTATGAACTAACCACTTATGCTCATGAACTTGAACTATTTTCCAGATCCTATTTAGTGGAAAATGCAATTAAGCTGAAAAGGGAGGAATTATATCCATGTATCCAAGCAGCAACCTTTGCTGGACAGTTTAAAAATGCATTCTGCCAAGTTTTAGCAGTGATGAGTATTCACTTCATTTTGAAATGGACTGTACATAATGGATAAACTGAGTGCATAAACTGATCCATCCTGATATTTTAATAGCTAATGGTAAAGGTATTTGCCTGCCTGCTATTATAAATTTGCGTACGTTCTAGTATAAAATATTTTTTTTGCTGTTGAATGCAATACTAACTTTCCATAAAGAGAATTATATTAAGTGTGTGCTTGGAAACCTGTACAGGTTTTTATTTAAAAAAATAAAAATCTATTTGTTGATGCTGAGTAATAAATATGCCTGAGGGAGGTGGTATGTTAGGTGGTCGAGGGGGGAGGCTTAGTCCTTTTTGTACTTTGTTTTTTAAACTCCTGCTCATTACAATGGAAAAAGAAGGCTTCAATACATGTTACCTTCCTGAATCTACAACCAGCACTAATACCTCTGCTATTGCTCATACTTTTGCCAAGGGGAAGAAGAGTGAAACTAACAAGATCCTGATCAGTTTAACTACTGCAGTTCCATATTTATGTAGGTAGCCTTGAAATGGACAAGAATTTGGTTGTCAGTTTAGCTGGGCTGCTGCTTAGAAAAACTGAGACTTGTTTTTAATTTCTCTCTCTAAATAAAAAGGGAGACTAGGAATGGAGCACTTGAGATTCCAGTCTGCCTCTTTCCCAATCTCTCAGGACGTTGGGAGAGGTAGAATAGCAGAGACTCCCCTACTCTTTGGTGCAAGGACCATCTTTGTTCTGTTTGTACAGTGCCTAACATAAGGGGGTGCTGGTCCATGACTAGTGCCATGCACTCTGGATAATATGTATATTCGATAATACTCCGAAGGTGCTTAGATACCACAGTGATAAATGCAGTGTAAGAACTTAGTAGAACAGCTGTCAGGAGGCTCTGGGATTGGGAGGGAGAGGAAAAGGAAACTTCCTTCCAGCTGACTGTAGGGGAAGTAAAAGTGGGCTTCTGATTTCAGCTGACTACTAGTCAGAAGCTAATTGAGAGACTGAACACCTGAGTCAGGTCAAGGGACAGTAAGTAAGAATCCCAGCACTTGTTCTACTTCCTCAGCTGTTGGAAGTAATGGATGGCACCTTGGTTCTCAAGCCCCTAGACCTCAGTGGTGGTGGGTCCCTCCTTATTTTTTATCTGCCTGTACTAGTAGATCTAGATTTCTGGGTTGTGGGTTTTTTTGCTTTTGGTTTTTAAGCTCTGCCACAGAGCAGTCAGCTGTATATGTGAAAACTGCTTCCAGCACGAGGATCAAGATTTTTCACAAGTAACTAGAGATTTTTTTGGGGGCGGGGGTGGTCGGTTTTTGGGTGCCAACCTTGAGACATTTGAGAGGAGTCTCTCAAAATTGCTGAGCACCTGCCTTCTGACAGTTAGGCCCGTTTAATGCATCTCAAATTGGGCACCCAAAGTCGCTATTCACGTCTGAAAATCTTAGTCAAGGTACTCAGGCCAAATCTCTGCAAACTTCAGTAGGCTTAAATTCCAACCAAACACACGCAAACATGGAAAACTTAACAATTCTCTACTTCAAAGTATCATCCTGGGTTTCTGTTTTCTTTCAGTGAGGTTTAATACTCATTTCAGAATTTGTTGATGAAGGCCTGGTGGTCTGCTGCAGCACTGAAAACATATTCGCAAGGCCAGGGTTTCATGCTGGTTTCAGCATGGGTGTAGATAGTGTCAAATGTTTTCTTCCTGAGAGAAGGTAAACTGTTTAAAGATGTTTGGAGTGTGTTCTTGGTGGCTTCTGGGGAAACTTGTCACTGAGTCGGCAGTGACATGAATAGCTTCGTTAGTTGTGTGTCACGTGTAGAGCTGGTTAGAAAGCTTGTCCAAGTGTAACTTCAGTGAAAGACAGATATTTTTTTAATCTCCCCCTCTTTTCCCCCCCCCCCCCGATTATCAGATAGTTGTATGGAAGCTTCTGCATGCTGGGTTATAAAACATTGTGGCCGAAGTACGGTGGCAAATGCAGCTATTCTGTATTAACATCCTTCTCTTAAATAAGTGAATAATGTAAGCTTGTACTTTTTATTTGTGTAAGCACAACAGTATAGTTGTGTTCACTATAATTGCTTAGATTTTTCCACAGGAACCCATTGCAGACACTTGTCACTTATTTTTAAGGTCCCATAAGTTCTGTTTTGCAAGAATTGCCTCTCACACATTCTCTGCCTTTTGAGATCCATACCTCTTTGACTGCAAGCCTGACCCACGTGCTAGTAGTGACTTGTATCCGAGTCCTTCCTGCATGTAGTGTCATGAGTGTGGTGCTGCCTGGCCAGATCGGAGTGGGATTCAGACCAACAATGAGAAACGATTTAGGGTCTGATCCAGCTCCCATTGCTAGAACTCTGTTGCACTTAATGTTGACAGCCTATTACTAAACCTCCTTTTGCTTGCACACTGCTTTAGAAATAACACTTTGGGCCACCTTGTTGAACGAATGTAGTCAGTCTCTTGTGACCAAATCAGTGCTGAAATGTAGTACAGGTTCTTTTTTCTCATCTATTATTTCTGTAGTCCCAATCACCATAATGTGTATATATAGTGTTATCTGTATGTGTCCCTGTCTCTTCTTCTGTGTACATAATTAGGCCCAGTCATCGAAAGTTCCCTATCCCAGTAATTGTGCCTGCAACCCCATATCTCCACACAGCATTTCATGACCACATCAGTAGTGGTAAGGTTACCATCTAAATGTGTTTACCCTTCACCACAAGTTATTACTGCCATAGGAACAAGAATACACTCACAGAAAAGGTGATAGTGAAATAGGAATACTTCTTGTATTTAAACAAGATAGGTCAGCAATTCAAACAGTACCTGTGAGATAATACCCCAGATGTTAATCTTGTTCTTGGGTGATTCCTCATTTTGGTTTTTTTTTCTCTGTGCTCTTACTTTCTCCCTGATCTTGTTGGTTTCTTTTGCTCTGTTTTCCTTTCTTCACCTTACATATATGTCCTTCCTACTATACCCTGCTTCATGTTGATTTTTTCCTCCTAATATTTGCTAATAGGAGTGTGAGGCCTACTGTTGTCCACTTTTTCAAGACCTCACTGCTTCTTTCCAGGTGCACCAGGCCCATTTAATGGAATCTTTGGATTTCAGCATTCTGTCCCCTGTCCTTTTAAAGAAGTCTGAAAATTCTGCTCCGCAAAGAGAGAGAATAATCCCAGTCCTAATCCCAGTGTAAATGTGGAGATACTATCACTTCATACTTCCCTATCTCCTCCTTCCCATTAGTTACCACAGAGTGTTATTTTGTTGCCTAATGGGTTATGATACTTGGTTCTGTCACTTCTGTAGCTATAAACCAATCCCTTAGGCAATAGCTTCTCAAATGTTCTTGATACTATATATAGTATTCCATGTTGTAAATGAACACATACAATTCAATAAGGGTTAATTTAGCCTATTCAGCACTGGTCTGACCTGGGACTGAGTGCATTACTATACGTCATCAGCAGGAGACAACACTCTGGAGAGAGCTCTTTATACAGGGCAAGTAAGCCTGAAGGGTGGGTAGCAGTGTCCAGTTGTGACTCTTAACAAGGGATTAATTAAAGAAATGCTTAGCTGCATAAAATGGCATGTAAAACTACAGCATTTGTCTCTTAAGGCTTCCGGCTGTCTCTGTTTGTCACGCAGAAATCCAATGTGTGTAAGATGTTCTCCATTGGCTTCATGTGTACCCTTGTACTGTATGACTATGAAAGTTGTGAAACAAGAGTCTTAACTTTCTCCTTTGTTAAGGAATCCTAAGGACCTTGCAATATGAATAATTCTCTGGAGAACACCATTTCCTTTGAAGAATACATCCGTGTGAAAGCACGAACAATCCCTCAGCACAGGATGAAGGAGTTTCTCGACTCTCTTGCTTCCAAGGGGCCTGAAGCTCTCCAGGAGTTCCAGCAGACAGCCACCACCACCATGGTATATCAACAAGGTGGAAACTGCATTTACACGGACAGCACAGAGGTGGCCGGATCTTTGCTTGAGCTTGCCTGTCCCGTTACAACCAGTGTCCAGCAGCAAACCCAGCAAGAGCAACAGATACAGGTTCAGCAGCCACAACAGGTCCAGGTAAACATCTTTGAATTATCATTTCGAATTTATGCATTAACTTGTAAGTCAGAGGTACAGGTGTCTACATTTGGGATGTGCAACATGCAGGTCAGAATTTTAAAAAGTAGGAATAATTTGAACACTAGTCTGTGGACACCTAGCTTTCCATGTATCAGAATTATTCTTTTTTCATATGAGAAGTTTGGTAGATAATGTCTCATGGCATTACTTCTGCAGAGCCCCACTATTGGAGCAGTTCCATACCTAGCAATGAGGTGGTGTAAACTTTCTGAGAAATAGTTGCAGTTTTGGTGTGTGTGCAACTCCCTCAAACCCTACATTTCATAGGAAGTGGCTATAAATACCCCATCCCGTCTAGTGGCCTATTAATTTTCTCTTTGCTTGCTGGAATAGTCATGGAACCAACCTCTCATTTTTCTGTTCTTTTCATAGAATAGTTCAGATAGGTGTAGGATACACCTGATAATTTTGGCTTAATTGTTGTAGTTCTTGGGCTGTTTTGAAGTTTTGCTGGTTTTGGGTCACCTTGTGCCTTGCCCAAGCTGGTAAGATCCATCTAACAAAAGTGAAAGGCATTCTCCTTGCCCTGCTATTTTCTGTTTCTTATGGGCCTGAAAAGTGTTTTGTGCCTTGGGAATGGCCACTCAAACCCAGATTGTGATATCTGCAAGGACTTCTCTGAAAGTCTGAGGAGAACTCTGACGCTTTCCCGGGGTATCTAGGGTTGTGAGGCACCTTGCTAGCCCCTGCCCTTAGCATGAGGAAGCCTTGTCTGTGCCTGCCAGGGATCAGCTCCCCAACAAGCCACAGGGTAAACAGGCACTCCCCTCCAGACCTGCTCAGTCTCTACTCCCTCTCCACAGGTTAGCAATATCCACACTCCAACCTTTGAGCCTTCCAAGCATCCCTCTGGAGTGACAAACCCTTGATGCACCAGTCACTCACTGAATTCACAGACCCACTGCTCCCAAAGAAACACTGTCATTGTCAAAGCACTCAGATCTGTATAAAGTGAAAGTTTGTTTAATGAAGTACTGCATAGAGATTCAAGAAGTAGCAAGTCAAAGTATTTGAAACACATGGTTACATGTACAATAAAATCATTATATGCCTTCTAGAACCTAGATTTAGTTAACCAGATACTGTCTTGTCTAATGAATTAGCTTACCTGGTCTTTGCAGTGTTTTCCAGCCAGGTTGGTTGTGACCCTCATTTCATAAGAAAGAACATGCTGACAGTTCATCTCTTCTCAGTGAAGGATGAAGGGTGTCTTTTTGCACCCAAAGGAATACCCGCAACAATCCATTGTCTTTACTTGTAAACAGGATCCCCCCATGCTAATGTTTTTTCCTGTGTGCTGCTTTCTAGTTGTCTTTACCGAATCAATTAGTATTCGACTCAGACTATAGATAGGCCACCGGACAATATACATATGACCAGCCAGAGAGAGATGAGCATCTCGTCCCTCCTACCTGACAGGAGAAAATTTATCACCACTTGGTGACTTGCCTTAACTTGCATATCCTTAAGAACATAATTTTCAGCACAGAAATATAACTTCTTGAATATTACCTGTATATGTGTTTCACAATGACTACTGGTTCTCGATAGAGACCTTACATGCCCCACTCTGGTGAATTATTATGCCTATAAGTGACCCAGAGGATCCCTGTAAAACCCCATGCATCCCCTTGGTGCCCTCTGTCAGTTGGCATCAAGAGGTTCCTGGGTCACAAGGACTATGCAGTGGACTCTGTCCCTGCAAAGGACTGATAGCCTGTGAGTGTAGGAGACCTTTCCTAAAATGGACCCCCTGGCATGGCCCCTGTGCAAAACCTCAATGCAAATCCCAGGCTAAAAGGGGCCATTCTCTTGTAACGATATCCTGTAGGGAACCCTTGAAACCGTTTCCAGGGTTCCCTACAGGATGTTTTCAGGGCCTGAAGCTGGGGTCAAGGAAACCCCTCTTGTGTCTTTTGGAAACTACTGATACAGTATGGAAGGAAGGAGGGGCTCCAGCAAGGATCCTGTTGAGACTAACCAGACACCATGGAAATGGCTTTCCAAGATCTTGATAGTCCCAAGAAGGGTAGGATTGTCTTATGAATGGTCCAACTGACCCAGATACATACAGAGAGGTGCCCACTGGTTCACCCTGGCCAAAGCACCAATAGTCAACACTTTTTGAAGGCTCTGGTGGAGGGAATGTCAACATTTGAAACCATCAGTGCTAAGCCTACTCATGCTATGTGGAGTCACTCTTGGTTCCTTTTTCTCCTCCTCAGATGTTGTCTTAACCACTTCCTTCTGTGCTCTGAGTGACACGAGGGCCTTTCAGAACACAGTGGGCCAAACAGCATAGCTCTGGGGATTCCTTTGGCAGCTTTACCCAGAAAGTCATACGCTGACAGCTTGGAACCCACCCACATTTCTCCCCCGGCTGTAGGAAGCTCTGCAAACTTTTCCCTTCTTCCCCCCTCCCCCCCCTCGCTTCCTGCACCTATTGCTCCTCAGCTGCAGGAGGGAGGGATCTCTGTATAGGGATCTGCTCCCCCATCTGCCCAGAACCCCCCCCGATGAGCCCCATTGTACCTGGACCACCCCAACGAGCCACCCTGATCCAGGCCCAATCAGCTTCATCTGGATGCCCCCACTGAGCCCCCCCATACCCAGACCCCCCTTCCGAGATCTGTGATCTCCCACCTCTGTGCAGCCAGTGGCCTGTGCTCCCCAATGCCATGCTAGAGCCGCCACATTTATTTGACACACACAATTTTCAGAATTTTAAAATATTGTGTGCAGAATTTTTTAATGGCACAGAATGCCCTCAGGAGTAGAGAGGTTTGGGAATGCTTTGAAGTATGGGCCAGGCATTGCTCTCTAGCAGCCCCTACTGGATCACTTAAGGAGTGGTGTTGGTTACACTAGCAGGGAGTGGCTTGCTACAATGTAGGGCTGTTGGAAGGATAAAATATTGAAGATTTATTATTGGAGGGAGTGGGGGGCAATGGTGATAGGAAAGCAAAGTAGGAATAGGTTCAGTATCCCGTTACTTGGGTCCTCACTCAGTATCTCAGTTCAGATTAAGTCAGTTTGGTGACAGTTAAGGATGTTGAAGGTTTCCTTAGCTTCTGGAGAAGCTGTAAAGAATTAGCAGCTCACTAAGCGTGATTCTTTAACTGTGTCATCCTCCCTTCTTCCTGGGTTTGCCTCTTACCTAGGTTCTACATCTATGGATGTCTGGAATAATGGGTACACAAACATAGGAACAGTTTTACAAGACATGCTAGTATATCAGTAGTTAGGATTTAGCTCTTGGGGAGTAGCAGGTTGTCTCAGGCCTTGCCAATGAAACTCCTTTCCTCTTCTTCTCCCTCGATTTCAGTAGGTATATGATCAGAATCTAAAACAAGGGTTAAAATAGGAAAATGCTGGTGGCGCTGCCCTGGCTGTTTCTAGGAATGGAGATGGCTTTTGCTTTGAAATAACCAGTCTTGCCACCTTTCTAGCTGCACTTTCCTACAGTTGGAGATTGTCGTCTTAGTATGTAATAGAGAGCCTACTCCCCTCCAATGAAATAAGAAATAAAAGTAGTGCCTTCTCCTGGGGACTAACGGCATTTTGGGTTGTATAAGTAGGGGCATTGCCAGCAGATTGAGGGACGTGATCATTCCCCTCTCTTCGGCATTGATGAGGCCTCATCTGAAGTACTGTGTCCAGTTTTGGGCCCCACTCCACAAGAAGGATGTGGAAAAATTGGAAAGAGTCCAGCGGAGGACAACAAAAATGACTAGGGGGCTGGAGCACATGATTTATGAGGAGAGGCTGAGCGAACTGGGATTATTTAGTCTGCAGAAGAGAAGAATGGGGGGGGAAGATTTGATAAGTGCTTTCAACTACCTGAAGGGGGGTTCCAAAGAGGATGGATCTAGACTGTTCTCAGTGGTACCTGATGACAGAACAAGAAGTAATGGTCTCAAGTTGCAGTGGGGAAGGTTTAGGTTGGATATTAGGAAAAACTTTTTCACTAGGAGGGTGGTGAAGCACTGGAATGGGTTACCTAGGGAGGTGGTGGAGTCTCCTTCCTTAGAGGTTTTTAAGGTCAGGCTTGACAAAGCCCTGGCTGGGATGATTTAGTTGGGGTTGGCCCTGCTTTGAGCAGGGGGTTGGACTAGATACCTCCTGAGGTCCCTTCCAACCCTGATATTCTATGATTCTAAGAGGTGCAGAGCTTTGTGTACATTAAGGCAATGGAACAGACTTTCTGATCTGAAAAAGTGAATATAAGGAAAGCAGTGGATACCCTGAGAATATGAAGCACAGAGCAAAATATCTTTTTAAATGTAAGGGACCCTGTCAACCTGATCAGGCCCCCCTTTGTGCACTGAGATCTATCCAGCATTCTGGGAGTGGTTTCTAGTGTCGCAGAGGGCAGCAATTAAAGCATACACCCCTTCATTGTGTGGCGGTCTCTGAGAAATTGGAAGATTCTTGTCCTATCAGCTTTTCATTCACATTCTTCTTGTTTTGTGTGAAGCTGTGAAAACAACATTGCTTTTTTTGTTTACTTCCTATTTGTATCTCTGCATCACTGATATCGGGACCACCCTACAATGAGGGCTTGAGTACAGTTAGTGTATTTTAAGTAGCTGTGCAAAAATAGTGCTGGGTGGTGGGGGTTTTTTGTCCAGGTATCTCTCATTGTGTTTTGAAAATCCAAGCCTAAAGAGCACCTGAATGACTTAAGCATGAGTCCCATTGAAAGTGCTTCTAAGGCACTTAGGTGCTTCTGAAAATCCCACCCAAATTTTTATCTCTGCCTCTTTTAAATACGGGACAATAAAGACTGATTTTTGTAGATGAGATGAGTATTGGTGAATAAAGGAAAAGAAATTACAAACTGTGAAACATTAGCCCATGTGTGACTTCATCTATTTCAGTTAACTGCCTGGTCAGATCATTCATTGATGCAGCTTTAAGTTGTGTTATTGGCAAAAGGCCAAATGATTCTTGTTACCTTGTAGGAAATCATATCAAATCCACATCTGCATTACAGTGTGGTGCACACTGCTCTAGCCCTGCAGTAGGAACGATTAAAGTTCGTTGTACTTCCTGTGAGTAGAATCAGCTCTTTTCAACAGGAGGGGACGTAAAAAAATGGTTCTGTGAATGATGCCTCCTTGCCTACCTCAGTTTTCCTTGGCAACTTTTAAGTTATTGCAAATGAATCCTTGAAACATTTTAATAAGACCTTTTGGAAATCTGAGCTTTTCAGGGAATGGGCGTTTTGGGTAAGGATCACTGTTTGGGTGCTACTGCAATACACACAACATAAAAGTGAGAAACAAAGTCCCCAGTCAGTGCTAGATCCCCGTTTTGCAAATGGAAGTCCATGCCCCAAAGAGCTTACCGTATAATTTTGAATCCAATAGGTGGGCCAAATAAGAGGGAAGGATAAGGAAAATAAGAGCATGCAGTTACATAGCTTAGCTCTTGGTTCCAGATGGCTCCAGATTGTCAAACCTTTAAAATAAATTTGCTACCCCCGAATAATGTGTTCCATGGCCATCATTGGTTCCCTGGTTTCTTCTAAACATCATAGAAGTGGGATTTGCGGCAGAAGAGAGTGGTGGCCTTGTCGGTTAACTCATGTGAGGAGTTCCATGCAGCCCCTTGTGCTGGGAAAGAATCATGTGGATGTTTATGGAACAAGCAGAGAAATGGCCATTCAAGGCTAGTATAATTGGTAGAGCAATGGGGCGGGTGCAGTATGGTAACAGGAGCAGATGAGTATGGAGGGACAGAGTTGTAAAGGGCCTTGAAGATGAGGACAAGTTTTAATTTGGTGCAGTGCGGAGCCAGTAGAGGGATTGGAAGATGGGGGGGGGGGGGGGACATAGCTTCATAAAAGTATAGGGTTGGAAGGGACCTCGAGGTCATCTAGTCCATCTGCCTCAGCAAGAGGGGGACCAAGTAAACCTAGACCATCCTAGACACACGTTTGTATAACCTGTTATTAAAAATCTCCAACAAGGGGGATTCGACAACCTCCCTTGGTAACCTGTTACTGTTCTTAACTGTCCTTATAGTTGGAAAGTTTTTCCTATCATCTAATCTGAGTATCCAATGTGGCCAATGACAGGCCTGGAAGAATATTTATAGCTGTTAAAATGAGAATAATTGAATCTTGGATTCCTGTCGGTCCTGAGACTGACTGTCTGGTGATACTGGCAGAAGGAGTTAGCGTAGACTCTTTTGAGCTTCTTCCAGATACGATGGTGAAATGTAATGTCATCAGTGTGTCTGTGTGAAGTTGCTTCTCTGTGAACCTTAGTGATACCTTGGGGTAGTTTTGACTCCATAGCTTTAGGAGAAAGAGGAAGGTAGGATTCTTTTTTTTCCTATACTAAAAATCAAGATTGTTCTTTGGGTGTAAATCTTCCCTTGCATTATTTCAAACCAAGACTATGCAATGTGGTGTTAAATGCCTGAGAACCTGAAAGTGAAATTAAGCATGTTCTTCTTGTCTAAGCAGAGTTAAATGGAAATGACGAACAGGTAGCTAGACTCTCAAAATTCCTCCAGTTCTGAAAATCTGTGGCAAAGGTTACTTAATTAGGAAAACATCAAAAAGCCATTTTTAACCTAAAAGTGTCCCTTTCATTTAAACCACAATGTGTTCGAGGTCTGCAATTCCTTCCAACGTGATACCCATTCATTAGTGTCCAGTATCAGGGGGTAGCAGTGTTAGTCTGTATCCACAAAAACAACGAGGAGTCCGGTGGCACCTTAAAGACTAACAGATTTATTTGGGCATAAGCTTTCGTGGGTAAAAAACCCACTTCTTCAGATGCATGGAGTTTCCATTAATTAGTGCTTCTCTTAGTCCCAAGGTTAGATAAGTCGACCTCAGTTTCTATGTATAAACACTATACCCCTCCTCTAAGAGTTATCCTAATTTATTTTAGTTAGTGCCCATTATGTGTGTGAAGTGACATGATGATTTTGGGGAACTGAGCAGGAACGAAACCTATTGCCTCATTCTTGAAGCATCCTACAGATGGAGAGATTTGTGAGTCAAACGTTTGCATTTTGTAGCAAGGTGAATATTAAAGAATGTTAACACAAGCATTATGATTAAGGCTACGTTTTAGTCACAGGTATTTTTAGTAAAAGTCATGGACAGATCATGAGCAGTAAAAAAACCATGGCCTGTGACTAAAACTTGGGGGCCCGGGACCCCCGCTGGTGCTGGGGCGGGGCAGGTGGTGCCGCACAGCCTGGGACCCCTGCTGGTGCTGGGGTGGGGCAGGTGGCGGCGCACGGCCTGGGACCCCCCGCTGGCTCTCTACCTGGCTCTGCCCCTCCCTTTTCTTCTTTTCCCCCCCCCCCTTCCCCGCAGCAACAGTTGGGGATGAGGGAGCTCTGGGTGGTGCTTACCTGGGGGGCTCCCTGGAAACGGCAACATCTCCCTCACTCAGCTGCTAGGCGGAGGTGTGGCCAGGCAGCTCTGTGCGTTGCCTCCACCCAGAGCACCAGCTTCGCAGCGCACATTGGCGGGGAACCGCAGCCAGTGGGAGCTGCGAAGCCAGTGCTCTGGGTGGAGGCAGCGCACAGAGCTGCCTGGCCACACCCCCAGGTAAGCACCACCCAGCGCCCCAATATCCTATCACATGCCCCTCCCCCTCTCACACCCAAACTCTGCTGCAGGGGTGGGGCACGGTGGCCCAAGACTGCCCATGGGGCTGCCTGAGCCACATCTGGTGCAGGGGCTGCTGCAGAGGTCACGGAAAGTCTCGGAATCCATGACCTCTGTGATAAACTTGCAGCCTTCATTATGATTAATGTGTTTGCATCAGGTGTGACCTTCTGTTGATTTGCTATGAGGTAGGCTGGGTCTCTAACGGTGCACGTTCTATCAGTGCTGACAGTTCTGAAGGGTATTCTCCGCTTCCTGGGATGCCCGATGTCTGTTTTATAGACTGGAGTTGTTTGGGAAGTGGTGTGTGATACCGTTTGTGAATTTCTTCAGTTGAGAGGTGCAATGAATTGTGCTGAGGAAATCCAGCATTCACTCTGCCTTCCCTTTGTCAGATCGCTTTGAGATCTCCTTAGGCAAGATGCTTCTCTCTTTTCCTATACTTCCTCTAGGATCTTGTTGATCAGGATTAGTATAATAAATTAATACAAAAGTGAGCACATCGGAGAGCTCTAGAATATAGACCGTATTGTCTGTTCATGGCCTCACCATTGAACTAAAGTTCTTGTGTTTGAGCACTAACGATTGAACTTTTGCTGTTATAGGTACAAGTCCAGGTCCAGCAGTCCCCACAACAGGTCTCTGCCCAGCAGCTCTCTCCCCAGCTCACTGTCCACCAAGCCTCAGAGCAGCCGATACAGGTCCAAGTTCAGATCCAAGGCCAGGCACAGCAGCAGGCGTCCCAGACAATACAGAGTCAGTCTCTTCAGAGCCCTAGCCCATCTCAGCTGCAAGCGGCTCAAATCCAGGTGCAGCATGTACAGACTGCCCAACAGATCCAGGCCACTGAGATCCAGGAGGAACACATACAGCACCAACAGATCCAGGCCCAGCTTGTGTCTGGACAGGCCATTGCTGGTGGCCAACAGATCCAGATCCAGACAGTTGGGGCACTGTCACCTCCACCTTCTCAGCAGGGCTCACCACGGGAAGGCGAACGGCGGATCGGCACCGCTAGTGTCCTTCAGCCAGTGAAGAAGCGTAAAGTAGATATGCCTATTACTGTGTCATATGCTATTTCAGGGCAGCCAGTTGCCACAGTGTTGGCCATTCCTCAAGGCCAGCAGCAGAGTTATGTATCTTTAAGGCCGGACTTATTAACAGTGGACAGTGCCCACCTATACAGTGCCACTGGGACCATTACTAGCCCCACTGGAGAGACTTGGACCATCCCTGTTTACTCAGCTCAGCCACGTGGTGACCTTCAGCAGCAAAATATAACCCACATCGCCATCCCCCAGGAGGCCTACAATGCTGTCCACGTCAGCGGCTCGCCAACAACGCTGGCTGCTGTGAAGCTGGAGGATGACAAGGATAAGATGGTGGGAGGTGCATCTGTAGTGAAAAACTCACAGGAGGAAGTGGTGCAAACTATCGCTAACTCGCTCTTTCCAGCACAGTTCATGAATGGCAACATCCACATTCCAGTGGCAGTGCAGGCCGTGGCAGGGACGTACCAGAATACAGCTCAGACAGTGCACATATGGGACCCGCAGCAGCAACAGCAGCCCACACCCCAAGAGCAGGGGCAGCAGCAGCAGCTACAAGTGACTTGTTCTGTGAGTAAAACTGCTTCTGTTATGCATGCCCTTGATTTTAATGACATGTTGATGGTGTGAGGGGAGAGATGCTGTCTGTCAGGTATCCTGTGCTTCACAGGATCCTTCTAAATATTACATGTCTACATTCCAATCATCTACGCATGTCACTGAGCATTTGACCAGTCCCCAGCTGTGCATCTGTGTGTCATGTCAGTCACTTTGGACAGGGGCATGATTATGGGGGGCAAGAATCAGAAGGTGAAACTGCTGTTCTGGCCTCTAGTGTCAATGAGGCAGTATACTTGTAGCAAATTTTATATTAGCAGGTATTTTTAATACTTCAATACTCTCCTGTGCTGAGTTAATGTTCTGAGCTGTTCTTGTTACTGTATTGGAATAGAGCCCCCGCTAGTGGAACTAATGTGATGCACCAGATGCTAGCCACTTCACCAGTCACTTTGAATCACTCCGCTCAGAGTAGCACCAGACACTTGACAGAAAGCTGAGGGTTTGTCAGCTGATGGAACACATCTCATTGATGATCAGATGTACCAGTCTGTCTCTACACCATGTCCCGTTTCTAGTAAATGCCTGGTGTGCAGGAATACAGACATAATATGAATGGGTACTGGAAACTAATTTAAACAGCATCTTTTTTTAGAGTGCTTGGTGTACACAATGGCCAAATATCTTGCTGTCTTTACAGGGAAATAGGTAACTTAGGGGCAAACCTCTTTAAAAACATTTTACATTTTAGCTTTTTTAAATTTCATAAATCCTTTTGTATGTAAATGTCTGTTACTACACACATATAGGCATGTCAGCTCTGAACATTGTGCTAGTCCACGGGAACAAGAAAGTGACTAGTATGTCACTAACGGAATTGCAAAACCCATGCACCAAAATCCACCAGCATAAATGTTTTTAGAGAAGATTTTTAAAACTTAAGATGCTAGTACAAATTCATAGATTTTTTTTTTTTCATAGATTCTAGGACTGGAAGCGACCTCGAGAGGTCATCGAGTCCAGTCCCCTGCCCTCATGGCAGGACCAATACTGTCTAGACCATCCCTGATAGACATTTATCTAACCTACTCTTAAATATCTCCAGAGATGGAGATTCCACAACCTCCCTAGGCAATTTATTCCAGTGTTTAACCACCCTGACAGTTAGGAACTTTTTCCTAATGTCCAACCTAGACCTCCCTTGCTGCAGTTTAAGCCCATTGCTTCTTGTTCTATCCTCAGATATGCACCCACCTTATAGCAGCCCCATCTAAGTTTTATTTGCCTAGTTTATCAATAAGAATATCATGCGAGACCGTATCAAATGCCTTACTAAAGTCTAGGTATACCACATCCACTGCTTCTCCCTTATCCACAAGACTCGTTATCCTATATATCGATCCCCGATCGCTCTGCCCTCGACTCCTGTACTCCACCAGGAGGGAGGGATAGTTCAGTGGTTTGAGCATTGGCCTGCTAAACCCAGGGTTGTGAGTTCAATCCTTGAGGGGGCCATTTAGGGATTTGGGGCAAAAATCTGTCTGGGGATTGGTCCTGCTTTGAGCAGGGGGTTGGACTAGATGACCTCCTGAGGTCCCTTCCAACCCTGATATTCTATGATTCTATCAAAGAAAGCTATCAGATTGGTTTGACACGATTTGTTCTTTACAAATCCATGCTGGCTATTCCCTATCACCTTACCACCTTCCAAGTGCTTGCAGATGATTCCCTTAATTACTTGCTCCATTATCTTCCCTGGCACAGAAGTTAAACTAACTGGTCTGTAGTTTCCTGGGTGGTTTTTATTTCCCTTTTTATACAAGGAAGCATTTATTTAAAAAATAATTTAAACTTGACTGCAACCTTAGTTCCATAATACACATGGTGGTGGGAGTATCCTCTCTTGCTAGGTGTCAGACTAGTAGCCATATGCCTCAGTGGTTTTCATAGGATGAAATTCAGGTTCTGTTGAAGTAAATGTGAGTTTCCACTGACTGCAGTGAAGCAATGATTTCACCCACAGGTTTTAAGGTCCGAAGGGATCATTTTAATTAATCCTTATCAGACGTCCTGCATAACACAGGCCATAGAATTTCACCAAGTGATTCCTACGTCAGTCCTATAACTTTTGGTTGAAGTAGAGAGTCTCTTTTTAAAAGGATGTCTAGCCTTGATTTAAAAGAACCCACCACATCTCTCAGTAAGTTCTAGTGGTTAATTACCCTCCTTAAAAACTGCCTTATTTCTGGTCTAAATTGGTTTAGTTTCAGCTTCTAGCCATTGGATGTTCTGCCTTCATCTGCTAGATTACAGAGCCCTCCGATCTCCAATCTCCCCCAGCCTCCCATGGAGGCAGGTACTTTAGCCCATGATCAAGTCACCTCTTAATCTTCTCTTGGGGAAACTAAATAGGTGGAGCTGCTTTAGCCTCACTGCAAGGCAGGTTTTTCCAGCCCTCTAGTCATCCTTGTAGCTCTCGTCTGAACTCTGTCCTATTTGTTATCTTTTGGAAGTGTGAACCCAAGAACTGGAAGCAGTAGTTCAGTAATGGTCTGACTAACCCCTCATACAGGAGTAATAACCCCTCCCTACGTCTGCTTAGCATTCCCCTGCACAGCAGTACAGCACACCTATAGCACCTTCTTGGTCTGCTGGGGAGTAGTGTGTCTTCTAGTGCCAGGAATATCTAGGCAAGTTGGAATTCAGTCTTCCATTCTAGAGGAAGGGTGATAAAGCTGCCAGGATAACTAAACCTCTGCCCTTCTGGGCCTGTCCCTGTGCCCACCTGTAGAGTTATCCTTTTTGGATTATTACTGAAAAGGAAAGGATGGGTCCTTCTGACCCCCTTTGCTGCTGTAGGAGTATCTTGAGGAGTTTGACCTGCTACTGCTGTGGAATGAGCTTCTCAAAACCCAGAGCTTTTCGCAGTACTTACTGATATGCGCCCCTCCCTGCCCCCAATATCCATCTAGCTACCGGCTGTCTGGGCAGGTATGTTGTTCATGAGTAAGGAAAAGTAGAAGCATGTCAATCAATTCACTGCACTGGGAATTGCTTCTCCAGCCCAACTGCCAGCCCTTAGACTGAGAGTGATTGTGAGGTACTTGAGGAAGATAGGCAGTGCTCTTCTTGTGCTAGACTAAGTGTCAGTGAAAACTTTGTCATTTCATGGGGAGCAAGGAGACAGCATTCAAGAAGAGTCGGTCTGCAAATGTGGGGCCATGCCTCACCCCTGGGCTCTGTCTTTCCCCAAGACAGTTGTTTTTGTCAAGTTAAGCTTCATCCCTGTTTGCCCTGATGGTAAAAGCAGAGCCCCTTCAATTAAAGGCCTTGGTCTCAGATTCTGCCCTAGCTCCACTTTCTGTAATATAGGTGCTGTTGTGTAAACAGCCGCTGGCAGGTGATGAGGAGAGCTGACACTGGGATGCACTCAGTCTGTGTCTAAAAACTCATGTCTGAGGTTATTACAGGGTTTGTGCCTTTAGCAGACTTGCTTTTCATTGGTCAGTAATGCTGTGGACTTCTCCCTTGTAAACCTTGCATTGTCTTCACCATAGTTCTGTGGGGCTTCAGTGAAAGGAGACTTCCAAAGGAAAGTACTTCCTCAAACATGCATTGAGTGAGAGAGAGAGAGAGAGAGAGAGAGAGAGAGAGAGAGAGAGATATTTATTAATTAATTAATTAATTATTTTTGGGTGATAATAAATTGCTTGATTTGGTATCTTAAATGTAGCAACGCTTCCATTTTTTGGATGTGCATGTGGCTCCCCCTTTTGTTAACTTGCCTTTTACCTTCTCTAATGGGAGTGGATGTGAAAAGGGGGCCCTGTATTGGCTAAGAATCCCTCACTTGTAAATTTTCAAGGTAAGTGAGATGAGAATACAGCCCTTAATCAAATGAACAATTAATCCCATTAGCTTTCAGTTCAAGTAAATACAAAAGCTCTGTATGAGGAGGTGGAAGTGTAGAAGGGGATTAAGTGTATCCCTTCCTGTACAGCTTGTAAACAACTGGTCAGCCCTCATAGGTCATGCTGGATGAACAGGTTGGAGTGACTGGCTGCATAGCGGGCACCATGTTGTGAAACAGTGTCTGCAGCTTGAGGTGACAAACTTTGACTCTGGGGCTCTGTTGTCAAGGGAAGACTCCTCTTGCAGTGTTTTTGTTAAACTTCCCAATAGATAATGTGACATATTAGAGACATTTTCCAGAATACTTGCATAGATTAGCAACTAGTTTTTCAGTAGGTTGGGAGCAGTATACGGAATTGTTGGTGAAATTGACTGGCATTTTAGTATCGGTGATTTGAGCGGTCACTAAATATGAAAAAACGTATTCATAAGGTAACAACAACAAATTCTGAGACACTTGGCAATTGACAGATCAAATGGAGATTTTCATGTTCTCTGCCTTTTTAAAGAGGGACTGTATTAAAGGTGGTAGAGATCACTATGTAGATTGCATGGTATCTCTGTTCTCTAGCTGCTCCTTCATGTAAATAGGTGAAACTGACATTTACAAGCATCCTATCCTTGCAGGATAAGGATGGAGTAGGCTATCAACAGGACACCACAATGTGCATGTATGTAGTAACCTACCCAGAGCCTGGCTTATCTAGTGGTATGTTGCTCACCTGGGATTATAATAGTGTTGCAACTGTTGTTTTTTGTATGTTAATTGCTTCAGAATAAAGAGTCCATTGTGAGTGGCCCTTCTTAGAGTAGGGTGAGCCTTCGTGTCTTCAAACTGCAATGTTGGCACAAGTGCCATTTTATGAAAGTTCATTTATTAGCGTAATTGCCATTGACTCTACTGGCAACTGTAGTGTCACCACTAGTAAAGCGGAGAGAAGATGCCCTTCTGATAGAATGGAACTTACTCAAGGTTTTTTTTCCTTTTTTTAAAGTGTTGCCACCTTGCTACTGTCTCCCACTAGAGGGCAGCCTTTCTCTCTAAAAGCTCCAAATACCTGGCTCCTGAGACCAATCTTCAGCGTGCATTGTATTGCTGTTAACTCTAGATCTAATTCAAAAACCATTGTAACACTGTTTAAGCTAATTTTCCCGTCAACCAGGGAAAAAGTGATTGAAGCGAATGTGACCTGATAAATCAATAGATTCACCTATTCTATTCATGAATACAGGAAAAAATTACTCTGAGATGTTGTGTCCTGTAAAGTTCTTTACCTCTGGTGAAAATTATTTGCCTCTCTGTGCATGCGTAAGTAAAATATAAATGGTCTTCATGATCTGGGTGAATGGCGGGAACACTTCTGGAAAATTTTGCAATACTGGGTTTAAACTACCCACATGGAATGGACTGGAGGCTTTTCAAAATACCTGCCTGCAGTGAAAATGTAGCTGGTCTTGGGGATCAGAGAATATTTTTGGATTGTTCATGCATGATCACTGATATGACACTAAAGTCCTCCTTTTATGTTCATATATCATGCCTGTTACTGAGATATGAGTGAGTTGCTATTCATCATGGCAACATTTACTACTGGGAGTGGGGAGATGGTGCTACAAGACAAGAAAAATGAGGCAAAAAAGACATGTTGCACCTCGAAGGAAATGTGACTAGAAGTGGTTTTCTTTCTCAGGCTCAAACTGTTCAGGTAGCTGAAGTGGAGCCACAGCCACAGCCTCAGCCTTCACCTGAACTCCTGCTTCCGAATTCTCTGAAGCCAGAAGAAGGGCTCGAAGTGTGGAAAAGCTGGGCACAGACCAAGAATGCCGAGCTGGAAAAGGAGTCTCAGAACAGGCTAGCCCCTATTGGCAGTAAGTGTCATGGGAGGGAGTTATCTGGCATGGTATATTTTACTCCATGTTTTCACCACTAGAAATTTGGTTTCAAGTAGGGATCAGGTAGCAAATGAAACAAGACTACACTTGGTTCAGACTAGAGCTACCTACCTAGTTTTCCTAAGCTCCAAATCTCTCTCAACCCTTCTATCTACCCTGACTTCAAGGATCATTTTCCTGTTCAGCAGAACCACTGCAATGTTCCATTCCTTTTGTTAGGAAAACTCCCTCCTGGTTTGAGTGGTGATTGTAGTTTGGGATCTCGAGTTCAATTTGTCACAGTGTGATGGTTAGGCTTGGCAGAATTGAACTTCTGTATCTATAAAACTTTAAAGGATAATATTATTTCCCCTAATTTTATCTTAATTTTCACAGTTGTAAGAAATCCTGGGGGGCACAGCCTATAATTATTTAATGACCGTAGTCATTGAGATTCAAAAAAATAACTTTACAACCGTTAAACACACATTTTCAACATCACATGTTAAAGCATACACACATAAATATACTTAAAGCAAACTCAAAGTATGAAATGCTGCTTATCTGTAAATTTCAATGATTATCAGTGGAAATCTAGTTTCTGTGTACAGTGAAATCGACACTTACCGACATTTACCAAATAATCTAATCCTTCCAAGCCTAAGAATGGTTTGTCTTTGCCAACTGCATCATGAAACATTCCAAGAAGTATTTCTGTTCCATATTGAGCTACTAGCTCAAGAACGTAGTTTGGTGGCCACAGAAAAGGCCATGTAGGACTGTGATGGATGAGTGCCAGTTACAGGAACAAAATAGCCCCATACACCAGCTACTTAATGAATCAGCAAATGCTGTTCTGGGTTTGTTCTGGCTTTCCCATTGCTGCAGGAAAAATGCTCCATTGCAGAGAATGGAGAAGGAGATGGTCTCTATATAGAATGGGTGGTGGTGTCAGTTTTCTCTAAATGTTTTTCCCTGCTTCTCTGAGTTGATTTATGAATGCTTAAGGTCTCCATTGCTCCCGATGTTAATCTTATAGTGGGGAGTATGAGGTGCTAAAGGAGCTGTTTGGAAGTGGGGGAGCATATTGGGAGGGGAATGGACAGTGGTGAAATGGAAGATAATGCTTGAAAAACTGTCTGTGTGGTGTGTGGTTCTTTTGTTTTTGTTGTTTTTTAGCAAATTCATCATGACATTTTGCTTTGCAGGACGCCAGCTGCTGAGATTCCAGGAAGATCTCATCTCCTCTGCTGTGGCTGAGTTGAATTATGGGCTATGCTTGATGACACGAGAAGCTCGCAATGGTGAAGGCGAACCATATGATCCAGATGTACTCTACTATATCTTCCTATGTATTCAGAAGGTAGGAGGGGAAAGCCCTCATCTCTTATTTTATGCTGTGTGCACACAACAAAACTGTGCATATGCTGTGATCAAACAGTATTTGTAGATAGCTTTCTCTGTGTAAGACCTAGAACGGGTGGCCAACCTGAGCCTGAGAAGGAGCCAGAATTTACCAATGTACATTGCCAAAGAGCACTGCCAGTGCCTCCCACCAACTGGCAGCCCCGCCGATCAGTGCCTCCCCCTCCCTCCCTCCCTCCCCTGCACCGCCGGATCAGCTGTTTCGTGGCGTGCAGGAGGCTCTGGGGGAGAGGGGGAGGAGCAAGGGCATGACAAGCTCGGTGGAGGGCGTGGGAAGGTGTGCAGTGGGGGCAGGGCTTGTGGCAGAACAGTGAGCACCCCCCGGCACATTGGAAAGTTGGCGCCTGTAGCTCCAGCGCTGGAGTCGGTGCCTATACAAGCAGCTGTATGTGGCTCCGGAGCCACAGGTTGGCCACCCCTGACCTAGAATGAGAGTGGCAGTTGCTATTAATATTAAGCTCTCTAGCTTTGTTTTATATATGGAAAAATGAATGAATTCGGGAAACCTCTTCTGTGATTGCTGACAGAACATGCAGCTTTAAGAATGGACAGTTTGAGACCTTAATTAGTAGATAGAATTTTTAAAGGGATACTAGCTTGCAATTAGAAACAAAATAGTTGCTATTAACTAAATGAAATAATGTGGTGAGAATTTAATGGGAAAGTCGTGTCGCCCCCCCCCCCCCCCCCAGAAAAGTGTAATGCTCTAGATCTAGTCTGTCCTGCTTAAAATCAGTGTTTCAGCTTTGACTTGCCTGAAATGTGAATGGAGGCCTATTACTTGGTATAGAGAAGAGAGAATCTGGGTTTGCAACAGTATTTTCTTTATTCAATAATGTGAGAGGATATTTGTACCTTAAAGAAACAATCCCAGTGCACGCAGGGCAATAATTGAAATGTAAATTTCAAATAAACTCATCCTTTTGTAAATAAGCTGAGGGCCAGCTACCTTTGCTTTTAAGATTCTTCCTCTTCTTTGTTATCCACTCATATAGCAGTAATTATGATTATGCCTGGCACACTGTGATCAGTACAGGGGTATTTGTAGTCTCCCAGGTGTACCCTATGGAACCTCTCCAGCAAATAATGACTACAGTAAAGCAGGAAATACATAAACCTGACTAGTGCCTGGGCCTTGAGCCTGGGAGGGGGGCTCATTACATCCCAAAGAGAGAGATCCTCTGATAGGAGCTTGCTTGATGCTGTTATATCGGACTATGTTGTGAATGTCTCTCTTTGCAGTATCTCTTTGAAAATGGACGAGTAGATGACATTTTCTCGGATCTCTATTATATACGGTTTACCGAGTGGTTACATGAAGTTCTCAAGGATGTACAGCCCCGGGTCACCCCTCTTGGTAAGAGCTTTTTCTCTGCTTTAGGAAGAGGCCTCTCAGACATGGTGGGGTAGGGGTGGGATGCAAGAGAGCTTTAAGCTTGCTGGTGTCATCTTTCTGAAAGCTGAGACTAGAAACAGATCGGAAGAAGCACTTGAGCAGAGGAACATCCCTTAACTTTCACTGAGCTGGGGAGGGAAGTTTTCCAGAGCCTGCAATAAGTACAAATATTTCAGAGGGTTTTGTGCACCAGACTGCAGTCCTGACTTCTGTTTTAAGGGTTTAGTTAGGCTTGATTCTGTGCACCATTTAACTTACTCTCTAAGGGGTTCTGAGAACTTGTTAATCTTTAGGACATCGGGAGTGTGGGGTTGATGCCCCTTCTAAGGAATGCATGAGTTGTTGAGCAGAGATGGATTCATAAATGGCAGATGAAATTCAGTGTTGATAAATGCAAAGTAATGCACATTAGAAAACAGAATCCCAACTATCCATATAAAATGGAGTCTAAATTAGCTGTTATCACTCCGGAGAGAGATCTTGGAGTCAGTGTGGATAGTTCTCTGAAAACATCCACTCAATGTGCAGTGGCAGTCAAAAAAGCGAACAGAATGTTGGGAATCATTACGAAAGGGATAGATAATAAGACAGAATATATCATATTGACACTATTTAAATCCTTGGTACGCCCATGTCTTGAATACTGTGTGCAGATGTGGTTGCCCCATCTCAAAAAAGATATATTGGAATTGCAAAATGTTCAGAAAAGGGCGACAGAAATGATTAGGGATATGGAACGGCTTCCATGTGAGGAGAGATTAATAAGATTGGGACTTTTCATCTTGGAAAAGGGACGACTAAGGGGGGATAATATAGAGGTCCATAAAATCATGACTGGTGTGGAGAAAGTAAATAAGCTTGTGTTATGAGGAGTAAATAACACTTCAACTAGGGGTCACCAAAGGAAATTAATAGGCAGCGGGTTTTAAAACAAACAAAAGGAAGTATTTCTTCACACAATGCACAGTCAACCTGTGGAACTCCTTGCCAGAGGATGTTGTGAAGGCCAAGATTATAACAGGGTTCAAAAAAGAACTAGAGAAGTTCATGGAGGATAGGACCATCAATGGCTATTAGCCAGGATGGGCAGGGATGGTGTCCCTAGCCCCTGTTTGCCAGGAACTGGGAATGGGTAACAGGGGATGGATGACCTGATGATTTCCTGTTCTGTTCATTCCCTCTGGGGCACCTGGCATTGGCCACTATCAGAAGACAGGATACTGGACTAAATGGACCTTTGGTCTGACCCAGTATGGCCATTATGTTCTTATACTACCTCCTAGTGGCTTACCCTTGGTGTCCATGAGGCAAGCGATCTGATTTGAATTGCAATGCATTTTGCTTTTAGTGTTCTGTGCCACTGATGAGCGACTAGCGCAGCTTCAGGTGATAAAACCAGAGATTTGCCCTAAGGCGTGGCTTGTTCTGAACTTAGTGGATTTTGGAATCCATTTGTGGGTGGTTTTAGGCAGAGCCTTGGAGATGTTGCAGCCAAAAACTTCTGAACATTAAACCCTTCATTCAGAGTAGGGTCGGGATGTCTATGTGGGCTTCACTCTGTACATGTGGGTGTCCGATAAAGGAACAGACCTCGCATGAACAAGTTATGCTATTGCTGCAGTAGGGAAGATTACACCTACTCAGATGAGAACTAAAGGATCACATTTTCAGGGGATAGAAATCTGTTTCTTCAGATTTTTATTCCCCTTGCTCTTAGTTTGGTCTGATCATCTGTCAATCCATCTTACATTTGTGTTCAGATACTTCTGCTTAAGTAGTGTGGTGGGTTTCAGATCCTTTTTTTCCCTCTGCCTGTTTGATTTATGCTTTGTTCTCTGTGCCATTGCATGAGCTCTGGGGTTCATACTGTTTGTTGTGTTGCTGTGTATCTAGGTGTTTGGAGTGTAGAATTACTCTTCTGCACAAAGGAAAATCAAGAGTACACATATCCAAATAGTGTTTGACCCTGTACGTAGACTGAAGATGCACATAGGGCCAACAGCTCAATTTGTTCCATTCCATCAGCTTGCTCATTCTCGCTTATTAAAGGTTGATATCAAAATGAGCAACTGTGAAATGGGAGAATTAATCTGTTTTCCCTTCCCCAAGGAATCTTTTTCTAGTGTGTATCCCTGGAAGTGCCTCTTGTGTTCATATTGTAACTACCTCAGTGGGTGATGCTGACTTCTGATTGTTGCAGGTTATGTCCTCCCCAGCCATGTAACAGAAGAGATGCTGTGGGAGTGCAAGCAGCTGGGAGCTCACTCTCCTTCCACCTTGCTCACTACACTGATGTTCTTTAACACCAAGTAAGTATTTGGGACAGTTGATTTAATGGCCAAGGAACTTGCAGCATCCTTGACAGGACTGACAGGAAACTGCATTGGACTAAGATGTGGTCACTGCTTTTTTAATGGTTAGGGACATGGGAGCAAATCCCAGAGCAGTCCCTTTATACAAGAAATTATATGCAGCAAAACAAGGAAGTGAACTAACAAAGAGAAACCTGGACTTGCATCTGCCTTTTCTTGTGTTATGCTGCTCAGAATACCACCTGACTTTCAGATGCTGGTTTGAACCCTGGCTGGCTCATAGCGAGTAAAGATTGCCACTTCACTGTCAGATGAGAGGCTAAGTAAGGCTTTGTTTGCCCCATAAATGTCCTGTGTCCTATTCTCACTGTTCAGGTACTTCCTGTTGAAAACGGTAGACCAGCATATGAAGTTGGCCTTCTCCAAGGTCTTGAGGCAGACCAAGAAGAACCCTTCCAATCCCAAGGATAAGAGCACGAGTATCCGGTACCTGAAGGCACTTGGCATACACCAGACAGGCCAGAAAGGTAGAGTGTACATGAGGAGAGGAGAAGCCTTCTTGAGAATGTCTCGGATTGACGGACCTGGTCTGTACTAGTCTTATAAAGAGACTTGCAGGTGCCTTCAGGTGGGGTGCAAGAAACCAATGTCTTTGACAAAAAGATCCTCCCCCAGTAGCTAGGTGATCAGAGATGAAGCACGTCTGTGTGTTTCGTGAGAGCATGATGCCTTCTGACATAGAGTTGAGTGGCTGTTAGCTGATATTTATCTGAGGCACACAGGCCTCCATCGGAAGAGTTGGGGATTAGTTTCCAGTCTCATTCTCCCAGGCACAGGCACTGTTGTGATGCAAGGGCCTCTGAGCAAGGAGAGGAATATGAGTGTTCTCTTCTCTCAGTGGAAGCACTTGACTCCTGGGTACATTCATGGAGTTTAGAGGTAGAGTATGGCCTGTTGACCTAAGCTTCCACTGGCTCAGGTACTGGCGTTTCATTTAACCAGACTTCCTGCCTTTCAGGGGTTATAGCTAGATGGTGGGTTAATGAGTGGGTCTTGGTGATAAAGCAGATAGCCAAAAGCAATACCTGGAGGTTTCTGGCTGATAACAAGTGAGCTATGCTTTGGGGCAGTGATCTGGCTCCTTTTACCTTTCCTGCAGCTGGTAACTCATGAGATGACGTATGATGACATAGGATTTGCAAACATTGAGGCTGCTTGACGTTGCTTATTTTATTATCTACTATTGTTCTACTACAGTTTCCTGTACTCAGTTTGACACACTGTGGTTTTTTGGGGGGGGTTGGTTTGCAGTTACAGATGACATGTATGCAGAGCAGACTGAGAATCCAGAGAACCCCCTGCGGTGCCCCATAAAGCTCTATGACTTCTACCTCTTCAAATGGTGAGAGCTCCTGTCACGTGGGGTTGCTTATCTTCTATAAATGTGTACCTAGATTGCATTTTATAGCTGCAGAAAGATAGCTAACTTTGTCTTTGGGACAGTATTTCTCTCTCTGTAATATCGGTATAGTTTGTATGTTAAATACATTAACTATGTAGGGGACTTCAATAGGAGGTGCATGCCCATAATAGAGGGTAAACTTTGGTCCAGAGTTGCATTAAATTTTTTTTACTAAAATCCTGTTTTGCTCACTATTTGAAGGGGCTAAATCATGAAGTGTGAATTGTAAGTGTTTATCCCAGGGTTTACTTGTGGTGATAGACGTCAGAGCGGTTGAGCTTGTGCAGTGGCCCCTTAGCCCACAGGTGCACTGACAGCACATCTGATGGAAGTGCCCTCTGCTTTGGGTGAGATGTTGGAGAGACCCAGGTGGTGGCAGCCACAAAAATGGAAGTTTGTTTTGAATATTAGACATGAGAGAGGTCTCTTAGTAGCTGAATTTGTGTACACTCCCCTCCTTCCTGGACAGCACCACAACTAGCTTTACTGAAGTGAAAATGGAGTCTGAGAAGAAAACTGACTCTTAAAAGGCTAAATGGTAACCTTTGGTACCCAAGTGAAAGGAGTTTAATCTTTCCTAGTGAATATAGGTCCACTATATAGCGGGGGGGGCTCTTTATTGTTAGCCTTGACTTAGTCCAGTGGCTGAGTGAGTCATTAAGACAGAACTCCCCTTTTTCCCCTAGAGGAGAACTGTCTAGGGCTGGGTGGGACCCATTGGTAGGAGAAACTTGTCCTACCATTGCCCATAATTGTACCTGTGTTTCCATGGCTCTTCTAGTCTTGCACCTTTCATCAGCCCAACATTCACTGTAAGGAATCGTAAAGCCCCAGGGTGAATAGGGTGAGGTTACCTGTTCCAGGACATGTTACTAGCCTGCCTGTTTCTGATTTTGTTTCCCCCCTTGCAGCCCCCAGAGTGTGAAAGGCCGGAATGACACGTTTTACTTAACTCCGGAGCCGGTGGTAGCCCCCAACAGCCCGATCTGGTATTCCATCCAGCCAATCAGCAGAGAGCAGATGGAGCAGATGCTCACTCGGATCCTGGTGATACGAGAGATTCAGGAAGCTATTGCTGTGGCTAATGCCAGCACCATGCACTAAGGCATCCTTCCCAGCTCAGAGGGGGTGGGGTGGTGGGGGGATGACGAGCAAGGATAAATTGTACAGACTTTTACACTAAAGGAGATGCCTACGTTTTGTTTTTTATTGGTGTAGTTATGAAGCCCTTTTAGGCTTCTTCTGTTTAAAAGAATCTAAAAGGAAAACCTACCCATTGTGTATCCTACCAAACACACTGAGCTGTTAGAACCATTGGAGGCTGCATTTCTCTGCCAGCTCAGAGCTGTTGAAACTGCTGGTTGACTTTGGTTTTTTATGATGTAGAAAACAGAACATGAGCTATGGGATTGGCCTGGATGGCTGGGGCCTCTGATGCCTCCTCAGAGCACGTGCAGCCTGGAGAGCGCAGAATGATGGATGGACCTGCTCAGCCAGCCAAGGAGAGGCAGGTGTCTCTCCTTTGTGCTCAGACATTAATTTGCTGTTGTCCTGGAAGAAGAAGAAGGAGGAGGAGGAGAGTGAACTGCAATTATGATTTCTAAAAAACAATTTCTATTCAGACCTTTAAGTGACATTTTTAGATGTTAAAAGTAAAAAAAACAAAAAACAAAAAAAAACAACTTTACCACACCTTCTTTTTTTGGCCTGACATTGAGGCCTTAAACCTTGAGGCTCCTGTGCCTGCTGGAGTTCTTGTACCATACACTTGTGTATCATATAAAGATACCGCCCTGTTTCTCTTATGTATTCTTACTCTAGTTGTTTATTAAGAATGACGAGCACGTCTTTTCAACATGCCATTGAACAGTGTCTTTATTTGGGGAAGAGCGCAAGAGCTGCAAGAGGGAGCATTTTAAAAAGATCAGTGTAATTGGGTTGTTCTCATCCCCCCACATATGCTTTTCAGTGTGATTTCCCCTGGACCCTTTTCCTCTTTCCCGCCCCTCCAAACTTTGAAGGTCTGAAGGAATTCACTCCTGTTAGGATGTCCAGGTCCTTCTTTAGTGTTGCACATTGGGTCAGCTTTTTTCTTCAGTGTAATAACTTACCGTTGAGAGAAACCAGTTTGCTGATAGAACTTCGTGTCCAGCTAGGAACAAGGAATTTGCTATTGCACCAGATCAGCTTATTGGTCCATCCAGACCAGTGTCCTGTCTGCAGCAGAGGCCAATGTGTGGGGCTTCAGGCACAGGCAACGCCTCTCCCCAGCCTCAGCCCCAAAGCACCTGACCAGTGGCTAGAGGGTTAGGGGAGAAAATGCTTTTCAGGCTGTATGGCTGGCTGGCTCGCATATCGGTATCATAGTTGTATAGTTTCAAGAGTTGTCAGGGGTTGTAGTTCTTTTTTTAAATCAGACCCACGGCACTTGCCTCACTGCATCTTCAATGGCTGCTGTATTTTGACAACATAACATTTCTGGTGGCTTCCGAAGAGAATAGATTGTCCGCTGTGCTTGAAATCGGAGCTCACTCTAGCGAGGCTTGAGGTTATTGAGCTACCAGCTTCTTGGACATGAGGAGGTGACGCTTCTTGAATCTGCCTTCCCCTCTTCTCCCTCTATTGCAGTCCTATAAATGGAAGCTCCTCCATTACCGTACGAGAGAGTCTTGAGGCTTCCATTTGTCGCCTCCCTATTTACATTTGCAAGCAGGGTGTGTCCTCCCTCTGATCTGTACATGTGCACCAAGGATAGACTCTGCCCCTAAATCAGGACTGTCCATAATGTTACCTGCCCGTGTGCCATCCTGTTTGATGTGGAGGCGTGTCCAGTGAAGACTTCTGGTCCTAGCATGTGATACTTGGGCTTGGTGGAAGGCTCCTTGTGTCAAACCGTTAGAATGCAGATATGCCGGAGTATGAACATGAGGAGGGATTGGCCCCTGAAGAGAACTTTTCGAAGCATAACTTGGTAAGAAATGTTTGGGTAACTGCTGCAGGAAGTCGTGCATCCCCTGTGTGGTGGGTTTGATGCTCCCTTGCTCCCTCTGTTGCTTACCGACATCAACACCCAGAGTGGTGAGCTAAGCAAAGTCCCACCTCAACGACTGCTGGCAGTATCTGGCTGATACTCTAGTCCCTGTGGGGCAGGAAAAGAGAATGGGGACAGGTGGAGTGTAAAGCTGCCATCATACCCTCAGCTAAGTGCAGCAATCGGGATTATCAGCAGCACTCTTCCTCTGGCAGGGAATTGTCAGTGTTGGTAACACTTCTTGGCTTGGCTACTATCCGATGCCATAACCTCGTCACTGTGTTCCAATGACCGCAGTATTCTCCAAGCGCCAGTTCGATTATTTAAGGACAGAGTTATGGGCTAGGTAGCCATTGCTCTGCTCAAGGGAGCAGAGACGCATGCGTATTGTGCTACGGGTGTCTGGGCCTGCATGGAGCTAATCTCTAGATCACTTGGGTAAACAGCTGCCCTGAATGTTGGATTTGAGAGGGGAGCATCCCGCCTTCTGCTCAGAGAGCAAGTGACCCTGAGAAATAAGCATGTGCAGGCTAAACACCCATCCTCAAGTCACTGTCCCTGGAATGCCGCATAGGAGCCTAAATCCAGCCTTCCCAGAGGTCGGAGTGGGCCCATCCACTGTTAATTAAATCCGAGCGCAATACGAAAATGGAAGCTGACTGGCTATTCTTTCCTCCGCCAAGTACTAAGTGGATGGAATGGTTTGATATATGGCTTCACATAACATTTTTGTGTAAGTATAAACTTGCCAGAGCTTGAAACAATTTGGCAGACAGACAAGACCCAGCAATGGAATAACAAGGGATGTTGCAGGTTAGGATTGAGTTGAGGTACACTGGCAGAGCTGTGTGGTGAAGCTGTATGCCATGTTGCTTAAAAATATACTTGATTCTCATGTATTTATTGCTGTTCACTTGCTACTGTAAAGAGCAAATCAAAAAATGTAACTGGTGGAGAGTCAAGTAATCCTTTAGGATCTCCACTCAGCCTGGAGAAGCACAACTCACTTGGACAGTATTGGGAGTTTAGCAGGCACAGAGGGCCACATAAACCTATAAATCTTTATTGGGTTTGCCCTAGCAAACACTGAGGATTTTCCATCCCTGGCCTGTCTTTTTGCTTTCTCCTGTGTATGGAAGATGAAGGTGTTGACTTGAAGATGTACAGTGTTCTGTACTGTCTGGTATCAAAATGTCTGATACCAGTTTCATTTCTTAGACTATCCAATATACTATGCTTTACAGATGACTTCACAGAACTTGTTTCAGTCTGCACAGCTCTATGAAACCAGTTTAAAATGTCTGCAATATTTCTGGAGTTTAAACCCTGTACGCTCTGATAGTGAAGAGTGATCCGACCCTTCCTTTCTAGAAAGGTCACCCTAAAGCCTTATTTTTAAGGACTCCTGGAAGGAACTCTACCCAGATTAGACAACAGCGCTCTGTTGGCCTAAGGTCTTACCCAGGTCATTGGCAAATCTGCTCCTGGTTAAATGATGTAAAATAGCTCTCTCTTTAGCACGGTTTTCTATATCCAGTTTTTCCACTCCCTGCTTGAGTTTCAGTGATGGACATGCCACCTAACACCTCTTGAGTACCAAACACCTTGCTGTTGTACATATTTAACCCAGAATTTACTCCCTTCCTTTGCCTTGTATGTGCCACTGATACAGGGTTAGCCTTGTCTGTTCTGTCTCCGCTTGGTTAGTTATTTAGTCTGAGGCCCCCCTGCATTTTGTTTTTTAATTGTTCTGTGCCCATTTGTCTCCACAGAAAGTGTAGCATGATTGAACATGGTGGCTTTGTGAAGCTTCTTGTGTTCTAACCTCCGACCTCCATGTATTGTCCTGTGTCTCATGAAATTGCAATATAACTGCTCTCCTACAGGAAACTTATAGTCTGTTACATAGACTTGGTGTCCACTGTGCCATCATGTCCTTATTTCCTTTTTTTGAAGGTGGTCACTACTGTAAAATTGGAATGATCAAAGCAGTGGAGGACAGCCTGTGGAAAACGATCATCCCCTGGCCCCTTACTGCAGGGGGAGGGAGGAAGAGGACAGTCTAAGTGTAACTTAATATAGTTCCTTCATTTTCTAACTTCTTGATTCCTAGACTCTCGTGTTTCTGGGAGGAGGTAATCTGCTGTATGTCTGAAGCTGTTTCCAAAGCATGCTGCCTTGGCCTGATTCGTTGTGGGAGCTAGAACTTCCATTTTAGGATCCAGAACCTGAAAGTGACTCTAAACAGGAGTCCTCCCTTGCACTGATCCTCACCGGGTGGAAATGAGACAGATTGCTCTGACCTAGGAGAGAACAAGTCCATTTGCCTGGTCAACTTAGAATTGAACAAAAGCTATGTCCACCACCCCAAGTTCTCTTGATCAGTCGCCACATAAAAGAAAGGGGACAGTGGCTGAAAAGAGCCCTTTTCTGTCTGTATGGGACGGAGGGTTTTACTGTTCCCTTTGTTTGCTGGACTGTCTGAGGGGTTGCATGATGGCTGCACACTAGGTGTAACCTATTTAATAATGGTTAATCTTAACGTTCTGACTCTTACATCACTGTTAAAATGGGATAGAAACTGCTACAGCCTCTGGCATGGGGCCCTTCTCCCAGCCGCGCATCCCGAGCTGCTAGGTTCCAACAGCAGCCTACGGAGAGACTTTTCCTTCCCCAGATATTTTAAGGAATGCACGTTGCCCCGTCATTTCAGCCTGTTCCGTTTCATTGGAGCCAATGCATAGAAAACATCCAAGCTATTGCTGACATCTTCCTACTGTAAGGAGCATCTCGAACCCTCTTCCAGGAGAGAATGGTTCATGTTCTGGGGGTGGGGGATATTAAGCTGCCAAAAGACATGTGACGCAATGGCTGTGGCACTTTGCCTGCCAATCCCTTCCTCCAGTGTGGCTCTGGCACAGCTCTCAGCACTGCAGTAGACATTTTTGCCCATATGGCCTGTGCGCAGCAGCCAAGTTTCCAGTTGCCTGCTTCCAGCTGTTCTTGCTACTGAGTTAATCAGGAGGGTTAGGGCAGGACTGAGTCCAGCATAAATCAGGAATAAATTGGGTCTTGGTCTCTAATGAGGGAATGTAAGAAAAGAGCACGGGGTGGGTAGGGGATGCATCTCACTAAGGCTGGTTCTAGTTGCAGCCCAGGTAATGGTGCAGCCTGCATGCCAGAAATGTCTTGTCCATCCTCCCACATTGAACCCTAGTCTGAACAGCATATGTCATTGCCATCCCGCAAAGTGACCTTCCAGCTCTCCAGTAGCTTTTTCCCCCTGTGAGTTACTCACACTGCAAATCATTTTAAAGAGATGAACTCAACTATTTTTTTAATTTAACTTTACTCTTATACCCTCTGATCTTTGTAATCCCCTTGGAAATGAAATGTCTTTCCCTGCAGCCTTTGTAGTCTGTTTGACAACCATTAAACCTTGCCTTGTGTTTCTAATGGAACAGAAGCTAACTTGCCTGTCTGTTTACTACTTTGTGCTCTAGTATCACTGCTGAGGTTAGGGTAAATGTGCCTTGCATTGGAATAGGGCAGCTGTACCACCATCGTCTTTCCTTTAAAATAAACAAAAGATCTTAAGCAGGCAAGACATCCTCACTTCTGGCACTCTTACAGTAGGCAACATTTACTGTTGGTGGAATGTGTCACTTTAATAAAAAAAAAGAAAAAGAAACATGTCTAAATGCTCTTCTGCCTGAGTGCTCAGTAAGACCAACTGGAACAACTGCCTTAATATCACTACTCTAAGCCACTTTTGGTATGTCAGTCAGGACATCAAATCCTAAACTGATAGCATCTTATCTCCTTCAATGTAGTCCAAGAAAATTCTAAATAGGTGGAAATCAGCATGTGGGTGTATGAATTCTGTAACGCTACCTCTAACAGTTTTAGCTGAGAAATGACCAAGAAATGATGCTCAGATGTATAAAATCACAGCCAGGGATGTTATGAAAGCCAAGGACCATATTTCTCAACAGTTGCCACCCTACAACACAAACTGAAAACTTAACATTGCACAACCGGAAACAAGATTCACTCCATGGCTGAAGAAAAGGAGTTTAATTTTCCTTCTCTCTCTCGAATGAAATGATACTGTTCTGAGTACTAGGTACAGCTACCACAGACTGTGTTGTACCTGTTAAGGAAAATTGGGAGTCACTGAAAGAAAACTGCAGTGATCAATTTCTGTAGTGACTACAGCCTTAAGTTATAAGAGCAGCTTAACAAAATAGTCACTGCGACACCATGCAATATGTAGTATAAAAGATGTGGTGCTGCCCTTAAGTATCAAGTTATTGGAATAAAGTAAACAATCAATCAACCAAAAGATAAACTAAACTCAGTCACCCCAATGATGGGCTACAGGCTGGGAGAGCCCTGCTGCCAGAACTGCAGAATCCCACCCTCCTGCGCTGTCATCAGAAGAATCCTATCCAGTCCTAACCAGATTTATGTGGTAGCAAAAGGAGTGGGACTTTCAAAACAGTTCGGCACCCAACGTGTTGAGCTTTCTTGAAAATCTGGCCCCAAAAGAGGGACCCTCTGATTTAAACTGAATAATATGAAAACTTTTTTGTGATTATTTTTCATAAACAGACAATGCAAAGTCCAAAAAGGTGCATGACTTAGTTGTATATGTTTTCAAATACCCCATCCTTCACAGGAGCTCCAATAGGATTATGCAACTATATAATTTTACAACTCACTGCAACACCAGACAATACTACATAGCCATGGTTGGGCGAGGGGTAACCGTAACAAAACAGAAAACCTACATGAATAGGAGGTGAAGGGGTTAGGTGGAATGGAAGTCTGGTGGTGATTGAGCCATCTCAATGTTGTGTTTTTTTTTTTGTTTTGTTTTTTTTGTTTTTAAATAATCCAAATGTATCTAGAAATGGGGTCAAAATTTCTTCAGCTGCTAACTCATGCAGGTCTGAATACCACTTCAAAGGAGGGTGTAAAATTGGATAATCTGCCCCCTACATTAGCTCTCATTCTTTTAAATCCTAAAGTATGAGGTTTAATATCCCTTCCAAAACACATCCTAAGTAGACATTATTTATATAAATGTCAGTCCCTTTTGGCATCTTCAGCTCTTGACCTCAGTGGCTGCCTGTGGCAATAACAGAGGGTCCTG
>NW_020664440.1:91192-112126 GCF_002925995.2 Terrapene triunguis
CTGTTGCTTTTTACAGATTCAGACTAACACGGCTACCCCTCTGATACTGTGGCAATAAAGTTACACAAGGTTTGAAAAGCTGTGGAACTGACTGACACTGTTCCTTTTGTCCAGTTTGTTTCCCACCTTTTTAGTTGTATGTGCTCTTTTAAGATGCAGGCAGAACAGAAGTTTATTTTATAGACTTTTATTGTGTCCCCCCCCCCCCCCATTGCTCTGGTTTCTAAGGTAACAATCCCAAACTCCGTTAATCTCTCTTCATGAGAGAATTTTCCTAGGCCCTTGATCATCCTCAATGCTTCTCCGAACACGTGTAATATCCTGTCTGAGATGGGGGGTGACCAATCCTGCGCACACAATCCGGCTGAGGCTGTGCTGTTGAGTATATAATGGTGTATTCGCCACCTCATTCCTTAGGCATCCTAAAATCTTTGGGTTTTTTAGCACAGCTGTACAATGAGCTGTGTACTATGATGTCCAGGTTCTTTTACTGTGTTGATACAGCTTACAGAGACTAAATTAACTGTATGAGTACTTAATTTCCCCCTCCAATGTGCATTGCTTTCTAGTTACCTGATTGACTTTCATTTGCCATCATGTTGCCCATTCACCAAGTTTGTTTAGGACTCGTAGTTCCTCACTCTGCTCTGTCCTGACTAACCTAAATTACTTTGTCATCGGTAAGTGTTGCTACTTCATTACTCGCCGTCCTTTCCAGATCATTAAGAAAAATATTGAACAACATGGAACCTTGAGGCCCTGTGCTGTTAACCTTTTGCCAGGATGAATATTGACTATTTGTTTTCTGTTTCCTAGCCAGCTTTTGATCCATGACAATAGTTTGCCTCTCACCCCATGACTGCTTCATAGTCTCTTGGGTGGGACTTCGCCAAAGGCATTTTGGAAATCCAAATAAATTATGTAAACTGGTTCTCCCTTAGCCCCTACTACATTGACACAGAGAATTCTGAGAGATTACTGAAACATCATTTTCCTTTGCAGAAATCATGCTGATTAGATGCTCTCATGATGTTTCAGGTGTTCTGCTTTTAATTCTAATTTAAACCGATTTTTCAAGGTACACATGTAAAGTTCACTAGTCTGTTCCCAGGATCACTGCTCAAGACTTTTTAAAAAATATTGGTACAACATTTGCTACTCTCTAGTCCTCTGGAATAGTAGCTGTTTTTAATATATTTTCAAAAAGAACAGGAGTACTTGTGGCACCTTAGAGACTAACAGATTTATTAGAGCATAAGCTTTCGTGGGCTACAGCCCACTTCTTCGGATGCATATAGAGTGGAACATATATTGAGGAGATATATATACAGAGAGCATGAACAGGTGGGAGTTGTCTTACCAACTCTGAGGGGCCAATTAAGTAAGAGAAAAAAACTTTTGAAGTGATAATCAAGATAGCTCAGTACAGACAGTTTGATAAGAAGTGTGAGAATACTTACAAGGGGAGATAGATTCAATGTTTGTAATGGCTCAGCCATTCCCAGTCCTTATTCAATCCTGAGTTGATTGTATCTAGTTTGCATATCAATTCCAGCTCAGCAGTCTCTTGGAGTCTGTTTTTGAAGTTTTTCCTGTTGTAAGATAGCCACCCGCAGGTCTGTCATTGAATGGCCAGACATGTTAAAGTGTTCTCCCACTGGTTTTTGAGTATTATGATTCCTGATGTCAGATTTGTGTCCTTTAATTCTTTTGCGTAGAGACTGTCCGGTTTGGCCAATGTACATGGCAGAGGGGCATTGCTGGCACATGATGTCATATATCACATTGGTAGATGTGCAGGTGAACGAGCCCCTGATGGTATGGCTGATGTGATTAGGCCCTATGATGGTGTCACTTGAATAGATATGTGGACAGAGTTGGCATCGGGCTTTGTTACAAGGATAGGTTCCTGGGTCAGTGTTTTTGTTCAGTGATGTGTGGTTGCTGGTGAGTATTTGCTTTAGATTGGGGGGGTTGTCTGTAAGCGAGGACAGGTCTGTCTCCCAAGATCTGTGAGAGTAAAGGATCATCTTTCAGGATAGGTTGTAGATCTCTGATGATGCGCTGGAGAGGTTTTAGTTGGGGGCTGAAGGTGACAGCTAGTGGTGTTCTGTTATTTTCTTTGTTGGCCCTGTCTTGTAGGAGGTGACTTCTGGCTACTCATCTGGCTCTGTCAATCTGTTTTTTCACTTCAGCAGGTGGGTATTGTAGTTTTAAGAGTGCTTGATAGAGATCCTGTAAGTGCTTGTCTCTATCTGAGGGATTGGAGCAAATGTGGTTATATCTTAGAGCTTGGCTGTAGACAATGGATCGTGTGGTGTGTCCTGGATGGAAGCTGGAGGCATGTAGGTAAGTGTAGCGGTCAGTAGGTTTCCAGTATAGGGTGGTATTTATGTGACCATCGCTTATTAGCACAGTAGTGTCCAGGAAATGGACCGCTTGTGTGGATTGATCTAGGCTGAGGTTGATGGTAGGATGGAAATTATTGAAATCATGGTGGAATTCCTCAAGGGCTTCTTTTTCATGGGTCCAGATGATGAAGATGTCATCAATGTAGCGCAAGTAGAGTAGGGGCGTTAGGGGACGAGAGCTAAGGAAGCGTTGTTCTAAGTCCGCCATAAAAATGTTGGCATACTGTGGGGCCATGCGGGTACCCATAGCAGTGCCGCTGACTTGAAGGTATATATTGTCCCCAAATGTGAAATAGTTGTGGGTGAGGACAAAGTCACAGAGTTCAGCCACCAGGTTAGCTGTGACATTATCGGGGATCCTGTTCCTGATAGCTTGTAGTCCATCTTTGTGTGGAATATTGGTGTAGAGGGCTTCTACGTCCATAGTGGCCAGGATGGTGTTTTCTGGAAGATCACCGATGGATTGTAGTTTCCTCAGGAAGTCAGTAGTATCTCGAAGATAGCTGGGAGTGCTGGTAGCGTAGGGTCTGAGGAGAGAGTCCACATAACCAGACAAGCCTGATGTTAGGGTGCCAATGCCTGAGATGATGGGGCGTCCAGGATTTCCAGGTATGCATCCGAAGAAGTGGGTTGTAGCCCACGAAAGCTTATGCTCTAATAAATTTGTTAGTCTCTAAGGTGCCACAAGTACTCCTGTTCTTTTTGCGGATACAGACTAACACGGCTGCTACTCTGAAACCTGTCATTTATTTTAAATATTTTTGGATGTTTACTACATTTTCAAATATATTGATTTCAGTTACAACACAGAATACAAAGTGTACAGTGCTCCCTTTGTATTTTTTATTACAAATATTTGCACTGTAAAAAACAAAAAATAGTATTTTTTAATTCACCTCATACAAGTACTGTAGTGCAATCTCTTTATCATAAAAGTTGAACTTACAAATGTAGAATTATGTACCAAAAAAACCTGCATTCAAAAATAAAACAATGTAAAACTTTAGAGTCTACAAGTCCACCCAGTCCTCCTTCTTGGTCAGCCAGTCCCTCAGACAAACAAGGTTGGTTACATTTGCAAGGAGATAATGCTGCCCGCTTCTTGTTCACAACGTCACCTTAAAGTGAGGACAGGTGTTCGCATGGCACTGTTGTAGCCGGCGTTGCAAGATATTTACGTGCCAGATGCGCTAAAGATTCATATGTCCCTTTATGCTTCAACGACCATTCCAGAGGACATGCTTCCATGCTGATAGAATCATAGAATATCAGGGTTGGAAGGGACCTCAGGAGATCTAGTCCAACCCCCTACTCAAAGCAGGACCAATCAATCCCCAGACAGATTTTTGCCCCAAATCCCTAAATGGCCCCCTCAAGGATTGAACTCTCAACCCTGGGTTTAGCAGGCCAATGCTGTGGGTTCTACTTGATAACGATCCAAAGCAGTACGGCCCGACACCTGTTCATTTTCATCATCTGAGTCAGATACCACCAGCAGAAGGTTGATCTTTTTTGGTGGTTTGAGTTCTGTAGTTTCCGCATCCGAGTGTTGCTCTTTTAAGACTTCTGAAAGCATGCTCCACACCTCATCCCTCAAGATTTTGGACAGCACTTCAGATTCTTAAACCTTGGGTCGAGTGCTGTAGCTATCTTTAGAAATCTCATATTGGTACCTTCTTTGCGTTTTGTCAAATCTGCTGTGAAAGTGTTCTTAAACCGAACATGTCCTGGGTCATCTGAGACTGCTGTAACATGAAACATTTGGCAGAATGTGGGTAAAACAGAGCAGGAGACATACAATTCTCTCCCCAAGGAGTACATCAAACATTTTATTGACGCATTATTTTTTTAACGAGCATCATCAGCATGGAAACATGTCTTCCGGAATGGTGGCCAAAGCATGAAGGGGCATACGAATGTTGGGCATACCTGGCATGTAAGTGCCATGCGAACGCCTGTTCTCACTTTCAGGTGTCATTGTAAAGAAGAAGCGGGCAGCAGTATCTTCCATCAATGTAAACAAACGTGTTTGTCTGAGTGATTGGCAGAATACGTAGGAGGACTGAGTGGACTTACAGGCTCTAACGTTTTACGCTGTTTTGTTTGAGTGCAGTTACGTAACCAAAAAAACCCTGCATTTGTAAATTACACTTTGCCGATAGAGATTGCAGTACAGTACTTGTATGAGGTGAATTGAAAAATACTATTTCTTTTGTTTATCATTTGTACAGTGCATATTTGTAACAAAAAATGTGAGCACTGTACACTTTGTATTGTGTGTTGTAATTGAAATCAATATTGAAAATGTAGAAAAACATCCAAAAATATTTAATAAATTTCAATTGGTGTTCTATTGTTATAAGTGCGATTAATCACGATTAATTTTTTTGAGTTAATTGCGTGAGTTAACTACGATTAATTGACAGCCCTAATTTAGATGTGGCCTCTTCCTCCCATCCCCTGCCCTTATTCTGCAGCCTCAGGCACTCCCAAGCAGAGTCCCCCTAAAGCCAGCGTGCTGGGGAGCGCTGTCTGAAAACAAGCCCAGTGACTGGTGGAGTTTCTGCCAGAACAGTAAAAGGCTGGGATTATATCAGGCAAACGAGTGCTGGAGTTAGGTTCCTAACCTATTAAAAGTACTTTGGTCTGGATTGTGTAGCTGGTGATGTGAGGGGAGTCTGTGCTGCTGAAATCCCAAGTAGAGGGTGTGAGGTCCTTCCTTCTCTCAGGGTGATCTCCCTGGGTCGGCCGGCAGTATTGACATACAGCCTATGGACACAGCTCTGTGCCGGGCTCCATGTGGATTTGAGTGGACTGTTTGAATGGGTATAGAGCGCTGCAGGCTGAGGATTCATTTTCATGGGCTGCTCCACGCTATTGCGTGCTCCCTCGTCCATCCCATATGTAGCGTTTAGTTGGGACCCTCTGGCTCCTAGCAAGTGGCCACTGAAGCATCTTTGCTTGGCAGTTTGTGTTTCCTGTCCTGGATCAAGTGGGAAGGAGCTCTCACTCGTGTGTGACTTTTCATTCTTTGCCCCCTTTTCTATCAGATTATGACAAAGCGGGATGATCTCGTTGTAGCCCCTGCAGGGGTAACGTTAAAGGAAGCAAATGAAATTCTGCAGAGAAGCAAAAAAGGTACCATGACTAGCTGTGTGTTGCGTGGGTGAACAGTGTTTGGCATAGAGCAGGGGATAAGGGGGTGGGGGGGGCGAATGTGAGCACACACTTGTGCATGTATGGGAAATGCTCTCATGCTCATCTCTCCACACATTCAGTTTGTTTCTCAATGCAAATGTTTTTCCCTACAATAAAAGACTGATGCCAGGTGTCCCATGGGGTGTTCCTTCCAAATCTCCCTGGGGAGAAGGGATGGTAAGGACAGGCGTGTCCTGGACCCCCAAACGAGCGTGAAGACCTGCCAAAAGACTAAAACCTTCACCTTCATCTCTGAGTCTGCTTAGAACTTCAGGGATTCCTGCCAGTCAAGGTGCTGAAAAGCTGTAAATGCCAAGAGCGCACTTGGTCGCAGGCTCTTAATTTTGTATCCAGTTTCTAGTGTCTGGTTTCCGAGGCTTGTGACCAGTTCAGTTCTGTGGGGGGTCTGGAGTGACTTGAGTACAAGTGCCCTTTTTGAATTCAAGGCTATGCAGCACGATCAGGATCCTAATCCTGAGCCCTTTCCCAGTCCTACTGACTTCTCATTCTGCCAGCTGGGCTTCAAAAGCAAGTCCTGCTCAGGCTGCCGGTCACTCTTTGCATCTCTGGCATACAGTGTGAGCCGGGTTCCTTTAACTGGGAGCTCCTGCCCTGAGGGCCGGGCTGGTGGGAGGTTCTGAAATGATGGTGTATTTATATTTGTTTCAAGGCAAGCTGCCCATTGTTAATGAGGAGGATGAGCTGGTTGCTATAATCGCCCGCACGGATCTGAAGAAGAACCGCGATTACCCGCTCGCATCTAAAGATGCTAAGAAGCAACTGCTCTGTGGTGCTGCCATTGGAACCCATGAAGATGACAAGTACCGTCTGGATCTCCTAGTGCAGTCGGGGGTGGATGTCGTCGTCTTGGTGAGCACCAGGGTTTGGCTTCTCTCTTAGTTGAGTGAATTCAGCACATCCTGACAAGTTTCTGATTAGCATCCCTCTTCATAGCATAGCTTCATCATGGGCTTTGTGACTGGCCCCCTTGTGCCAGTGGCCTAGCTTGGACCTGCAGGGCTGGGGCAGGAGGGAGACTCTAGTCTAAATGGCCAGTCTGTTCATGGTGGGGCATTCTGATGGCATGTGTGTGGATACAGATACTGGTCTGCTAGCATGTGGTGATTTGTGCAGCTCGATATAGTGATGTCAGGCTAGTTCGCTGTAATTACAAAGGTGCTCTGCTCGCTTGATGTCTGTCACTGACCATAGGACTAATGTACAAGCACGTGTTGGGCTCCTTGTGTGAAATAACAGTACTGTGTCCTTTAATTACCTGATACTTAAAACAGATAACACAGAGGGACCAATATGGAACTTCTCAGTAGTCTGTCCTGTCAGCCCCACGTCTCTAATCATTTGGGCACAGCCGTTTGCACGTGCCCTTGCTGTCGATAGGTTAGTCTGAGAGCCCATCTAGAAAGGAAATGGGAGATATTCACAGAGCATGGTTATACAACGCTTGTTTCACAGGCCATGTGAGTTAGCTGGATTAGTCATAAGCACCTTCTATCTCCCATTCTAACAAGGGGAGCTGGTGCACTTAATGTGGAGCCTCCATAAGCAGGGACTGCTGCTGCTGCCGCCTTGGGGAAAAAGGCGACTAACTTTTCCTGTCCTCTTAGGGTGTCTTCACCACACAGGTAACTTGAGTTATAATCCATCTTACCCCTGACTTGACTCCTGTCCACATGCAAAATTCTCTAGCTGGAATTAAGCAGTGCTTTAAACTCACGCTCGCTAGCTCATGAGGTGGATGGGGAGGTGGTGCTGACTCTGGAGCTAGTAATGCAGTGGGGATCTCATCAATAGCTAATCCAATTGCTCTGTGCTGCTAATGAGCTCTCTGTGTAAGGCCAGTGGTGTTTTGAAGTGTGGTTGCTGTCAGGCCTGGCCTTAAAACCTAGCTTATCATAGCTCTGGTGTTCAGAGGTGTGAAAAGTCCCACGTCTGAGTGCCGTAGCTATGCCAGCTGCAGTTAGTTCGAGGGAAGAATGCTGCCATTGCACGGGGAGATGGAGTTCCTGTGGCGACAGAAAAACCCCTTCCATGGCTGTCGTCTGGTCTACACTAGAAATGTAGGTCGGTTTAACTACATGGCTTAGGGGTGTGAAAAAATCCACGCCCCTGACTGGTGGTGTTGACCTGAGTCCCAATATAGACCGTGCTAGGTTGATGAAAAAATTCTTCTGTCGACCTAGCTACTGCTTCTCAGGGAGGTGGATTACCCCATGCCGAGGAGAGAACCCCGCCTGTCAGCATTGGTTGTGTCTATACTGGAGGGCTGCAGTGGCGCAGCTGCAGCTGTGTGCCGCTCTAGCGTTTGTGGGGTAGACGTGGCCTCACCCAAGGCAGGCTAGCTACAGTACAGTAACCAGAGTGTGAACTTGTCAGAACTGGAGCTGACTGTGCTGTGAAGACCCACCCAGAGTAAAATGAACGACAAACCGAGCCGCGTGCATGGGAGTTGGGAAGAGTTGTCCTTGAGCATCTCTGGGGTCTGTTTGAATTCAGTATTCGGGGGGCCCATCACCGTAGTAGCTGAGCACCTGACAATGTTCACCACCCCTCTGAGGCCAGGCAGTCCTGCCATTCCGGTTCTAGGGATGGGAGACCGGTCTAGTGACATTACGTGACAAGGTATTTGTGACAGAGCAGGAACTGAACTCTGGTCTCCTAGCCCAGGTCAGGGCTCTAACCACGGGACCATCCTTCCTCACTCATATAGACTTTACCATGGACACATGCGTTTCTTGGGGGTGGGACAGGACCATTTGGACGATGAGGACTAGACAGGTGGCTAGCTGCGGTTCCAGCGCTAAGGGCTCAGACTGACCTTCGCCCCACACCCTTTCTTTCCAGGGCAGTGTTAGTGAGCCCTCCTCTTGTCCTGGGGTTCGCAAGGCAGCTGTCTCTTGGCAGTATGAAGTTGAGGCCCCGAAACTCTCACAATTCTCTAAAGAATGCAGCTCTTAGATGTTTCTCTTAACCCTCAACGTGAGGGGTGTGTGTGTGTGTGTGTGTGCGTGCCCGCCCGCCCGCCCGCCCTGCACTCATTAGGCTGAAGTGTCCTGTAAGATGGAAGTTTGTGGTGGTTTTCTCTTGTAGCTCATGTCTTCCTGGCCTTCTGAGCCTGGGCAGTGGGGTCTTTCAGTACTGAAGTGAATTAATCACCTGTTTGCAATGTGCTGAAGTCTCTGTGACTCTCCTAGGGCTGGATTTAAAATCCTTTGTAGCTATTTTGGTTGATTTTGTTTTTCTTTCTCTTCTAGGATTCCTCTCAGGGCAATTCCATTTTCCAGATCAACATGATCAAGTATATCAAGGAGAAATACCATAACCTACAGGTCATTGGAGGCAATGGTAATCTACTAAATGCAATTTTAGCTTCTAGACTGACTGTTTTCAGTTGTTGTGAGACGTGTTGACCTGCTTTAAATGAGCGTCCCTGTCACCTGCCCAGTGGGACTTTGACCTGTGTGTCAGGTGTATAGAATATGGTACAGCACCTGACGGACACTTCCATTCTGTGTGAAAACTTCTCACTCAGGGTTAATGCAGTGTGTGCAATCCCTAGCCTTGACTCTTTGCTCTCTGGGCTCTGTAACACTGGTTTAAAATCCTTCTAGAATTTCAGGGGTCTGGTCCTTGGAGGACTCCTACCTTGTGTGGAAAATAAACAGAAACATCCATCTGAATCTGGCAGAGCAGAGTTTAACTCTCTTCCTCTTGTCTTTATCTGCGTTACCAAATATGTTGCTAACACAGCATAGTGCCTCCTCCAGCCTTTTGTCCCCTGCATGGCCCTAAGCATGTCTCACACTTCCTCTGCCATTGTACAATGCATTACAATGTCTCGCTAGTCTAGCTGCAGCACGGACTCCCCTGCGCCATTGGGTTAGTGGGGAAGCACGTGAACATCAAGTGATGTTGTGGATTCAGCGGCCAGTACAATGCCAGTGAAAAGGGCAGTGGAGAAGCATGGCCCTGGGAAATCAGTCAGACACAAACCACGTTGGGAGGGACCCAGTCACAGGCTAACCCCCCCACCTCCCCCCAGGCTCTGGCATCAGGCTGATCCGGCCCAACCCCCCAAGGGGCGGCTGTGTAGGTGTAAAGCTAACCCCTGGTCCCTGCACACCAAGCTGGCAGGGTCTCTTCCTAGAGCAGTCAAACATCAAGGCCTGGCTTTCACCCTGGTTCAGTGTGCACATGCCCTGGCTGTGGTGACTGGTGCCTGCACAAGAGCAGCAGGGTGATGTGTGCACACTTGTCGGTTGACTGAGAACCAGCCATTTGGTGCCCGATTGCTGTTGAGATTTGAAACTGAGTTTGTGCATGACCGGTTGTGTTACCATGCACACCAATATAATTGGCCTGCCTCCAGAAGGGAGCACTCTCCATCCCTAGATCCGGGGGCTGCGAAGCTGAATCAAGTGCTGTTTGTGGGACCCACTGAGATGCCCAAGTGCAGAGAACCCAGCTCAGGGAGGAGGGCGACTGGCTGCTACTAGTGGTGAAAGGAGACAACGTTCTCATTTAAAACCCTTCGTCTGTTTGCTTCAGTGGTGACGGCGGCTCAGGCGAAGAATCTGATCGATGCAGGGGTCGATGCTCTAAGGGTCGGGATGGGCAGTGGCTCCATCTGCATCACGCAAGAAGGTAAAGAAAATTTTTAATATCTTCTCAATAGCTAGAAGAACAAATATCTGCAAAACATTCCTATCCAGAGCCTGCGATAAGTCTGCGGTGATTCAGTCCTCGAGTGGTGGTGACTGTCTGCCGCAGGTCCGGTGTAATGGGGATATGATTTTACAGCTGTGTAGTGCCAAAGACACTCCAGGGCTGGGTGTGGGAGCATAGACGTGCCACTCGACCTGATCTCCACCTAAGTGAGCAGGGCAAAGGAGAGGGCATAGGGTACAGACGTAGGGGGTTTCCATTTGCCTGGCATAGTTAGGAGGGCAGCAGAGAGGATGGTGATAAAACTCCCAGGGTTGTTTGTGTGGCCCTGCCCTGGGGCAGCTGCAGCTGACAGTAAGATCCTTGTGTGTTTAATGGAAAGTGTTGGTTGGCTGGATTGGTGCCAGGGTGCAATTGCCCGCCAAAGATGAGGTTTTTGAATGCAGCTACTGCAGTTAGCAGGATCCCAGGGGCTCCTGTGCCAGGCAGGCAGCGTTCCTAGGCACAGCTCTCTAGCCTAGCTACTAGACTCAGTGGCCGGGCATGTCCTGGAATGAAAACTGGTTTTAAAGCTGCTACTGGACATCACAGCTCCAAGTGAAACAAGCAAGCAGGGGTGTGGATGCCTTGTGAGGGGCCATCACTGCGGCAGTCTGGCTGCAGAGCCCCTCTGTTGAGCTTCACCAGTTGCCTTTGCTGTAATGGACCTGAAACAAGCCGCTGCCTAGAGAAGCAGCCCTTTGCCATATGCATGCAGGGTCTTCCTGCAGATCCCAGCAGCAGTACTTGGAGCCCTACGAGGACACACCTTGGGGACAGCCCCCTGTACCGAGGATCTGTGTTCTCGCTCTGCCCGCTAAGGGAGCACCTGCTGCTTGGAGACTGGCCCAGGTGTTGCGCTGGAGAAACTGTCGTGTCTCTTTTGTGTAGAATGTTTTATTGAAGAGCCGCCCTTCCCCACCCTATCCCCTGCTGCACCAGCAGTTCCTGGTCTGGGCCAGGCCATTCACGCACAGCGCGATCCTGCTTCTTTTCATTCTCACCCATGGAGAACTGGAGGAAATGATGGCAGATTCCAGCACTACAATGTGATGAGTACAGCCAGACTCTGGGAGCTCTGTCCCTATCTTGGCAGCAGAGACCAAACATCTGTACTTCCCAGTGGACGTCGTGTGGCGGGTGTTTGTGCCAGGAACGCCAGGAGCAGATTGAGGAGCCAGTGTTTCAGCATCAGATGGATTTCTCCATGAAATGTCCCTGGAGTAGGGAGAGCACATGCTGAGTGCCAGGTTGTGCTCCCCTGGACATGGCCTTCAGCTTGGCATCCTTCTTAGTGGATTGGACTAAGAGGGACCCCTGACATCCGAGCTCTGGCTCGGTTATCCCAGGCTCAGCCTGGTAAAGTCACTGCTGGGGGGCCCTTTATTCTGCTGCTGCTGTTTGTTTCTAAATTTGATTTATTTGTTTTGTTTAGCTGCTCCACAGATCCCTCCAGAACTAAAGTCCCACAGCCCCAAGTGCCCGTCTTCTGTCATGGGCACCTATAGTAAGTCACTTGCCCTGTTCTCAACCTTAATTCTGTCTTGAAGCAGGACCCTGATTGGCTGCACATGGCCCCTCCGCTTGTTTGAGAATAATTGAGTTGTAGATGCACTTGGGGTTTTGTGGCTTTGGATACTGGTAGTTGACCCAAAAACTGATGCTGAGAAGTCTTTCGGATTTCTAAAGCAGGGTTCTGAATTGTCCTAATCGAGGCCAGCTGGGCTCGTCAGTGTCTTTAATCCAAACCCAATTAAAAAACCTGATTGAGCTTCCTCAGGGGCACTGCTGAGCCTCTAACTGGACGGTGCAGCAGGTGCTTGTATGTGGGAGGATGGTGCCTAGGCAGAGCCTGCAATTCTGCTCTGAATCTGGTCTCCTCTCAGTGATGGGAGAGGTTACACATCAGCTACATTTCGCCTTGTGTGAAGCTAGCCGTGCTGTGTGAACGGGACTTTAACAGGGACTTTCACCCTGTGGCGAACCTGGAAGGTACATCCCAGAACCATGCCCTTTGCCAGTGATTCTGATCTGCGTGTGTGAGGAAGGGCTCTTCTCCCTCTCACCCCGCGAGCGCTACTTTTTGAAGTTACAGGATCAAGCAGGTGACCAAGATGAATCTTGGCTTTTGCCCTATTTGCTATTTGTGAAGCACTTCAAAGGGAAAGAGGTTTCTGGTTTGGATCCTGGGTTGTACCCACTAGCATGACAGTCCTCTCTTAGCGCCACCCTTACAAGCCTTTGCTCCGAGTACAGCTGAAGTGTGCGTACATTTTGAACCCTGCTTTGGAAGCCTGCACCTCCTGTTTGTCTTGGCACTGGGAGCTGGGACAGCCAAATAGTCATGTGATGGTCCCATGTGCCCTGTGCCAAGAGGTGAATTATAAAGGGCTGGTCTCAGTGATTACTTCTCTAATATAGCTACAAACTTCTGTTCTTTGTAGAGAATAATGGGATCCAGAGGCTTGGGGCCCTGGGTTTCTTTGAAATCAGGCTGTTGCACAGAGGAGATGGTGCCGTCAGATGTCCGTACAGTAACTCCTCACTTAACGTCCTCCTGCTTAACGTTGTTTCAGAGTTACATCGCTGCTCGTTTAAACTTGTGCAATGTTCCCTTATAACATCGTTTGGCTGCCTGCTCTGTCCACTGCTTGTAAGATTCTGTAGAAGAGCAGCGACTTTACAGGGGAGCATCCTCTTCTCCGCCTCCTCCCCCTCCCTCCCTCCCAACGCTTCCCCCACCACCAAACAGCTGTTTGGCGGCACTTAGGACTTTCAGGGGAAGGGGGGATACGGTGTGCTCCGGAGAGGAGGTGGAGTGGGGGTGGGAAGAGGTGGGCCTGGAGTGGAGCGGGGACAGGAAGAGGCGGGCCTGGAGCATTCCTGGCAAAAGTCAGCGCCTGTTCTTCTCCGGGGAAGCTGCCGCTGTTGCGAAGGTGCTTCCTAGCGTCCTTGCCTGCAGCACGCTGTGCCTGTGTGGGGTAAGCCAGGGGCACTTCCCAACCACAGAACAGTATAGAATGCCTTTTGTCTGCCCCCAAAATTCCTAACCCCCCCGCATTTACATTAAATCTTATGGGGAAATTGGATTCGTTTAACATTGTTTCACTTAAAGTTGCATTTTTCAGGAACATAATGACAACGTTAAGTGAGGAGTTACTGTACGGGCACCCTCAGCCTCTCCTTCGGCAATGCACTACCAAGTGAGACCATCTCTTTAACACTAACAGCATTCACATTATTGCTAGCAGACACTTCTTCATAGCTGGCTGGGTCCAATTAATAGTGACTCTTTCACGATCGCTACCTGGAATTCTCCTCCCAACCTGAGCTGCTGGTGTGAGCACAGGGAGAAATGTGTGTGAGCAGTGCAAAAAGTAGTTTGTAAAGGCTCCCTCTTCTGGCAGAGCACCAGTCACTAGGAGTTGGCACACTTGGTGCTGCTCCCAGGTGGCAGTTTGAAACCCTGCATCAGACATGATGTTTGCACCCTGAATTACTAATCTTGCATGTTCATAATCTCATCTGGGTACTGTGCTAATTGTGATTGGAGGGAAGGCCTCCTGGTGATTGTGTTGCGGGGGGAATCTGAGGGATGGGAAGGTTATTGCAGCATATGTGCATGCACTTGGCTGGTAAATGTACCCGAATACGTGTCATTCAGTGGTTTCCCTTCAAGTGTTTCTTTGTGTAGTGAAAAGCCTGTAGTTGCTACAGACTGGTCTCAGATTTACCAACGCTTTATTCGCCCCCACTGATGGCTAAACTTTAAGGAGGCCCTGCTATGCTGGGGAAACTTACATTTCCAGCACCACATCAGTCCGCCCTGTGTCTGTTTCCTTTTCTGTTGTTGCGTATCAATAGAAACGCTCTCCTTTTGGTCAGATGCCTCTTCCTGGCTGCACATTGACATCCCATCATTGTAGTGATCAGCAGTGCAGGGAACACAGCAATCATCTGGGGACTCATTGGGCTTGGGTTTCTTGGGTCTGGCCCTGCTTCCTTCTGTGTCTTGCTGGACACTAGGTAGTGAGCGAATCAGTGCCCCTAAGGACTGAGCAGCTGGCGTCCATGATTTCACCAGGGCTCTTGGTCGTTCTGTAACCACTGCAAAAGCTTCTCTGTGGCATTGGGGCAGCAGTTACTTCATAGCCCCCGTTCACCTGCCTTCTGGGACTTGGGGCCAGGGCTGCTTGATTTCCTGTGGCTTATTCCAGGGGAGGTCTGTGTGTGACTGAAAGCTGAAGGGCCTTTAAGCAAGGGGATTGCTGCAGCGCCTGGTACTTGACGGTTCACCCTTTCTCTTCCTGGATCTAGTCTTGGCCTGCGGCAGGCCCCAGGCCACAGCAGTGTACAAAGTGTCCGAATATGCCAGGAGATTTGGGGTCCCGGTGATCGCAGATGGAGGGATCCAAACCGTGGGACACGTTGCCAAGGCCCTGGCACTCGGTGCTTCCACAGGTGAGGGGGACGGGGGGAGCTTAAGGCATTCAGAGGGGTGTCTCCTTTCTGGGGGATTTGCTTTGCCATTGGAATATCAACCCAGTGAATGAGCTTCTTACTGCCTGCAGACTGTTCTGCAGCGCTCGCTTGGCAGTGTTACGGGAGCTCTGCAAAGCCCTGACCGTGTCCGCATGAGTGCCAACACCATCACAGCCAGGCTGGGAGTGGGAGATTGCTGGTGTATTTACATTGCCCAGGCTGCTTTTCAGCAGTGAACGTACATTGTGCCCAGGGCACTGATCTACTCTAGTGTCAGGGCAGGGAGACTCTGCCAGGACAGTGCAGCATTCTCCAGACAGGTCTGCTGGTGCCACATGCCCCGTGCACTAGTGTGAGGCTTCTTCCAAGCAGAGTGCCACTTGTGCCAAACAAACCTGGCTGCGTCTTGGCGCCTTCGTGATCTAGGCCTTTTGCCCAGAGGTACAAGGGCTAACCACAAACCCAGTGAGCCTCTAAGCAGTTGTCTTTCTCAGTCTGTTCTTCAAGTCCACATGCTCTGTAGGGTCCAGACTTACCCCTTCCTCAGGGTTTATCAAACAAAGAAATTAATGACTTAAAAGATCAGCTGAGCCCTTCTCCAAGCTTGTCTGTTCCTACGGTTCCTCCCTCAGGACTGCTCAGCCCCCACCTCCCTTAGAGCCAGGTGAGGGTAACACCTCCTCCTCCGGGGGGAGTTGTCAATGCAGCAACACCTGCTAATGGGGGAGGGGCCCAGCAAACAATGGCAACCGGGTATATTCTGACCAGCTCCACTTTCACCCTGTGCCCAGATCACAGGGTCATGCTGCCCCCTCCTAAGATGGAGGCCCTGGGCCTCTCCCCACCTGAGGTGCAGGGTCTGGGGCCCACCAAGTGGCTGAACAAAGCCTTGCTCCAGTGTAAGCTCCCCTCCTGTGCCCTATAGCTGACTCAGCTGTCGCTAATCTTCTCGCTGGCTTTAGTGATGATGGGCTCTCTCCTGGCTGCAACCACGGAAGCCCCTGGAGAGTACTTCTTCTCAGACGGAATTAGGTTGAAGAAATACCGGGGAATGGGATCATTGGATGCCATGGACAAGAACTTGGGCAGCCAGACCCGATACTTCAGGTAGGAGAGACTGGCATGAGGGGCGGCAGGTCCCCGAGTCTGAGATTACTGCCTTAGCTGGCCAGGTCTGGTTTGTTCCATGGATGTTTTTTTTTTTTTCCCCCCAACCATCCACAGTGAGACAGATAAAATTAAAGTGGCCCAGGGGGTGTCTGGTGCAGTGCAAGACAAAGGTTCTATCCACAAGTTCATCCCGTACCTGATTGCTGGGATCCAGCACTCCTGTCAGGATATCGGTGCCAAGAGTCTGACCCAAGTCAGGTAAGAGACTTCCCCGTGTGCGCGCTCAGCTAATCCTCATCTCGTCATCCCTGAGCTAGCGTCTGGTAACTGGCTCCTTGCAGCTGGTAGCCAAGGCCCCCCATGTCTCAGACCCCGATCTCTGGTGCAGCTGAGCTGTAGCCCCTGCTCCCAGCCCAGGCCCCAGCAGGCACCCCCTGAAGGAGGAGTTGTGCGTTGGGATGGGACGGGATGGGAGAGCGCTGCCTGGGCAGCCTTGCTGAGGGAGGTGCTGGAGCTGGCCGCCTGGCTCTGCTCCTTCCAGAAATGGGCCCGGGGGGGAAGCATGTGGCAACCCCTTGCTCGTCCTGTGTTGCAGTTGGTGTGAAATCTCCTTGCCCCACTGCACAGTACAGTCTCTCCCCATGGCACATAGGGCCAGAGGCCGCCTGGCCTTGGCCTGGGGAGCATGACCCCAGATCTGCTTTCCCTCGGCAGAGCCATGATGTACTCGGGAGAACTGAAGTTTGAAAAGAGGACGACGTCTGCCCAAGTGGAAGGAGGAGTTCATGGCCTCCATTCGTAAGTCCCCTGCCAGCGGTGTCCTTCGCTGGGCTCTTAGCGGCTCAAACCACTGTTGGATGTGGCCCAGCCCAGCCCACTAGTCGAATGCTGCAGGCCCTGCCCTTGCTGTCCCTGCATGCAGTGGTACAGGCTGCATCCCATTGGCTGGCAGGGAGCCTGGCTGGGGTGGGGGAGGGGGGGGTGTTACTGGCTTACCTGCTGTTTGTAGCAGCTGGAGCTGTTCCATAATAGCACCGGCCTTGGATTCTCCAGACAATGCAGATCTACTGCAACTGCCTGCCCCAGCACAGAGGACCTATGGCTTGAGAGCAGCAGCTGCTGCTGGCGTACTGCTCCTGGGGGCAAGCCAAGCCAGGCCCGGCTCCCTGCGTGCTGGGCAGGCCGGGAGGTGGAGGGGCCATGCCCATGGCTAACTTTCCTGTCTGTTTAGATACGAGAAGCGCCTCTTCTGAAGGAGGGTCTGTGCCTGTACTCAGCACCTTGCTGCTCTGCAGCCCTCAGCTGCCACGCACCTGAGCTGCTCCTGTCACAGAAGTGCCATTATCCTGCAAGCACCTGCTGCTCCCCATCCCTGTGAAGACACCCTGCCTGCAGGGCTCAGGCCCTGGCACGTGTTGGCCATGTTTTACAATAAAAGAAAAGAGGTGGGGCTCCTTGTCTGTCTCAGTCCCACCACCTCAGGCTGCCTCTCCCCAGGTTGCAGCCCTGGACTCTTGTCCCCTGTCATGCCCACGGGTCACCCCTTAGGCGGGTTTTGTTGCTGGTCCCAGGATTTGCTCTGGTGCAAGATTGTGAGAGCAACCGCTGTCTCCCCATGCTTCAGTCCCAATTCCAGTCCCTGTGAACCTCCCACCTGCAGCTTGCTGATGTGCTTCACAAGGGTTATTCTACTGCCTGTAGTTCAGCAAGGGCAGAACAGACCTGGGGGAAGTGGAGGAACTTCTGCTGCAAATGCCCCTTCAAAACCCATCTGCCTTCCCAAACCCTGCTGAGCCAACCCTTGCTACCTGGCAGGACATGACCCAGCTGTGCCCTGCTCCGAAACTCTCCTGCTAGGCTGCCCAAAAGTGGAGTGGAAGGTGCAGGTCCTGGTAATGCCCAATGTGGCTAGGTGAGTTTCAGCCCCGCTCAGGGCCCTGTAAGGGGCAGAAGGCCCCACAGCAAGGCTGGCATTCACAGGGCTCCTCTGACAGGAATGCTGCTGAGGGCGTCACTGGCATTCCTGGGGCCAGGGGGGAGAGAAGCCCCAAGAATGGTTGCAGCCTGTGCCAAGAACTGTTCTGCACGAACATGGCGGTATCTGCCCCTGCTTTCCAAGGGCTGGGAGCCCCAGGGCTGCTGTAGCCCCTTGTCTTCCTTTGCCCCCCTCCCCTGATGAGTGAGTGGCCAGGAGGAAGGAAGCATTCACAGCTGGGCACCCGCAGCCCTTCCCAGGAAAAGCTGCATGCAGGGGGGCTGCTCACTGTTTATTCTGAAACATTTTCTCCTTCCTAGTAACAGTTCATGTTCCCACTCCAGGCCCTGTGAGGTGTTTAACCCTTTGTACACAGGCTGGTGTGAGTCCCAAGGCCCAGAGGGGCTCAGCCGCGGAGCTGCTTCTACATCAGGGCTCTGCCAGCACTGGGGGGGATGAGGGCAGCCGCGGTCGCACGATGCTCGCTCATCAGGAAGTTGAACGTTGCACAAGCATTAGGCTGCGAAAGAGAAGGCAAAGGCCCAGAAACACTCAATGACTAAAGCAGAGCCCTTGGCCATGTGGAACATTTACCCCAGTCCCCGCCTGCCTTTCACTGCTAGACACGTGATCTGTAGCCCAGGGACCAGAGTTCCTTGCCTGGCACCTATCAGAAAAGTAACATTAACCTTGGGTTGGCAGGAGTGCGTCTCAAGCCAATAGCCACCAAGGCAGCGTTGCCCTGTCCCAGCGTGTGCATGAGGTCATGGGGCTGGAGGGTACATGGGGCCCTTCGCACTCCCTGCCCTGCAGGGTCACGCGTGCCCTCCACCCAGCTGAGCAAGGGGCCAATGCAGAGGGCAGGGCCTGGGGAGGGTGGGGGCACCAGGCCATCCCCCCTGTGGCTGCACTAGGAGAATCTAGCTCCAGCTGCCTGGCTGGGCGGGCACAGACACAGCCGTTCCCTTCTCCTCCAAAGGTGCCCCTTGTTCAGCCCTGGGACGGGCCTGGCAGGTCTGCTCAGCTTCACCCCCATGGTCCCAGCATGTCCCCCCTTACCGTGTCCTGCACCTCCACAGCGATCCCACATTCCCTCATGAACTTCAGGACAGCAGGCTCCAGCCGCTCCACCTTGTCCCCTAGGCCCAGCACCAGGATTTCTAGCAGCAAGAGACAAGCCCAGCTGAGGGAGGCTGCGTTGGCCACATGGCAGAACCCAGCCCCGCCTCCCCCCCTCAATAGTGGGTGCAGAGCACACAACCCGTACAGCCATCCTGGCGCTAGCCGGCCTCGAGGCCTGTCCCTCTCCCAGCCACAGCCCTGTCCGGCCATTCAGACTGCAGCGGCCAAGGCCTTGTGCGTAAGACCCTGAGTAACCCCAGCTTGGCCGCCCCACTCCCGACACTCGTTGCTGGGCAGTCTGGGGAAGGGCAAGTTCTGCTTTGGCTCAGACAACCCGCATGGCCAGGGTAGCAGGACACGTGCCAGCACACAAGTGCAGTCCCTGCTCCTGGCTCGCTCTGGGGACTGCCACACCCAACCACTGATGGCAGAGCGCTGCAGGGAGCAGCAGAGTATTCGTCTCTGCGCCTCCCACCTACCTATTCTCGGCTCCAGCAGCCGGAACAGCACCAGGCTCTCCTCGGTGATGTCCTGGTAAGAGCCAACCTGAAGGAAAGGAAGGACACTCACCTCTCCTGCCCACAATGCCACCCGGCTTGCAATGCAGCCTGTGCCCTGAATGGGGGCCATGCCCCTGGAGCTCGCTGCTGCCTGGACTGGGCAGGTTTCAACACAGCCAGGGAGGCTCAGGTCAAAGCACCTGCACTCCCCCTTGTGGGCAGGGAAGAGTCAAAGTGACTAGCTCCCTGGGTCTCCCACACCCCCACCCCCAGGACTGGACTGGCCACCTGGGCATGGGGAACTCCACTTCCCCAGGGCTGGGAGCTCAGCACAGTGGGGAGTTGAAGGCCCAGGCCCTGTGGGGAGGGGGAGGTCCCCCGGGGCCAGGCTCCAGGCCCTGCCAGCTGGGGCACTCACATTCCACTGCAGGATGGCGCGTGGGATGATGGCGCAGGGCCCCACCACCTTGTCCCCATTGATAGTGAAGCCCCGGCTGCTGTAGCTGTCTATGAGCATCATGCTGGGGGATTCCCGCTCCATCAACTTCAGCGTTGTCTTCTGGTAAAGCTCGTCATCTGCAGGGGTGAGGCGGTGACCCCGGCGCGGCTGCCTGTCACAAGAGGGCTTGACTGAGACCCACTAGCCAAAAACCCCAGGACTTACTCAGCTTCCTCGCCAGTCCCCCTTGAGCAGAGACCTCCCCCCACTGTGCTTGGGAGCTGGCTCACCCCAGAGCCGCCCAAGGCTCCCAGGCAGTCTTTGAGTGGCCAGGTCAAGCCGCACCACACAGGGACCAATTACAGGAGCAGCAGCTGGGCCTGGAGAAGAGGGGCCATGGGCACTGCTGGCCAGCTCTGTCTTGCTGCTAGAGCACCAGCCAGCCTGGACCTGGCCTCGTTCCCCACAGTCCCCGTTCGGAGAGCGGGAGGCTGCTGCTGCTTGCTGGGGGTTTGGCCCGGAGCAGCCAGGCTCTGCTAGCTGATGACGAAGGCTCACTCTGCCTGAGAGATGGTCAGGCCAGTCTGCACTGGGCCATGGGAAATCCAGGGAGAGGTGGTGCTGGGGCCCTCAGCTCCGCTGGGCTCTCCCGACCTTACCAGTCAGGTGCTCTCCTGGCAGCTGCCAGCCTCCAGCTAGGAGTTAAGCCCCCGCGGCAGAACATCTTCACTGAGGCCAGAATCATCCTGCTGCAATGACACGGAGAGAGGGTTAAAGCCAGAGCTGCTGCCCACGGGAAGGTGCTGGGCGTGGGGAGTCCCTGTGCATGCTCACAGCCCGCCCGCCCTGTGCCACAGCTGAGCTCAGCCCTCTGCTGCCGCACGTGCGTTACCGTGGCCCACAGCCCACGGGCTGCAGCTCACTTAGGCTGGAGGCAGGGGCATGATCCCATCTGTAAAGTACCAGGCAACCCTC
>NW_020664440.1:112526-129339 GCF_002925995.2 Terrapene triunguis
CCGGCTGCACGAGCCCCGCTTACCAGGCCCGGGGACGCTGCCGAGGAGCGGAGCGGCGGGAAGAGCGGCCGGCTGGGCCCTGCCGCCGCTGACGCTGCCCCCTGGTGGCCGGCGCCGGGAGCTCCCCCGGCTCTGCCAGCCCCAGCGCCCCCCGGCTCTGTGCCGCCCCCACCTGCGCCCCAGCTCCCCCAGCCCCACGGCTCTGTGCGGGGCCAGCGCCCCCAGCCCTCTGCCCACGCTCCCAGTCCCTTCCTGGGGGGCTGTGGTGCCCCCAGGCCCGGGCGGGGGCCGCTGCGGCGTGGCCGGGACGCTGCAGCCAGGGCAGCCCCAGGGCTGCTGGACCAGAGGAGCCTGGAGCGATTCACTCGCCCCCCCCCGGGCCCTGAGCCGAGCGCCAGGGCTGCTGGAAAGCACCTGCCCCTGGGGACCGGGGGCTTTTCCCGGGTGTCAGTTAATTGACAATGAGTCGCGGCTGAGCGGTGCCGGCTCGTCCCCTCCCGGGCGGTGCTGGCAGATGGTGGCGCAGATCACTTCCAAGCTGGCCTCGCCGTCGCCAGAGGGGAGACGGGCTGGGGGCTCCCACCCCCGGCCCCCGGCTAGTGCCCCGCCTCAGGGACAGTCACCTGAGGAGACCTGGCACAGAGCATCATGGGTAAAGACAGCCAAAGCGGCTTTGGGGGGGGGCTGGGGGCTAGCCGGGACCTCTTGCACTGGGGAGGTGGGGCATCAGATTGGGGCACAGCTCCGGGAGCCGAGCCCCTGAAGGCGGGAGCTGCAGGCGGTGCGGCCAGGCGCAGGACCTGGCCACCAACTCTGCTCACTGGGATGGCGACAGAACTCCAGGACGTTCCAAAAACCAAACCTGGTTCCAACGTCAGGCCAGGCTGCGAAATGAACCAGCGCTGCCTTAGCACGGGCTGAACACGCTCCTCACCGAGGACAAAGAAAGGCTAATGGAGCCTGGCTGCACACTGCTCCGGAAAGACTGCTACACTGCACACCGTCCGAGCCCCCGGGCCGCAGCCTCACCAACAGGCCTGCACTGCCTGACCACACTCAGCTGGAGGAGGGACGGACGCTCTGACCTGCAAATGGCGCCATCACACCGGCTGAACCACCGTGTCCAGCATGAGGCCCTGGGGTGTGGGTTTGCGGGTGCTCAGCACAAGCCCGTGGGCCATGGCTAGGCAGGCAGGCTGCCCTTGTGGCTAAAACGCTCTGGGTTCAATGCTGCGTTCTGGCCCAGAGTCTCTGTGCCTCACAGACACCCCCACCCCTCCAGAAGCAGCCAAGCTCTTTCCCCTGCCTCCCGGGGACGGAGGGGCATCGCTTGGGCTCTGTCGGGACAAAGAGGGGATTACAATGACCTCCATGATGCCCCTCCCCCCAAGATGTCTGCAAGGGGCTTGGACTGGATCCAAGTAGCCTCGGGCTGCTTTGGGAAAGCAGGAAAGTGGCTGTGGGTGAAGCTGGGGGCAGACGCCCCTCCCCACCGAACACCTGCAAGCTGGACCTGAGCCACTGCAGAAACCAAAGCCAGCTAATCCGCTTGGATTTCGGGCTCAGGTTTCCCTGCTTGTCCCTGTAAAACAGCAGCAGGGCTGGGCTGGGCCAGGCCCCATGTGCCAGTTTCCGTCCCTCTCTGCCAGTCAGTGTTATTCAAGACGCCTCCCCTGACTTGTGCGGTTCAGGCACCTCGGCGCCTCCTGGCTACACCCCACCAGGGCGGAAACGTCGCTCCCAATGCCACGAGTTGCAATTAGCCAGCCCTGAAAGCGCCGCACAACGGGGGCTCCGCGCGCCAGCTGCTTTCCCTGGCGCCGTATACAAGAGGGCTCGGGGTATAGTTATTTCTAGGCCTTTCCATGGCCCCATCGCTGTGGTAGCCTCCCAAAGGACACATTTCTGCAAGTTCCCTGTGAGGAATGCAGCTCTTCCCCCATGTTACCTGGGGGGCCGCGGTATGAAGGGACCAGCACAAGGTTCCTTCCTGACCCCAGATCTGGTGATTGGTTAGACCCTGAGCACATGGGCAAGATGCAGCAGCCAGACACCTGGGAGAGAATTCTCTGCAGTGACTCAGAGCCCTCCCCAGCTAGTGTCCCATCTCCAGCCGGCCCGGGGGATCCTTGCTGCTGGCAGTCGCAGATCGGCTACGTGCCATCGGAGGCAGCCCCATCACACCATCCCCTCGAAAACGTATCAAGCTCAGGCTTGAAGCCAGTTAGGTTTTCTGCCCCCTCTGCAACCCTTGGGGGGCTGCTCCAGAACGTCACTTCTCTGATGGCTAGAAACCCTCTCCTAATTTCCAGCTGAGACTTTCCCTTAACTGAACTAACTCCTCTCCCTGCCTGGTGTTACCCCTTGGCTGGATTTATAGCCAGCGATCAGCTCTCCCCTCACCTGCGTTTGTCAGGCTAAACAAGCCAAGATCCCCTCTCATGAGGGTTCATCCTAGTAGTCCTTCTCTGCACCCATTCCAGCTAGAAGTCATCTTTTGTAAACACGGGAGACCAGAACTGCACCCAGCATTCCAGGTGAGGTCTCCCCAGTGCCTTGTACAAGGTATTAACACTTCCCTGTCTCTGCTAGAAATCCTTTTCCACGGGCACATCCCACCGGTGGCTCCTAGTTGTGGACAAGGGGAGCGAAGCCAGCCACAGAGCATTCAGACACCAGGAGTGGAGTGAACCATTGGGTCAAGTCCAATGTAGACGTCCACCTAGATCTGTGTTCCCCTCTTCCCCACGCGTGCTCCGGCCCAGCCCAGCCTATGGCTCACTTTGCCTCTTGGGAAGGAAGGCTCCTGATGGGCACACACACACTGCAGCTTCCTGGCTGGCTGGGTAAGTGGGGCCCCAGCCTCAAACCCTGAAGACGCAGTGACCCTGGCAGCACCGGGGGGTGGCACCAGGCGAGAGCATGGTGTACAATGGTGGTAGGTTCATGGCGCTCAGCAGCCCAATGGCAGGGTCTAGCCCCCCCAGGGGGTGGGAGGCCCACATGGGAGGGGGATTTCAGCTGCGTGCAGGATTGTGGCAGCACAGTTTGAATACTTGGCCGTGGCCATGATGGGGTTAAAGGAACGTCTCAGCCCAGCTCCATTCCCAGGCTGAACACAGGTTTTAGACGGGGTGTAACCCAGCTTGGCTCTGTTATCACCCGAGCGCAATGGCGCTGAGGCCAGCTACAGCTCTGGGGAGACAGGCCCATGTGCTCCCAGCAAAGGGGCAGTGGGAATCACAACATTCAGCTAATTTGGTTTGTAAATGGTGCGGTAGGTGGAAATCCCCAGCCCTGGTGCTGGCTAAGGACCCAAAGTCTGGCACCGGACACAACTGTGCCAAAGCCATGGAGAGACAGTGCCGGCAACAGCCCCTGGCCTTTGGCCAGATGCCCCGGGACCCCTGTGGCCGGCTGGCCCCTCACTGCTCACAGGGGCAGCAGGGCCCCCCGCGTGCCCTGAGGCAGCAGACAGGGACTGCGGAAGAGCTGGGCCCTGCGCGAGGGGCAGGCAGGATACGGTGACCAGACAGCAAATGTGAAAAATCGGGACGGGGGTGGGGGGTAATAGGAGCCTATATAAGAAAAAGACCCCAAAATCGGGACTGTCCCTATAAAACCAGGCCATCTGGTCCCCCTAAGGCACGGCCAGGGCTGACCAGCCCCCAGCCCGCCAGCAGGAGGGAGACAGGGCGAGGGGCTGCCCTTCCGCCAGGCAGCACAGGGTGGAGCAGGGCAGAGTAATAGCATAGCAAAAGTGAAACTGCTGCTGCTTGAAAAGGGGAAGTTTGGAGGGGGGGCGCTGGTCCAGGATTGGCTGCCCTGGGCTTCCCGAGGGGGAATTGCCTTGGGCGTCTCTGCATAAAACAGCCAGAGCTGGAGGGGCAGCCAGGCAAGTGGGGACGGGCACCGGCTGGAGAGGGAGGGAAGGAGCCCGGCTTCGCCCCCCCCCCCCGCCTGTCTCTGGGCAGCCTGGGGCCACCCAAGCGGACTCCATGCTCAGCTGGCAGCGTGCACAGCCCTGTCCCTGGCCTGCCCGGCTGCCTCCTGCCCAGTGCAGCATTGGGCTGGGGCACAGCGGGGGAGCCTGGTGCCCAGAGGACCCCACGCAGCCCCCAGTCTGACCCGGGGGGCTGGGGAAAGCTCCCGAACCCGGCACAGGCCGAGGACGGCGGCACAGGACAACGCTCCCGCCCTCAGGACTGGCAGGTGAGAGGAGGGCGCTGTGCCCTGGCTGGGAGCGCTGCACTTGACTGGCACAGCCGGGAGCTGGCATTCGATCCCTGACCCTGTCCAGCCACTTGCTGCGGTGCAGGTTTGAATCCCACCCAGAGGTTTCCTATTTGCTCCCTGTCGCCCGGGGGTGTTCAGGGCTCCTGACCGAGCGACCGACCGAGGGGTGGAGGAGCCAAGTGCCCCTGGGCTGGCCCTGCCATGTGTCTGGGGGCAGGAGAAAGCTGGCAGCACCACAGCTGGGGTGTGGCCCCCAGCGGGGAGCCCGGGCGGAAATGAATCGGAGCGCACGGGCAAGGCGCGCACAGGCTGCCCACCCACCTGTGCCCAGGCTGGGAAGCCAGCGCCCTTAGCCAAGGGGACAGGAGGGCTTTGGTTCACCCCTTCTCCTCTCCACTGCCCCTCCCTCCCCCAGCCTCTCACCCCCATGTGGGAGGGCACCTCCCCCAGCTGCGACCACCCACGGTGAGCCCAGGCCTGCGCCACGGGTGGAATGGCCGAGCGGCAGGCGCTGGCTGTGCTGAGCACGTCTCTTCTCTCCCCGCCAGACTAGAGCCCTGGGGGTAACACGCTGGGTCCCCAACCAGTCACTAAGGCCACTCTCCAATGGCAGTGTCTGCGATCCACCATCCCATCCATGCACCCTCCGCCCCGGCACCCCACCCTTCGGCCTGCACACGGGTTAATCCAGCCCCAGACGTGGGAACCCCTCTAAAACCTTCTTGTGACCCACCGCTTGGCATACACGGGCTAGGGGAGACACCGCTAGCTTAGTCACTCCTCCCTTGGGCTGGAATTCCCCCCAGCCTAGCCCCACTTCTGACCCATGGCACGGAGGGAGGGACCTGCTGAACACTTTACCAACACAGGCACTTGCAGTGCTTAATTTGTGCCAGTTCAGAGCCCCAGCGCCCCCCCGGGCCTGGCGGTTCAGAGCCCCGGCGCCCCCCCCCTCGGGCCTGGCGGTTCAGAGCCCGGCACCTTCGGGCCTGGCGGTTCAGAGCCCGGCACCTCTGTGCTTGCCGCGTCAGTTATGAAAGTAAAAACATTGCTTGATCCCCGGCTCCTCTTTCATTACAGGCGAAACACGGGGGACTTGTCTTTGTCAGGCATGCCCTGCTGGGACAGGCTGGAACTGGAGTAGCCAGCAGCTCTCCCCACAGCCAGAGCTCCTGCCCCACTCCCCGCCAGTGCCCCCCATTAGGAGAGGGTGGGGCTAGAGTATCCAGGAGCTCCCCCCACGGCTGGCACTCCTTCCCTGCCTCCTCTCAGCACCCCCTGCTGGGAGAGGCTGGGGCTGGAGTAGCTGGGAGATCCTCTCACAGCCAGTGTTCCTGCCCCGCTTCCCACGGTGCCCCCACTGGGAGAGGCTGGGACCAGAGTGGCCAGGATCTGCCCACACAGCGAGCACCCTTGCAGCCCGTGCTGTGAACTGGTGCATGGTGCTGAGCTGGGCGCTTTGCGCTGTCCCTGCAAGCTGTTGCTAGCTAACATGAAAAGAGTGGCAAAGAGACTGTTGCTGGTCTGAATTCCCCTCTGCCCCACACACCACCAACTCTCCAGTTCCTGTTTCCCAGCTCCCCACAAGCATTTCCTCCTTGCAGTTGCTCTGCTTGCCAAGAGCTCTCAGCCCCACCGTGGGGAAGGGCCCAGCCTGCAGAGGGCAGGGTGGGGGCTTCGAAGCCAGGTGACAGAGCATGCATGGTGGAGGGGGCAAGGTTGCCTGGCCCTGTCGCACTGGGGCAGGCAGAGATGGGGCCCAGGTGACAGTGATGATGTCTTATTTATACAGCACTCCAGAGTTGCAAATAGGCAGCAGAGCCCCTGCTCCAAAGAGCCTGCAGCCGCACTGACGCCATTGGGGGATTAGATAGGGAGCGGTGTATGTGTGGTTAGCTGCCGCCCCATGTCCCACCGCCCCTGGCCCGGTGATCCTGCTGGGGAGGGGAAGGGGTTACAGGGAAGGATCCTGGGAGGATCCAGTGACAGCTGAATAACACTTAGGTATTTGCAATTTGACACTCTGCGCTTTTCAGCCTGGCTGCGCTGGGCTGGGACGGGTGGCCCAGGCTGGAGGTACTGCAGCAGTGGGCCAGGGCACAACGCAGACCAAGGAGACAGGCTGCCCCGCTTCACCTAGCCAGGCAGGCCCTCCCCACACCGGAGGGCCAGGCAGCACAGGCTTGTCAGGGGAGGGAGCTTGCAGACAAGCTCCACTAACAAGGCAGCTTCTCTGTCTGGCGAGCGCCACCTGAGCAGGCCTGGGCGTGGTGCCCTCTCCTGGCAGGGCGGAGGGAGTCCTGGGACAGAGCAGGGAGCCAGGCAAGGACTGGGCTGTGCCTGACGAGAAGCCGGACTGGACAGCTGTGGCTCCTCAGTGCCTGGCTGCTCCGCCCCACTGAGCTTGCTAACATTTGCACTAGAGCCTGCCCTGCCAGTGCCTGCGAGGGGGGCAGAGGGGGAGGGCAGCGCCAGGGGGCCTGGAGAGAGCTGAGAGGGGTGCAGAGAAGCGGGGGCGCGGTGGCAATGGTGCTGGCAGAGAGAACCTTGAGTGTCTCTCCCTAGGTATCTGCGCCGTGCCCTCATCTCCAGCGAACACCTTCACCCAAGTAACAACCCATGATTAGCATGGCCACCAGCCTCCCCGGGCAGAACCCACTGCCCTCACCTGCATCCTTCACACCAACCGCAGCGCCCAAGGTCTGCAGGAAGGGCCCCTGCCCTCGCGCTGACAGTGCTGCTGCTAGTGTCACTCCCAGGGCAGCGCTCACCCCCAACGCACTGGGATTTGCACTTGTAGCATTGCCCATTGGCACCGCACCCCAGTCACTAAGCCCAGGGGACTCGCCCCTTACAGCACGAGCCGCATGGAAGCCAGCCACAGTTCACAGGCCCCAGGGCTCGGACCCAGGCACCTGGCATTCCACAGCCCCTTTCAGCGCCAGCACCTGCCTCCCACAACCCACGCAGAGGCAGTGCCTGAGCCTTTGGGGTGGCAGACGGTCCAGGGCAGAGCCGAGTCCAAGCTCCATCGTTCCCAGAGCCAAGCCCTGCCTTGTGCCAGCCTGTGGCTGTGACGCCCTGCCGAGGAGTCCGGGCACTGGTCACAGCTGACTTTGTGCCAGTTTGCAGAGCCTGCCCTGGAATTACCCTGGGCACGTGGGGGAGGGGGAGCAACTTCGCTTCCTGCTCCTCCTCCCATCTGCTCTGATCCAGCCACCCCATGCGCAGCAGGTGAGGGCACAGCCACTGGATCCCCTTGCTGAGTGGAAGGCCAGTGATCCGCAGGCCAGAGCAGCATGTGGTTGTCAGGGCTGGTCACACCTTGCTAGCAACGGTCTGTGACACGTTCAGAGAGGCGCAGAAGAGATGAGAGGCCGGGTCAGGAATTCCTCTGGGATCGTCACCCCCCTTTCCCTTTAATCCCCCTCACAGACCCGCCCTGGGCTGTCCCCTCCTTCTACCAGCGCTGGTGCTGCTCCCTGCTCAGCAATCGGCACCCGAACCCTGACTCCTGCGCCCAGCTCAAACCAGCAGCCCTGCCTGTTTCTCCCCTCGCTGCGTGAGCCCAGATGGCCTGTGGGAGGTGCTGAACACCTCTGGGCCCCCTCCCTCGCTGGCAGCAGGAGCCACAGGTGCCTAAGCCAGGATGAAAGGACAGGGGGAGCAGGGGGCTGTCTCGGGTTTCCAGTCATTAAACAAGCCTCTCCTACAATGCCAGATGCTCCTTCCCTAGGAAAGGGCTGGCCCACCCAGCCAACCTCCAGGTGATCTCTTTGTTCTCCGCTGTCTGGCTTTGCAGCTTCAGCCACCCTGTTCAGAGCCAGGCCAGCAGCGCCGCTACCAGCTTCTTCTTACCACCAACACACTGACTCCCTCACCCGAACCATCTCCCAGCACTGCGCTGGCTGGGCTCCGCCCCAGAGCCAGTGATTCGGCCCTGTTCCTTGTAGAGCCTCCTGCTGCAAGATCCCTCTCCCCCCATTATAATTGTATTTCTACAGCTCCTTCCCTACGCCAACCCCTTACAAACCATGCATGTTTGTACACCCACCATCAGACTGCAGCCCCCTCTGGGGCGGAGCACAGACACTCTCTAACAGCGCCCAGCACCATCTCGGAGGGGGGAGTGAAGAAGAAGGGCATAAGGAATTTAGCAGAACATAATTTACCCAAATGGTACTTGGGCCAGGACACGTGCCAGGAGATCTTTACGAACCCTGCGTGGCCAGGCCCTTGGGCAGGGCTTACTGGAAAGAGGTCACCTCCAGCAGCCCAGGCCCCAGAGCACCACGGTCACACATTGGGTTCACTAATGACCCCGAGGGAAGAGCACCACTTTACATCAACACTTCTTGTAGCTCCCTGGATTTCTAAAACCCAGCGGCTGACCCTGCGCAGAGCAGCTTAGCTTATGAAGTCTGAGCAGCTCACAGCTCCAGCAGCGAGTGGGACGGCTCCATTCCTCGGCCCCTCTGCTGGGGTCAGAGGCGTCTCTGCTTCTATGGCTAGTTTGCATGACGGTGATGGGTCTGCAGCATTAACTACCCATGCTCCTGAGGGCTTGGTTCTGGAGGGGTTCCTCTTCCTACAGTGATCTGCTGCACGCTCATGGACCCTGGGAAGAGGCTGCTGGGTGAGTTCAGGACGTTCCCACCTCTCCCTCGTGTGGGTCCCGCTGTTGGCAGCTGTGGTAAGTGATCGTCCTTTCCTGGGAGTAGCCCACTAGGGAGTCTCAGGCTGACGGTCTGACTGTTCGCAGTGTTGTTGTAGCCTTGCTATTTTATGGGGTGTTAGTCCGTCTCTCGACACTCACCCCAGGAATCTGAAGATGGACTTTCCCGCTGGGCCTGGTTCCTGGGGATTGTGGCACCGGATACCCACCTGCCCACTCGATGGCGCGACAGCGGGCAACGGAATCCCAAAAGCAGCTGTCTTCCTCTGAGCATTCCAGCTGCGGTTGGATTTCGTTACCTGCTCTCCTGCCCGGGCACCTGTCAGCCCATCCCGCACTGGGGCAACCTCACCCCAAGGGCTCGTGGCATCATGTGCACGTTCAAGCTCTCTGCCGGCCCCAGAGACACTACTCCAAGGAGCATTACTGACAGGTAGGTAAGGTAGGGTAACCAGATAGCAAGGGTGAAAAATCAGAACAGGAGGTGGGGGGTAATAGGCACCCATATAAGAAAAAGCCCCACATATCGGGACTGTCCCTATAACATCGGGCCATCTGGTCATGCTACAGGTAGGCACCAGGTCTTCCTGGGTTACAGAACGCAAGTCTCTTCCTTTGGGATACTGGTTTGTTCTAATGGACTAGAAGTAACGCCTTCCCTTAACAGCCTTCTCGGAGCAAAGGGCCCTTGGATGGTTTGCTGGTCTCTGTGTATCCCACAAGAGCCAGGCCAGTCTCAGGTAGTTACACAGCCAGCTACTTGGCTGCTTTAAACAACAGGACAAGAGGTGGGTGGGATGGAGGCGTAGTGGTGACAGGAACACAGACCACACACGTTCCTGTCGCGAGCTAGGGTGAGAGCACCGGGATGCACCACGCTGGGCAGTGAGGCCAATGGCTTTACGCGGTAACCTCTTGGATCGAGGGGAGTTTGGTTATTTCCACCTTGCAACAAAAATCTCTGCAAAGACAACTGGGGCCAACTGCTCAGGAGTGGGAGAGCTGGAAGAGCAGGGGGCTGCGGGCCAGGGCTACGAGGCGGCGGTAGAGCTGGTCTGGAATAGCAGGGGCCGGTCTGGAAGAGCAGGGGGCTGCGGGCCAGTGCTAGGAGGCGGTGGCAGGGCCGGCCTGGAAGAGCAGGGGGCTGCGGGCCAGTGCTAGGAGGCGGTGGCAGGGCCGGCCTGGAAGAGCAGGGGCCGGTCTGGAAGAGCAGGGGGCTGCGGGCCAGGGCTAGGAGGCGGTGGCAGGGCCGGCCTGGAAGAGCAGGGGGCTGCGGGCCAGGGCTAGGAGGTGGTGGCAGGGCCGGTCTGGAAGAGCAGAGGCCGGTCTGGAAGAGCAGGGGGCTGCGGGCCAGTGCTAGGAGGCGGTGGCAGGGCCGGCCTGGAAGAGCAGGGGGCTGCGGGCCAGTGCTAGGAGGCGGTGGCAGGGCCGGCCTGGAAGAGCAGGGGCCGGTCTGGAAGAGCAGGGGGCTGCGGGCCAGGGCTAGGAGACGGTGGCAGGGCCGGTCTGGAAGAGCAGGGGGCTGCGAGCTGGTATTTCTGCACAGCAGAACGAGGGAGACTGGGATACCCCAGGTGGTGGGCGTCAGGAGTTTTAAGCTCTGCTCTTTAACATGCCCGGGCTCCTTCCTGCTGTGGGGCCCCTGCGGCTCTGGGCAGCCACTCCCATGAATGAGCCCAGCAAGTGCTGCACTGTGGCTGCCTGCCTTGTGCTGGGGAAGCAGAGAGACTGCAGGCGGGAGAAACAGGAAGTGAAGGCAGGGCCTGAACAAGCGAAAGAGAAACCTCTAGTCCCACCCAACGGTTACTGCAACAGGTGCTTGGCTGCAGACAGGTCTTCCAGGGAGCTTCAAACAAAGCCCAGAGACCCCCCTCCTGGGGAGGAGGGGACGGCCAGACAGGCTGGCACTCAGCACTTTGCTGGATAAAGTGGCCAGTTCCCCGCCCTGAGCTAGGGCCTGCAGAGGACTCCGCGCAGGGCGCACTCCCCCCAGGCACTGCCTCTCCAGTGTAGCAGTGCTGGGTGGGGCAAAGCGGGCACCCCACAAACTGAACCTAGTTGCAGTTCAAAGGCAGGTCCCAGATCGCATCTGGGCTTGCTTGTGTCGGGGAGAGGCACAGTACATGTCTCCCCACCCAGCCGGGCTCCCCTTTGACGTGAGCGAGGTCTGGCTGGCCCCGCTTCCTCACTGCCTGCACTGAGCAGCGGGAGCAGCAGGAGGCTGAGTCCACAGGGCTCTCCTGCACTCTCGTGCTCTCGCTAGCTAAAGATAGCGGCGCGCTTCCTGGGGAGAAACCACCAGCAGAGTCTCTGCAGAAGCAGCAGCCACCAGCTGCCGGCCACAATGTGGATGTGGCCACCTGCAGCAGGCCAGAGAGGACCCCAGCAGGAGGCTGAAGTCACAAGACACATGCACGTGCTTCCCGCTGCTGCGTGTAACTCAGGCTGGGGGGAGGCGGGCTCTTCCCCAGCTCTGCGCCACAGGCTCAGAAAAGGGACATAGCAGGAGGGATCCAGCCAGCCCAGCACTGGGAGAGAGAGAACTCCTGGGCAGAGCCACGGGGGGATGTGGATGGGAAAAGCCCAGGGTCGTGTCTACAAGGACCTTCCCATTATCTCCTGGAGAACGGACTGGCCTTGCCTGCTAGTGGGTGACCGCACGGTCTGTAGCAGTTCCTCTGTGCAGGTGGCACACAGGCGCACGTGACGTGGCAGACCCCCGAGGTCCCAAATCAGGGGATGCCACAGGGCTCAACTAGGCACAGGTGAGTCCAGACTGGAGAGCAAGCGCACAGTGCCTCTCCCCCGAGAAACACCATCAGCCTCAGGCAGGAGGGATACACCCAGGGCCAATTCCTCTTCCCCCAGCCGGAGGCTCCCTCCAGCCCGGGATGGAGAGTTTGGGCAGGAGGACTTCAAAGCGGCCTGGCCTGAGTCCCCAGATGGACAAGCAAAGAGCTGAGGGCAGATGAAATGTTCCTAGACAGCAACTGAACGAGGTGCTCACGGGCATTGGGGGGGGTGGGGGTGGATCCAGGTTTGGGCTGGAAGCAGCAGTTGAGAGGAATGGGAAACTAAGGCAGGGGAAGACCAGTGAGGTCCTGATGCTCCAGCCAGAGCCTCCACGCTAGTGCCATGGGCATGGTAGCAGTGAGCTGCAGCAGCAAGCCCGGGGAGCTAGCATGCTTGTCAGATTCCTCGTCCCTTCTAAACGGGGCTGGGGAAGGGGCGCTCTCTGCTCTCAAAGCTCCAGACATAGGGACCAGGGTGACACTGGAGTCACTGTCAGGACAGCTGGGGGCAGCGTGGTGCTTCCATGGAGAAGCAGCCATGTGGGTGATTTCAGCTGGAACATGACAGACTCCAGGGACCCTGCCACCAGCCAGCCACTGGAGAGAAATTGCTTTGGAATGACACGATCACTCCCGCTGAGCAAGCAGCCAGAGCCATCGGGAATATCGTGTCCGTCCAAAGCTCTTTCGGCACCTCCTGGAGGAAGACTGAGCCCCATTAGCCCAGCATGCGATCCCGAGGATCCCACCCTGCCGGCATGTAGCTGTGTGACTGCAGGCAGACCGCTCTCCCCCAACTCTCTCCTGCTCTGTGGCCTTCAGGCCACGCGTGCCTGCCTCTGGAAAAGCTCTCAATACAATGTGCAAAATGACTTGATACGTGCCTCATCATTTCCCCTGCCAGTATTACCTAGCGGGCAGAGGAGGGCTGGGCGTAAGGACTCCTAGGTTCGGTCTAGCAGTCAGAGCAGGGGACAAGGGCTCTATTCCAGCTCTGCCACTACTCTGTCTGGCCCTTCGTTTTCCTGCGTGTCCTTTGGAGACGATACATCCCTCCCTGCCTCCCGCAGGGCTGGCAGCCTTCGCTACGGACGCTGCAGAAGGGTCTGGATCCAGGCTGTGTTGGCTTGTTGGCCTAGTGCCCCCCTCGCTTTGCTGTCTCAGCAGGAAGTGCCCAGTCTGGTTCTGAGTTGGTTCCAGTCCATGACAGCCCACACGCCCTCACCACATCCTGCGTCAGGGGAAGGTGAGCAGATCTGCGTATTGGGGGAGACCCTCAGGATGTTCTGATCACCACACCCCAACGTCTCCTGCTGAGCCATGTGCCCCCAACTCCTAACAATGCTGCGTCTCCTTTGCCTGCCCTGCCGAGTTCCCTGAACCGGGGCTGCCTGCTGGGGCTGGAGTGGTTCCTCCCTGCTACCGGGCCACTTGGCATTGGCACCCGCAGAGTCAGAACAAAGTCACCCTCCTGAGGCAAGCCCTGCCTGGTCTCCCTGCTGCACCAAGGGCCAGCTGCTCCTGCAGACTCCCCAGGGCAGGGGAGCAGCCCGAGCTGGCTCCCGCCGCACTGAGCTCTCAGAACTGCGCATGCGCCCGGGGAAGCAACGATGGAAGCCCCAGTGCAGATGTTGTGCTGGAGGTTCCCCACTGAGATGTTTAACCCTGCTCAGAGCAAGCCCAGACCACGCAGTGGTTAGTGCAGCGCCCCATCTATACTAGAGCATGAGCGCTGTCGCCAGCTGTGGTGCTGCGATGGTGAAAATGTGTAGACCCAGCCTCGTGATCGCTCTCTCCTGCTTCGCTTCTCTTCTCTTCTCAGGTTGGACACGGCTGGGCCCGCAGGCTGGAGAGCCCAGCGGCGCTATGCAGGAGCAGGGGAACCTCCTGAGGCGCACAGGTCTCTTCCTGTCACTGCAGACAGTCAGTAGTTGGTCTGGCGTGAGCAGGAATTCTCAGATCACCTCTTGGCTGTGAGTGGTGGTGCAGAGAACACTGCACCTTTGCTGCACGTCACCCAAGGGAAGAGGAAATGGAGGGGACAGCGAGGTCTCTCCCATCTCTAGTCTGTCTGCGGCTACAGGGGGACCCAGCGGGGCCCAACGCCCAGAGCTGGCTAGTGGCCAGACATGCAGAGCCCTCTTGGTGCCAGCCCTCCTGTGAACACCACTTCATTCACGTCTCGTTCCTAACAAACCCAATGTGATCAGTTCTCCCGCAGATTGCCTATGGGAAGCTGCGCCCCAAGATGCCCTTCCCCCTCTGTGGCTTACTGATCTTTGAGTGTGGGTTTGGCCTAGCGTTAGCTTAGACGCCCTTTGGGGCAGGGAGCTCATCCTTCCACCCACCTGGTGGCACCAGGCCCACCGAGAGCACTACACACCTAACAACAGTATCTCCAGAGCAAACATGGAGCCCCGTAGGGGACTTCCCAACATAGCAAAGAGAGCCAGACTGCCAGCGCTCACTGGGGCTGGGAAAGCAGGGCAGATCCCCAGGCCTCAGCACACAGTCTGCAGCTCCATCTGGGGGGATCTGATAGAGGTCTAGAACATCAGGAACAGTTTGGAGAAAGTGAATAGGGAAGAGTTATCTACTCCTTCACATAACACAAGATCCAGAGGTCACTGATGAAATTGACAGGCAGCAGGTTTAAACCAAACACAAGGCAGTACTTCTTCACACAACACACAGTCACCCTGTGGAACTCATTGCAGGGGATGTTGTGAAGGCCAAAAGTATAACTAGGTTCAAAAAACGAATTAGGTAAGTTCAGGGTAGATAGGTCCAGCAACAGCTATTAGCAAAGATGCAACCCCACACTCCGGATGTGCCTAAGCCTCTGATTGCCAGATGCTGGGGCTGGACAACAGGGGACGGCTCACTTGAAGCACCTGGCGGCAGACAGGATACTGGGCTAGATGGACCTTTGTTCTGACCCAGCATGGCCGTTCGTATGTTCTGTGGCCCAGCGAATCTCCCCAAGTTTCTGCTGGGAAATGCTCTGTTTGTGCATCAGCTACATGTCACCTATGGGCGAGAGAGCTCAATGGCACTTTGGGCACCTATATCAACGCCAACCACCAGTGCCATCGTGGCAGGAGAGACCAGGATGCAGGGAGAATGTGACAAAGGCGGCTAAGCTGACAGGCTTCAAATCCCCTTGGCCTGCCTCTAGAGCCTGCTGCTGGAGGTCCTTGATTTGCCTTGGGCCTCTAGACACTACTGTACCACACAGCAGTCAGTCTGCTGTAGGGAAGAGTCGAACAATTCCAGCTTGGGTCGTGACATGCCCCCTTCCTAAATGCCCATCTCATCTCAGCTGGGTACTGCCCGTTTTCTGCAGTTCGCAAAAATCCCAAACGGCTGCACCACAAACAGCATAGGGCCTAATAACAGTGACTTTGAGATCTAGAGTTCAAACTGCTACGTATGTTAACAATTGTTACGGGCAGCAGAGGACTAAGGGCTTTATTTCCTTTAAGACGGGGCAATATGTACCTTTCTTCGTCCCATCAGCTAACGATTCTTCACTGGGAAGCAATGGATAAAGTTATTCGATACTGCTCCCTCTGCCCCCCACGGGCTCTGCTCTGCCCACAGACTGTGAGCCCAGCGGGCAGAGACGTGGGGGCGAGGAGAATGGGATAGGGGAAGAAAGTGGAAGTGGGGTAGGTGAATGGCTCTAGTAGCTCCAATGTTTTTGGAAGCCACCTGTTGAGCAAATTCAGCCATTGCCCACGGCCTTCAGTTGTGGGCTTGCACCGGCCTGAAGTCTGGGCTGCCCAAGTTCCATCCCAGGACTGAATGAGTTCTGGTAAGGAGGAAGTGGGCTGTAGCATTGTGCCAACGCCCAGCACGCAGTCAGAGTAGTAGACAGGGAAAGCCAAGAGCAGCAGACGCAGCACCCTGATGCGTCATTACCTTGGCCAGACTGATCACGCTTGAGAGCAAAGGTAGCAGCTCTCTAAGGCTGCAGAGAGACAGCTGCAGGTCTCTTGGTGAAACAACACGGCCCGTGTATGCGGGAGGTCAGACTAGCTGCTCACAATGCTCTAAGGCCTTCAGGTCTCTGATGCTATAAACAGGCCCTTGAAATGATGCCAGGAGGAACTTAGCGGTGTAGATCTAATGGAGAGTGACGGCACACTCTGATTGCTGTCTCTATCTCCTTTCCTGTCATGCCTGATTAACGAGATGTGCTGGCTCTCCCCCTCCTCACCAGCACTTCCCGTGAGTGATTGCCACACACCCATGAGAACAGGCCAGTGTAGAATATTAGAGATCTCGGAGAAGGAAACAGGCTTGTGACTGTGTGGAGGGAGCTGGAGCAGGTTTGCAAACAAACTCCTTTATGGCTGAGAAAGAAATAGACCGAATGGAGTTTCAGTAAAATCCAGAATGGGTTTACTTGGCCAGCACATGGGTCAAAGGCCCAAGCTGCGGAAGCCCACGCTCAGAGTTGTCAGGATCACAACAGCTGCGTCTGTCCCCATAGCAGATACTAGCAGGTTCCCCTTAGATCAGCAATTTCAGCACCTGTTCAGTCACATTCAAGCCACCTACCTTCCCCAAGAAGTTAAAGATTTCAACCCCCCAGCATATCTCCCCCATATATTGCCATTAACCTCTGAGAGCCTGCTCCTGCAAGGTGCCAACTGTCCCTAACTCCCAATGACTTCAGAGCAGTTATTTGGTCTGTAAAAATGCTCAGCATCCTTTTGGGTGCCATAAATAATAAATTAACCCAGAAAAAAGGCAATTTCCTGGCCACTGTGCTGCACTTGCTGATTGCATTCCTCTCAGCTTGGACAAGGAAGCTGATTAGTCCCTTTCACTTTTGTTTCTGGTCAGTTTCAAACTGTTTAATTTTCTGAATTGCAAACACCTCAAGATCCAAACAAATAACTGTCTGTACTAGAGTCTAAGAAATCTGTGATGGAAACATTTCAGCTGGTCTTTGGTGTCCTGGCATGTTCCTTTAATAAAACCTGCTTTGAAGCACTGATGACAATGAATGGACAGGGTCCTACCAATTCAGACAGGCTAGTCACAGGGTAGACTTCAAGTGTAGCCGCTGCACCTTAGAACCCAATTATTTATAGTCAAT
>NW_020664440.1:139339-147528 GCF_002925995.2 Terrapene triunguis
GCAGCAGCTGCTGCTGCTCTCCCTCCCGCCCGCCCAGCGACAGCAGCAGCTGCTGCTCTCCCTCCCTGCCATGGCAGCAGCAGCTGCTGCTCTCCCGCCCGCCCTGCAGGCTTCAGTGCCCAACTGGGCGTGCCCCTCCATGGGAAGCGAATGGGATGGCAGTGCACTAACGGGGTGCCCAGCTCAGAAAGCCTGGCCTGCTGGCTAGGGCACTCTCCCCCTGCCCAGCTCTCAGCGGCGGAGGGCACCCCATCCAGCAGGGGGGCTGCGAGAATGGGGAGGAGAGGAGGAGGGACTTCAGGACGCCTTCCCTACACTAAGCAGGAGCTGCGGGGAGCCCTGCCCCTGGAGCGCAGGGAAGCTGCAGCCTCTGCTCTCACTTGCTGCCCCCTCTCTTCCAGGAGCCACTGCCTCACTTGTTCAGCCAGATGTTTGCTCGGCTACAGCTGATGAGAGGAGTGAGAGACGTAATCCACAGGGCCCTGGCTACCCTCCACCTGCCTCCGCTCAGCCAGATCTGAGCCCTGCAGCCACCACAAGAGTGCCAAACGGGGAGCGCAGAGTCAGTTCTGAAGCTGTTGTTAGGAGTTAATGGGTTAACCCTGTTTTAGAGGGTGGGGGAGGGGTTCCCCACAGGTTTAGTTGCTCTCTGGAGGGGCTGGTTGGTTTGGAACAGAAGGGGTTAAATGCCCTTACCACAGCTAGTGCTGGGGAGAGGAGGCAGCAGCTGCCTGGGCTCTGCCTCCCAGCCCCTGATGGCAAATGCGCAGGGGAGCCGGGTCCCAGCCACTGCCAGCCCTTCAGAATCGGTCTGCCTGAGCCCCCACCCCAAGGGTGGAGTGGGGCACCCCAGCAGGCCAGGCCTCAGCCTCAGTTGTGTTGTAACAGGTGGTTTTTTGGCTGTTTTGCTCTGAACTGGCTGAGGTCCACACTGGCCCCAAGGACGCTTGTCCCTGCCCCGAGCCTACAGCCTTGGTGTTTGGGTCCAAATACACACTGTTATGGAGCAGGGGCTGTTTTCTTGTTTAACCCCTGCCGTTCCAGTCCTGGGCCCCCGCCCACAGCTCTGCTGCACCCTGATCCCGACCCCCGCCCCCCCCCCCAGCTCTGCTGCACCCCAATCCAGACCCCCGCCGTTCCAGTCCTGGGCCCGCGCCCACAGCTCTGCCTCAGGCCCTTCCCCCACTGCTCTGTCCAGACCCGTCAGCCCAACACAGGCCTGGCGGGCTCAGCAGTGAAGTGAGGCCCCACAGCGAGCTGGCAGGAGTGGTGACCCTGTGGTCTACACATCCGTGTGGCACTGGCTGCGCCGCTGCTATCAAGCCCTGACAGTACCAGCCTGAGAAAGAGAAGCTGAAGCTTTCCTGCCCCCAGGAACACGAGACTCTCCCAGTCAAACACTAGCCCCTGCAGCCCCCAGGGCGGTGCCCTTGCACCAAGACAGCGCCGTACCTGTCCTGGCTAGCTGGTCCCCGGCACCATCTTCCTTGTTTCTCCCAGGCACCTGGCTCCTCCCGAAGGATGGGGTCACTTCCATCTTCGCGGTGCAGCCTGGCCAGCTGGTGACTCCCGGCAGTGCTGACAGTCAGCCAACTGCATTGGTCACGGAGAACAGCGTGCCTGTTGCCTGCAGCCCCCGTGCCTGCCTAGGCTCCTCCGGGGGCTGCCCTTTGCTTTGCTCTCCTGAAGAGCCACCCCTGGAAGGTCACTCGGGCTCTGCCCTGTCTCCCTGGATGGTCCAGGTCAGGCTGGTGTGCTGCGAGGGCGCAAGGCAGCGCACGAGCCACCTCCCCCTGCGGTGCAGTGTCCCTCGTTCTGTGCTCCTCACTTCCCCTGCAGCTCACCTGAGCGACTGGCCCAAGGGCCACGGAGCTATCAGTGCACAACAGCTGGGCTGCACAAAGGGGCCTGGCACAGCCTCTGTAAACTGCAATCCAGAGCTATGAAATATGCATGTGGCGCTTGGAGAGCACGTAACCCCAGCGCAGGCTGCAGGGCACCGAATTACTCAGCCCGAGCCAGAGAGGAGCCAGCAGCGCAAAGCATCTCCAAGCGCATCGCACCCTGGCCCCAAGCCCCCAGGGCACAGGGCAAAGTGCAGGAACCACCCACCGGCGGAGCCTGGGGATGGGGAACAAAACTGCTCATGGCCGTGGCACTCGGGGTCTGCGTGTTCCCCAGCAGCTGCCATCTCAGCTTGGGGCTAGGACGTCTCCTTCGTCCAGGTGGCGCTGTCAGGCATTGACAGACCCGGACACACAGCAGTGGGACCCCTTCAAGGGCTCTGCCGTCAGGACATGCTGTCGGGCACAGCCAAGCCAGGCAGCCCCTTAACGACCATCCTGGAGCTGAGCAGCCGGCCAGCACACAGCATGCCGAGTGTGTACGCAGCAGGGGTGGGTGTCAGAACGCCTGGGTTCTGTTCTCAGCTCCATGGGACCCTGCTCGTCACTCCCACACCGTGACTCAGTTTTGCCATGTGGCAGACAGGGATCGAGCTGCCTTGCTCCAGCTCCCAAGAGGTATGGGGTTTCACCAGCACGGCAAGGGCTTGCAGCCCCCTGGGGTACGGGGCTCCGGAACAGCCAAGTGTTATTAGGGTCACTGGCGGGCCTGGGCAAAGCCCCGCTGGGTTCCCAGGCTGCTCTGCCCAGAGGGAACTGCCAGTGTTTGAGATGCATCCTCGGCTGACGTGCCAGCTCCCCGGGGACTAGGACCAGGGTGAAGCGGCAGGATGGGTGCCAGCTGGAGAGAGGGTTTAGAGGCTCTGTGGTTCCCGTGGCAACAGGCAGGCAGCCTCTCCCCCCACCCCCCTGAATAAGGCAGCTCAGGCCTTGCCATGTGCTCCCCTTTATTCCAAAGCCCCGCAGGCAGGGAGCTGCTGGGGACCTGCTCTGGCCCTGCACCAGACAATCTCCAGGCCCTGCCCGCAGAGCACACAGCCATAGCCCAGCTCCTCGCTTCCCCAGCAAGCCAGCTCAGCCACATCGGCCACGTGGCAGAACCTGCTGCCCAGGAAGACGAGGCTGTCCTGGCCCAGACGCCAAAGCGTCAGGCGCTGGTCCACAGAGGCGGAGACCAGCAGGTCCGGCCGCAAGACCCTGAGTCCCGTCACATGGGCCGCGTGGGCACATGGCCTTGAGAACGCCTCGAGCAGGAGAATGCGAGCCCCGGCGCTGGCTCCAGGGGGCACTACGGCCCAAGGAAGGGAGGGGGATGGCTCACTCAGGGCTGTATCCACAGCAACGAGACAGATGTGGATGGAGCCGTCATCACTGCCACTGGCCACCAGGTACCGTCCTGCCGCTGTCTGCCGAACGTGGAGGCTGTTCACGCCACAGCTGTGAGCCTGGACAGTCAGGGACGGGGCCCCCAGAGCTGAGAAAAGACGAGCTCAATGACAACCAAGGGCACGCAGCTGCCGGGAGGTGCCCCGGGAGGCAGCCCCGGGCACTAGCCACAGCGACTCCAGAGGACACTTCTACAATCAGTAGAGACAGGAAAGCTGGGAAACACCTACCGAGGGGCTGCAGCTCTCCACTCGCCAATTCCTGGGCGGCTGCAGCATGCTCAATGGTGGCAGTTATATCCCAGAATGCAATACTCCCATCAGTGGCAGCGCTGCACAGGAAGTGTCTCCTGGGAAACCAAACACATTGCGGGAGGCTCCTGGCTGAACTAAGTGTAGATTGTTCAGTGCACAAACCAGCTGCCCTAGGTGGGACCCAATGGGGAGTCGGCAGCGATTCCAGCCCCTGCAGTGAGCAAACCTTTGGATCTCGGCTCCTCCGTTCTCCAGCATTTAATCCGACCACAGAGCCGAGGCCTGCAGTTGTCCTGGCCCTGGAGTGCTGGTGAGGGTAGGTTTGCCAGGCCAGAGCAACCTGCACACAAAGCATCCCTAGATCCCCGCAGGACGGAGACTATGGGACCACGTAGGCTCCTATCCGTGCAAGCTCTGCTAGGATTAATGGGAGGTTTGGCGGTCAAGAGCCAGGGCAAAGCTATCCTGAGGGTGAGGGGGCATGAGCCTCCCTGTACCTCTCCCCTTCGTCTGCTCTCCTCCAATCACAGCTAAAAGTGTCTCTCCCCATCTAGCTGCAGGGAGGCCCAATGCGGCACAGTGCAAACGGTGCTCACCTCCTGTCTCCCGCTACCCTGTGCGTAAAGGTCTCCACTTTCAGGACGCAGCGCTGGTGGTGAAAGGAATCGGCCACAAGCAGCAGCTTCTGGGCAGGCTCCAGCATCAGGAAGATCCTGCAGGAGCAGCAAGGGAAAGGCAGTCAGGGCAAGGGAGCAGGGGTGCAGATTTCACTCCAGCTCTGCCCAGGTGCCAATTCTCCTGCCTGCCCCTGTGGCTAGATTCAGCGTATGTTCTCCCGACCCAGAGAGGAGGGGAGCAGCTGGGGAAGAGGGAGCACTTTCCAGCCCCTGCCTCACGGACTGCACACAGGTGGAGTTAGGGAGGCCAGGGGAGCAGCTGCTTTCATCGAGCCCACTCTGCTGCATCTCTTCCTCCAGGGCTTTGCGCCCTCTCTGGATCATACCGTGTCTCCTTCCCCTGGCAAGCTGGGACAGACCAGCCCATGGCAGGGAACCAGGTCTCTGGGGTCAGAGCCGAGACTCCTCCTTACCGGACAGATCCGTCACTGCAAGCGGCAGCCAGGAATAGGCAGGGAGCGTCGGTACCAGCCACAACTGCAATGGACATGTACCTGGAGCAAACACAGCAACCAGTCAGCCCATTGGCCACCCCTGTGCCTGGACACCACAGGGCAGCCCCACAGCACAACTACAACCCTCAGCACAACACGCCGCACAGCTCTGGCCTCTCAGAGGCGACAACAGTAGGGACTGAGTGCACACCCTAGTCCCTGCCTCCACACTGGGAGCGGCAGAGCCCACCAGCCTGGCAATCTCCAGGTCGACTGGAGGCATGAGGGACACTGGGTGAGCTCTCCAGGACAGGAGGGCAAAGTCCCATTTCAGCTGGGCCCTCAGCTATGTGATTGGGGGGAGGAGGGCTCAGCCTTCCCGAAGTCTCTGTCGACAGCATCAAGAGAGCTCTGGCCCAGACTGAAGGGCTGAGGACTGCAGGGGTCTCAAGCTCGCGCTCCAGGGCCATGACAGGAGCTAGCTCCCCATCTGGCCCCAGCCCACATCCCTGTTTCCCTGGGGAAGGCTGGGGTGTTACCTGGTTTCCGGGTCCATCTTGATGACTCTGTGCTTGTTCCTCATGCGATCCCAGTGCTCGTCCAGCTGGTGGGAGGCCACGTGGATGACCTGGCAGGCCAGGCCACTCCTGGCATCGTGGTCACAGCTGAGCAGGAGCCTGTAGCACTCTATCTCAGCCCTGCCCCCGGCAGAGAATAGGACAGCAGACCAGTCAGCTATCTCCTCCTGCCAACTGCCACTGGCCACGGCCAGAGCTCTCACGCTTGAGATGTGGTCGCCGATGGCTGCGAGTGTAGCCAATGAACGGGACGACTCACTGACGGCAATCACGTTGGCAGTCATGTCCTCGCTGCTGGTCACAAGGATATCCACCAGCCGGCCCCCGCGGGTCCTTATTGTGCCCACGTGCCGCACGCATGTCAACTCCCGCCCATGCAGAGGCTCCCTCAGCACGTGCTGCCTGCTGGGCCCGCAACTGCTCTGATAGACCAAGACGTCCCCAGACTTGATGTAAGCAAAGACCTCGGAAGCCAGCCAGCGGCCGTAACTCCACGAGCGGTGGCCCCCGCCACATGGCACACAGTGCAGCTGCTCGTTGGTCCGGGTGCTCCACAGCACAAAGTGGCTGGCGTGGAAGCCCAGCACCAGCAGGTTCCCATCAGGGGTGAAGTGCAGCTGTTCGATCCACTCCAGCCCTCTGCCTGGCTTCTGCTTCCTGAGCACCTGCAGCTGCTGGTCCTGCACTCGCAGCTGGCGGTAGCAGCCGTCCCTGCCCGTGCTATAAACAAAGCCATCATGGCAGGTCACTGAGGTCACACCCAGCTTCCCATGAAGCCCAAACAGCAGGGAAATGGGACCTTGCACGGGGCGGTTTCCTTCCCCCTGAGAAGAAATCAAACCTGGCTCGTCACCTGAGTCTTTACAGACCAAACCATGACCCACAGGGTCAGCAGCAGCAGCATCCCCTTGTCCTGCCTTTAGCATCTGTTCTGTGCCAGATCCCAGAGCTGTGCTGCAGGGAAACAGCAGCAGGGAGCCCCTGCGGTCACCACAGACCAGAAGCCCCTCCTGGGGCAAGAAGGCAATGCTTGTATGCCACCTGTGCCTGCAGACTGGCAAGAGATAGCAACATTTCTCCACCACTGAAGCCACTCGTCCGGAGGAACAGCAGGAGACCTCCAGCCAGAGCAGAACACCCCCTGGGCCAGAGGCAAAGAGCACACACCTGCTGGGATCCCCACCTGGGCACGCGGCCCAGCTCAGGCTGTGGACCTTCCCCCCATACAGCCTCTTCTCCTCACTTTCCGTGGGGCAGCAGAGGGGGAAGACTTTGACATGCCCCATCAGATTGCCCATGGCACACAGCACGCTGCCCTTGGCTAGCTGCACAACTTCCAGGAGACTGTAGGACTGATAGTTTGCGTCCTCCATGACAAAAGCCCAGCGTTTAGAGGCCAAGTCGTAGCTGTAGATGGCCCCCGCATCAGTCATCACGAGGAGCCGGCTTGCATCCACCAGCTTTATGGCCTTGGGGGATCCATTCCTATGGGGCGGGCTGAAGTTTAGCTGCACAAGGCCATTCCCACTGGGTTCAGGTCTTTTAATGTGCCAGAGTCTAACTCCAGTGTCAGCCCCACCTGTGGCCACCCAGCCCCGTGCCTCGTGGACAGCCACTGCCCTGACACTGCGCCCTTTGTGCCCTCTAAAGCTCTGAACAACCTCTCCGTTGTAGTTCCACACAATGCAGGCAGAGTCCTCCCCGATGCTGATGAGATAGTCACTCAGCAACCTGACAGACCACACCCTCGACTGGTGGCCATAACACACCAGGAGGCAGCGCACCGGATCACGAGGCGCTTGCAGGTCCCCAACATCCCACACCCTAATGCTCCGGTCATCCGAGGCTGAGGCCAATATGCCTTTGCTCTTCAAGTAGCAGATGCTAAAGATGACTCCGTCGTGCCCACTGACCCTCCTCTGGGGTTTTATCCTTGCTTCTTCATCGCTCCCGTCAGCCACGCGCCAGACCACAAGCTGGTTAAAGACTGTGCCAGCCACTACCACCAGCTCATCCCAGCTGTCTCCAACCAGATAAGCAGAGTAGAGGATGCACTTCTCCTTGCAGTGCACCTCCCGCAGGGTCCTGTGACTGGCATAGTCATAGAGTGCCACAGAGTTATGGCCAAGGGCCAACCCAACATAAGTGAGGGTCCCTGTGCTGCCCGCCAGCCACTGCAGATCCCATATCCAGTCATGCAGCTCACGGAGCTGGCAGAGTTCAGTCAGACTCACTTCCTTCCCTCGCACACACAGCTCCAGGACAATGAGACCTTTGCCCCCAAAGACAGCCAGAGTCCTCTGCTCGGCTTCTGGGGAGGGACTCCTCCGCTCCTTGATCCCATGGATGCGATGGTTCCGAAGCACGCTCTGCCAATGGCTCCCCGCCTCTCTGCCGTCAGCATCCAGGCTGTACACAACCACGTTGGGTCCTTCACCTAACAGGCAGTAAGAGATCGGAGTTAACCCAGAGCCCTTCCCAGCAGTGCCCTTCCTGGGCCAGCGCAGCACCTGCCACCACATCGGGCGCCTGGTCCCACCAGAGCAGCACTTGGTGCCGTAGCGAAGGCTGCACCGGAGCTTCCCCTTCTTTGCCAGAGACCTTCCCCTGTCTGCACTCACACGACAGGGGGGTCCCGCAGGCAGCAGCCAGCCGGGGCAGGGGACGCCTGCATGGCAGAGGGGCCGCAGGGCTGAACCTTCCCAGGAAGTGCCCGTGGATGAGCCACCCCCAGCGGCAGGCGAGCGCTGACCAGCCCAACAGGCTCCGTGGTCGCCCGGGCGGAACCGAACCATGCAGACCCACCCATTGCCGCCCCACCAGGATACGCAGGCCTGCCTCTCCCCCTCCTACCTCCTCGGGGTACCCTGCCCCCCTCCCGGCTCGCCCCCCCGGGGTACCCAGCCCCCCCTCCTCCCTCCCCGGGTATCAGCTCCCAGCCCCCCCCCTTCGGGGT
>NW_020664440.1:147628-175906 GCF_002925995.2 Terrapene triunguis
CCCCCCCCTCGGGGTCCCCAGCCCCCCCTCCCGGCTCACACCCCCCCCCGCCCCCGGCCCCACCTGCCACCAGCCGGGCTCCCCCCACGAAGCGCAGGGCCGTGACAGGCGCGCGCAGCAGCCGCGAGTCCATGGCCGGGGCTGCCCGGGGAGCCGCCATGGCCCCGCGCGGCCCCTGACTCCACCCCCGGGCTCGCGCGAGCCCCCAGCCCGGCCGGACGCGGGGACCGGAAGCGGGAGATCAATTCACCTCACACGCCTCGGCCCCGCCCACACTCCACCCACCAATCGAGAGGCTCCTTACTGCTCCGCGAGCCACTCCGCGTCCCGGTTTTCTAACGCTGCGCCCTATTGGCCGGCGGTCGCTAGGGCTGTTGCGTGCCCTGTTGCCAGCGTTCGTGGCGCCTGGGCCCGCTGCTCACGTGACCGGCCCGCGTGCACCCCTGGGTTCCCGCCTCTCTCGTGCCGCCAGCCCCTGCGGCTCAGCTCTGTGCAGCGCCGAGCACCCCGGGCCCCAGGCCCGCCTGTGGTAAGAGGATTAATAGTTACATGTCCTAGGCACCGACCTGCGGCATTTCTAGTGGCCTCACCTCCAATCACTTGGTCTTCTCTTCAGCAGACAACCTGACACAAGGTCCTGCCCCCCGCAGCCTTTCCCTAGGCAGCGTTGTAACATTACAATGCAGCATCACAACATGCCGCCCCCTCGTGCTGGGATGACATGAACAGTTGCCAAAGGGTCCCGACTCCGAACGCTGCTGCTAAGGGTGGGAGTTTGCAGAAAAAGCACAGTCAGCACCTGGAAGCACTAACATTACTAACGCCAGAGTCCAAGAGTTTTCAAAACTTTATTGTCAGGACAGACAGCCTGGCTTCTTTGCACATGGATACAATAAATTAAATAAATATTAAATAAGGGATGGAAAACGTATTGGGTGCACATGAGGATATGGAAAACACAGAAAACCAAGGGCAGACTATGGTCAGTCACTTGCACATGCAACTGACAGTGCCAAGTCACTCAAAGGAGCTAAGAGTAGCAAAAAGACTGATTGCAGGCTTGGACTTGGCAGAGCCAATAAAAAAAGTCATGCCTTCTGGAGAATAAATAAAATGACATCACACCACCCTATGAAGAAAAAATCCGAGCTACATCATCTTAAAAAAATAATGTACAAAATCCTCCATTCTTAGATTAGTCTCTGCTGGTAAAGTGGAAAGAACACAGGAAGGGGCAGCACCCCCCCCCCCCCCCAAAGCACACACCAAACCCAAGAATCCCAGTCAAGTACATACAGCTAGAAAGGGTTCCAACTGGTCAGATTCAAGCTGCATTGAACAGGACAGGTCATTGGAGTCCTGTTATATTCCCGCTACCAAACAACTAGGGTTACTCTCTTCCAGAAGACCCTTTACAATACACTCCTGCTACCTGCTCACTAAGTGGCAGCAGGGTTCCAGTGTGCACCTGGAAGAGAGCGAAATGCGATAAACACACTGTTAACCCTTTGCAGTGCCCGTGGTAGGAGATCCCCTACTGCAGGTTTGTTTCTGGATGCACATTCCTATGAGACACAATGTTGATAGGGTCCTCTTGGTCTCCTTGTCTGGGAGGGTTGCATGGTGGCAACATGCATTACTAGCTTAGTGCATCTCCTATTTCTGCTTGAGTAGCAGTATAGTAACACAGGAATAACTACTAGCAACATACCCGGTTCCCTAGTGCTGGGGCGACAGGATAACTCCCATTCTTTGGGGCAAATGTTCTGTTGAACATTTCAGACTGCTCCCAAAACCCAGAGAGAGCAATGAAAGGGAATTAGATTTCATAGCAACACTTCCCTGCTCTCGCCTTCTGTCATGGCTAATCCCCCTGCTTGGCAGGGTAACTTGCAGCAGGACTGTGGTCAGAAGTTCTCTCTCACTAGCGTGGCATGTAACCTAATACTATTACACTGGGATAGAGCTGTGATCATCAGTGCATCCACCTGGCCTTAGGGCTAAATACCAGGCACTAAAGTAGCACACTGAGCCCTCTCCTCAGTTCAGCAGCCTTATAAATAAATAAATAAATAAATAAATAAATAAAGCCAAACCAACCAACCCAGCTCCCACCTCAGCCATTTCCTCAGCAGATGGCTGCACATCCAACAGGCTCACTCAGCCCTAAGGGCTGCATGGACCCTCGCTTGTTGACTTTCCGGATGTACTAGCCGTGAAGAAATCCCATCTCCAGAGCTTGCAGTCATGCATTCAGCCCATGCCCTATGCTGTGGCAGGATCTATTCCACTCCTCACTACATTTCAAATTGTTTCCTTCCCACAAAAAAGAAACCACTGACTGAAATCTAAAGCAGTTAGGGAAGAAAATGCTTCAAGCTGAGGTGAGCCGGGAGTGACCAACTCCTCAGCACGTGAGGATCGGACGATGATACACAGAGACCTCTTCTGTTCAGTTGTCCGGAGAGAGGCACTGGGAGTCACTCCCCCCATGCGCTTCCAATTTGCTACAGAGACATTGGCATATATACGTAGCTCTGTGACTCGGGGGAAATAATCACTTGGCAGAAGGAACCTTCAGGAAACAGTCAAACACCTAACAAGGCAGCCACACAAATCACGGGGTTAGAGTGAAACTCTCCCCCCCCCTTAATCAGCTCTGCTGCTATTGCACATAAAAGCTTCCCTTCTCCCTGATAGTCAACACAACATAAAAGCATTTCAGAACCACATCAACCCCTGAGAAAGAGTATAATTCTAATGGTGAATCTAAGATCTCCATAGGCACACAGCCGCACCTGAAACACTTCCCTTCCTACTAATACCGGAGGACTGACACGCCTCTGCCCCCTGATCAGTCTCACATCATGGGGCTGGAATTTAGGGAAGTGGCTTAATGCAGAAGCTCAGTGACCCCACTTCCCACGTTCCCTCCTGGATTATACAGCCTCCATACCAGAGGGCTCTGGCTTGGCTGACAGTGCTGCCAATTACTGGTCAAGAGAGACGAGATGATGCTCTGGTGCTCTGGAGATAATAGCAGCAGGACACTCTAGGGACAGAAACTGGCAGGTGCCAAGGAAACCCCTGGGAGGCAGCTAAAGAGAGACTGAATCCATTTCAATGGGGAAAAAAAAATCGAGACCCAGGATGAAGAGGGGTTGAAACTCTGCAGAGCCACTGACCGTGCCTTTCCCCTGAAGAAGGCCCTGCCTGGAGAGGCAAGAAGCCTCAAATGGGCAGGGCTCACTGATACTTGGACCTCCCACACGAAAAATCAAACCTGAAATAAAAATACACGTTGTCGTCAAAATCTTCTTCAACCTCTGTCTCATTAGCATGAGGCCTGCTTCCCAACAGGCTCGTTACCGTAGTGCTTTCCCCAGTCTCACCAACAGAGATGCAGGCTACAGCCGAGCCTGAGACCACTGCAGGGATGTGTGTGGGGAGGGGGGAAGGGTAGAATACCAAAGGACTTAAATCAATATAAACTAAACTGGCAAGTGCAAAAAGGGTCCCACAGTGTTACTGAAGAGGCACCTCCAAGCCCAGCTGCGCTGGGACACTACAATTCCACATGCACATTGCTGTAGGATTTATCTACAGTCCATTCGTTCTGGGCCTCATCCCCCTCTTTGGCATAGCGAGCCATCTCCTGCTGGAACTGGAGCTGGCGCCTCTTATTGGGATCAACATTGATCCAGTTGTTGGCAATCCATTTGGTTCCTCGAGTGACGAGGCAGCCTCCATGCAGGGAATATTCATCCAGGTCGCCAACCCAGCCTGCAGAAGGAAAACAAACCACAGCTGTCACGTTGGGAAGCACTGCACTCTACTGTACCTCACAACCCCGCAGTGACTCCCTAGGGCAGTGGAGCGTAGACAGACATGTGGCCGAGGACTAACTTCTGGACTGCACATATAATTCTCCTGTTGACAAGTACAACAATCCAGCCCCAAAGGAGATGTCAGACCACGTCCGCTCCTATGATTTTAGGACAGTGACTTGGTTTAAGGGAGAACGCCAGGGATTAGTTTTGCCATAGCTAGCTAACTAATCACCACCTATGGACTGAACGCTGGTGGAGGTGAAGAACAGTTTTCAAAGCAGGACAGAAATGACAGATGCTGCCAGCAGAAGGCTTTGAAAGGCAAAATCCCCTGGGTGCTGGAAGGTAAAATCTGTCTTATCGTATCATGTAAAAGAAACAACGGACTTTCCAGCAGCTCTAGCTGATCCCCAGCACTTTCCAACAGCACCACTGATTCTCTGACCTACTCTGCATCAAACTCACAGCAGCAGCTATTCTCCGTATGCTGTGTGTTTGCTGTTGGGATCTCAATGACAGCACACTGAGGCACTTCCTAGTCTTGTGCAGTGGCTGGAGCCCAGACCTGTCCTTCAGTCTCCCCATTGCAGTGGTGCCTCACTACCCTCTGCTGGGATTTCCTGTAGTGAAACCACAGGCTGCTCACAAGGCAGCTGTAATCCCCTTTCCTTTCTCCACCACCATCTCAAAATCTAATGCAGCACGTCTCAAATGCAGCCACCAGGGGTTTTTCTTGTGGCCACAGCCTCCTGGGCTGTGATTGGGGGGGAAGGGAGACAAAGTAGCAGCCCCTCCCTGTTGTTCCTGGATGCACCGCCTTGGCATTGGTTGCTGGGGCCACCAGCAGTGGTTGGGCCCTGCTCCCCCTGTGGAGAATCTGGGGCACAATGCTGGAGGACCAGGCAGCCGGTGAGTTGCCGTTAGGAACCATTGATCTTCTGGCTGTAAACACAGGAAGATTTAGCCCAGCTACTACCAAGGAGGATTCAGCAGTGCTCATCAGTTCCTGGCTGCTGCTCCTTGGCCGTCCTTTCAGAATTCATGTGAAGAAATGCCCCGACCCACAACACACAAACAGCGAGGCCCAAAGAAACAGGCTGCTGTCCTCCCAAATCCTCTCTCTTCCCCTCCCAACAGGCGTAGTGCTGAGGTGGGACAGTACCTTCCCCATCTGACAGGTAGTTGTACCAGAAGACAGCAGTGCCCTGCTGTGGCTTCACTCGCAGGTTGCCCTTATCACAATTTTTCCGTGTGTCTCGTAGATCAACATCATTCTGAATCAGAGACTGAGAAAAAGACATGAGAATAAACATTACCCTGTAAACAGGACTGGGATGAGGAGCCTTTGCCCCCCTCCACCGTATCCCCCTTTATCAGCCCCTTCCATGAAAACAGCTCTACGTTTGCATTAGGCAGAACAGGAGGCTCCCCTCACATCTGCAGCAGCCAATGTAGGGAGTACAGAAGTCAGTGAGCTGCCTGCCCTCCCCACCCTGCCCCAGGTGCTCTGCTATCCTTCTGGCCATCCTGTTCCCTTCGTGCACAGCAAAGTGCATGCAATGAGAAGAGCTTTCATCCTCCTGCGAGGAAATCTGCCAAGAGGCAAGCAGCAAAGCAGAACCTGTGCTAGGGCACTGGCTCTCTCCCCAGGAGGTGCTCCAGTGTCCCCCTGTTAGTCACAGCCCTGTACTAGTCTCTTCCCTTTGGGCTTTGTCACATTCATTATCACTTGGTTTAAAACATTCTCCTTTCCCCTAATTAGAGAGACTAGCATGTGTAAACCCAAGCCCCAAATCTGCCTTTCCCCAACCACATCCAACAAACTCAGGGGCCAGCAAGAACACAGACGGGGGCAGGTGGGGGAGAGGCTCCTTTACCATCTCTTCATAGGTTCTGTTATCAGCTATAGGAAAGATGGTCTCTCCTCCCCCCGTCACATTGTTCAGGTAGAACAGCACTGTCACGTAGCTGTAAGACAGAGAGCACAGCTGCTTACAGGGTGCAACTGGAATAGTGAAGATACCCACAGGCTGTCGCACAAGCCCTTCCCTAAACTCCGTCCCCACAACCAATGGGCTAGCTTTGCTGGCACGTGCATAGGGGCTCAAGCACGTATTGCCTAGCCCAGAGCCTGAATAGAGTGTTCTCCAAGGAGAAGGCTAACAGGGACCATCTCATCTGCTCTCAAGGGTGTGGCTAAAATGCAGGATTATCCCCACTATGGAGCACTGTTCTAGCCTCCAGTGGGGATGGGCCAACAGCTTCCTGGAGCCAGTCAGTGCCTCTCCTTGTATTGGCCGGCCACAGGGACCAAAGGGGTTAACCCTCTCACTCCCATTTCAGTTGAGCAAGGTAGCAAGCAAACCCACAATCTATGTGCAGTGAAGTGAGCTGCCTTTAGCCCCACGTCTCACACTGAGATCACTTTAGATAGGTCTCCCTTTAAATCTGCTCCCAGACTGAGCCCTGTCACCAAGCTGACTTGGTGTGAAGCTAACAGCTGAGTGCACGACTCACCGACAGGAGGTCTCAAAGGGAGCGCTCTCGTTGGTGATCAGTTTGGTGTGGCTGCAGGCCGTCTCTGGGAACACCGGCCCGCTGTCCACGTGGGCGTGGTAGTGCCCTCCCTGGTCATACCGCACAACCTGCAGGGGCTCGCTGTGCTCCACAATCTCAGGAGGCAGACGGGTCAAGCGCATCACCCTGGGGAAGCCGGAAAGCAGGTTGGGGAGAAGCAGAACAAGCCAACCTTCATCTGTAGAGGTTTTTAAGGCCTGGCTTGACGAAGCCCTGGCTTGGGATCATTTAGTTGGGGGTTGGTCCTGCTTTGAGCAGGGGGTTGGACTAGATACCTCCTGAGGTCCCTTCCAACCCTGATCTTCTATGATTCTATGAATCCCCCTATGGCCACCAGGAACGTGCACCGTGCTCTACAGACAGGGAGACGCTTCCTGCCTCAAAGAACCTAAGAGGAGGACAGAGGAGAAGAGCTGCAGCATGTAGGCCCAGTGATAACTAGTCAAGGCCTTGATAAGACACATTGATGGCTCTCAAGTGTATAAACTATCCCACGGCCTCTCTCCCTGGTCTTATGAGTTGGGGACTTCACGCAGGTGTCAGGGTAGAAGAGTCTCCAGGAGGGATCTAAGTGCAGGGAAGCTGGTTCCTCCCTTTTGAATCACTCCTGTAGGATCCAGCCTGCCTCACAGCCTCAGTCAGCCCCAGCACCTGGTTTCCCCATGGCATATCATTCTCGGCTGAGAGCAGAAAATGTTTTAAACAGTTTAAAACATTCCCCTTTCCCCTAGTTAGAGAGAATAGTGTGAGTAAACCCAAGCCCCCTCAACCCTGAGCAGAAGCCAGGAGCCTGATGTAAAGGGGACATGCCAATGCACGTTCAAAAGCACCCTAGAGGGGGCTTTGCCTGAATGAATCAAACTGCATGAGAACAACACACAGTGTGGCAATCAGCCAGGGGCAGAAGGTGACATTTGTCATTTAAGTCAATTGGTAGGTCACCTCGTTGCAGTAGCAAAAGGCCTCGTGCCAAGAAGAAAGGTCACCAAATACCCAAACCTGCTTACAAGACAACTGCAAAACATGTTTCTGCTAAACACTCAGCGAGGTTTACTCACTGCACAGTCAGCATCAGCACTATACAGTGGCTGAAACGGACCAGTGACCAACACCTCCCTGCTCGGAGGACCTTGGAGTCCAGAGGACCAGCAGGTACCAGGTGTACTTTTATACCTGAGTTTCTTTGGAAAGACTGTGCACAACACCACACCTAGTGCATACAGAATGAGGGGACCCATTGCAGAACTGGACAGCCAGAACAATGGAGCAGAAAAGCCTAGTCAGTGTTAATCAGAAACTTCCTGGCTAAGCTCCTCTCACTCAGCAGGGCTGCCACTTGCTGGGAAAGATTCCTTTCTGTACACATCCCTGGAGACCTTCAGGTGCCATGTCCTCCCCAGAGATCCATAGCAAAGCAGAGGGACCATGATAGGACTGCATGGAAGGGCAGAAAGACTTAGCTATCAATAGCCTTATCACATTTCTCATCCGTCCCTCTGCTTCCTGTTCTGCATTATCCCCAACAGGACTGAGGTGCATGGGAAGCAAGCAATGAGACCAGACCTTTGTGCTCTAGGATTTCTGTCCCCCTCAAGAACTTCCTACATCTCCGATCATCCCCAAAGTGAGCAGGAACCTCTCAGATACACTGTAAGAACCCAGACTAGTTACCCCTTTGGGGTAGGTGCTAGGCCTGGATCATGAAATCTGTACCAGGATTATGTGGGCTCTGGCTTCTGAGAATCTCCAAATCCTACAAAGGATTTTAATAGCAGCCTTTGGAACAGTAAGCTTCTGCTTCAGCAGGGACACCCCAACACTGCCCAAATAAGGGTCATATTGGCATTGCATCAGGAGCCCATGGGCTCCAGCTAACAGCAGCTGCTGCCCCACTCTGGTCAAGGTGGCATATAACACACTGGGACCAGTTCTCTTTCTGGGACACACTGAAGAGGAGGGTGGACAAGAGCCACTTTTAGGCCTCGAACCACTTTAGCCACCCACTTGCTAGGCCAGGACTAGCTGTGCATGGCTCAACTAATTCTCTCAAGCCCACTGAGGCCAAATGATCTGCCAGGAGATGGAAGTGACTTTCAGCTGCATCTGTAGTGAATGAGTGTCCCAGGAGGGCTGGGTTTGAGGTCTGTGCAGGGCCGAATCCAACCTCAATGGATGGACAAATGGGGCCACACCATCACAGCGAGGCTTATCACTGGATGTATGCTCAGAGGATTAAACTGGTTTAGCTAAATTGGAATAAAGCGACATTTGTTAGCAGTCAGTTCTACTTGGGAGAGATCCAGGTGAGATGTACGAGTAGTTAAAGTAAATGCACAGTAATTACTGGCAAATTAGCTAACACTGGGAACGGGTAACAATTTCACCCGGTGAATGTTTCCATTAGTTATCCCATGTAACACTGAGTCTTTGTGATTCTATGAGGCTGCTCCCAGAAGCAAAGAGAGCTGCTGAAGGCTTCATTTCTGTCCACAGAACAATGCGTTAGTAGATGAATTTCAAGCCTTAATGGAAATCGTCCTCTTCGGTGTCAGCATTCAGTGATCCCTGTCTTCCAAATGCTCTCACTCCATGATGACTGAACAGACCACCACCACTTCATGTTGTCCTGGGACCCCAGGCACAGCTGATTCGCGTTATGTGTATATCGCCCCCCACGTGTGTCCATCCCACCTTTCCCCCGACACGATGGCAGTGTCTACACAGCATCCTGACCCTGCCAGTGCTTTTACCTTTGTTGTATGGACCTCATGACCTGATGTGCCCCCTCACCCTGGTACAGCCACGTGTGTTGGCTGTTCCGCACCAGATCGCTCATCTTCACTTTCTGGCTCCCCATGTACTTGTGGAAGTCACGAATGTTTAGCTGTTTAAACTCCTCCAAACTCAACACACCTATGAAAGAGAAGGAAAGCAGGCTGTCTCTTCAGCTTTCTGGTCCAAGCGCTCGTTTCCCTGGTAGTGTCCAGCCTTCAGGGACAGTTAGGCACCGCCATTCCAAGCGCCTGCAACTCTGTCTAAGGGCGGCACTGGCAACTCATTGGTAGCCAGAGAGCCGCATCTGACAGGTGTTAAATAGAGAAGATTGCACTTGCTTTTGTCTCTAATATGGAGATGCACCTGTGAAGACAACAGGTCCCAGCATGCAATATTCTGTCTTTATCTGGGCAGAGGCCATGCTGGGAACTCTAGGAATACAACAGCCAGGAGATGTAGAACTCTGGGGCTACATTTTGGTTACCCGCATTTTCACTGTGAAGAGCTCTTAAAGAACATAAAGTAATCTACTATAAAGAAATAAACACCATCTCCAGATTTGCCCTTTGAAATGCCTTAGCTAAAAGGCTGCACTGCCCCTTTAAATGGACTTGTTACTTGGATGAATAAACGCACTCTGATTTGAAAACTCTGCAGAAGGACTCTGCCCACATTTCAAACAAAATTTTATCTGCCAATTTTAAACAGTGAATGCAAAACAGTTTATAAGCGGATTGTGAAGCTTTTCTGCATTTATGTAATTCAAAGAGAAATGTGAAAGGCAAATGCAACAGAGTATGTTCTGGTTACTGTGAGTGACAATAATCAAGAAATGAGATTTAATGGAAGCCACCTTTTACAACACAGACATTTCCTTCCATGGGTGTCCTGACATGCATGCCTGGACTCTCCACTGTAATGGTGATGCGTGAGGAGCAGAGGGCGGGAGTATCTTTTTGCCTTTCCCAGTTTATGGAAGACCCTGACATTTTCTATTTTAAGAAGAATCAGGTTTGGTGTCTAGCCCCGTGTGTCATACGCTGGCAGTGTGGCAAGCTCATAGGCCAGCACAGTAACCAGACAGCTCTGCACATCTAACTGTGGATTAGAAATGTTTGCCTCCAAAAGGAAAACCAAACACCCAAACCGGCTGCCCCTGAACTTCAGAGAACTCACTGTGCTGACAAGAAATTATGGTTCATAGCCACAGCTGGGCATAGAGCTCCACTGTCCCCTTTCCCAAGAGGGAAGAAGGGGGCTTGTCAGAGGGAAAGTTAGGACAGTTTCCCCAGATGCTGGCACTCTCAGCTGAACTATTAGCTGTCACCATTTCCAGCTGTCTGCACACATCCTTCTGTCCCCACTTCCCTGTCCCCCACTTCTGCCTGCCTCTAAGGACACAGTGCCACATCCAGGTTGTGACCTGGCCTGCCCGTTGTGCTGGTAACAATGGAGGGGAGCAGGACTCCGGAAGTGAGGCCCTGCCAATGGCACAGAGCACGGCCCCGGGAGTAGAACTGAAGCTTCTCATTTATTAAAGTTCAGCATGGTGGAAACACCACAGACAGTTAGATCATCCGCCCTTTACCCAGCCAAGGACATCAGGAGCCAAGAGAGCACTGAGGCAAGCGTGCTGACCGGATATTTAGCCAAATTTCCCATTCACCAAATGCTGCTCCCCTGCTCCAAAGCAGTTCCTCAGGGCTGCTCAGAGAGCCAGGCGACTGGAAGTGAGTGGGCACAGACTGCATGTTTACTTAATTTGATTAGGAAATGGAGAGTCACTCAATTGACGCGCTCTAATTAGAGCAGGAGAGGTTAAACTGCATGCCTGGGACAGCGGGAGCTCTTGGAAGGCCAGAGGAAGGACGGGCGGAACTGGGCTCTTGGAACATATTAAAACGCTGATGGCAAGAGAGAGGGGGAGAAGCACCAACAGTTGACTGAGGAACCTGCCTTCATGTCCACTGACCCCGACACCCTTTCATCAGGAAGTGGAGCTAGCAGGGCAGCGCTCCAGATCTGGGAGCGGCAGGAAGGAGACATGACTCGACCCTGAAAAGGTGGGGGTGTGGCGGCAGCATCTTACAGCTCTGGTGATTAAAGGGGCTGCAGGTCCCCAAGAACTAACTAAAGAGGAACAAAGCAGAGTGCACCCAAAGGATTCTCCATTACGCAGTGGAACAAATTAAGGCCGAGCTTACAGGGCCTCTTGTGTGTTACACAAATATACACACTTGTACACCACCACTCAACTGGGGCTGAATCATGTGCCTGAAATAGTGCAATCCTGGCTCCACTCACACACGTTAGCAGCCATTAGGCTATGTCTACACTTAAAACGCTGCAGCACACTCACTACAGCGATAGGAAGGGTTCTCCTCTCACTGTCGTTAACCCACAGCCCGGCTAGGTCAGCTTAAGCGTGTCCGTGGTGCTCAGGGGGGGTTTCACACTCCTGAATGACATAGCGGGATTGATCTAGCTTTTCAGTGTAGACCAGTCCTTCGATACGCAGCGATCTCAAATGCCACCCTCAAAATAATCAGCTTAGATTATTATAATAGACCTACAGTCAAAAAAGGGTGTTAAGCAGTTAGCACCATAAGGCAAATGCTAAGGGGTTGTTAGAGCAGGGGGATGGGAGTCCAGAGGCATGGGTTCTGTTCCCAGCTCTCCAGGCAGCCTTTTGTGTGGGCCCAGGCAAATCACTTCTCCATTCTAAAGTAGGGTGTGTGTGTGTGAGAATAAAACCTACCTACTTCACAGGGGGGCTCTGAGGGTTGGTGGGGACTGGCAAAGGGAGCTTTGTGCCTGGAATTTGCTTTTTGGTATATATAAAGCAGGCTTTTTCCGCAGATGAGGCTCTGGATCCAGCCTCACATTACAGCACTGGATCTGGTCTCCAGTGTGCTAGAGATAAAAGGGATTCTCAGAGGCTGTATTTCAAAGCTCCTCTCACCATTGCCATCAGGATCTGCCTTGACCGCTGTGTACATCTCCCGGATGCTCTGAGGGGTCATCCACCTGCCATTCCCTAGGCGGGTGTGGGTCAGCACCTGAAATCATGAATAAGATCGTCACATCCTGGGCAATGATTCGTTCTTCTGTAATGCTAATTAAACCCTACGGCAGGGGTCAGCAACCTTTCAGAAGTGGTGTGCCGAGTCTTCATTTATTCACTCTAATTTAAGGTTTCGCGTGCCAGTAATACATTTAAACGTTTTTAGAAGGTCTTTCTATAAGTCTATAATATATAACTAAACTATTGTTGTATGTAAAGTAAATAAGGTTTTAAAAATGGTTAAGAAGCTTTATTTAAAATTAAATTAAAATGCAGAGCCCCCCGGACCGGTGGCCAGGACCCGGGGAGTGTGAGTGCCACTGAAAATCAGCTTGCGGCACGCATGCCATAGGTTGCCTACCCCTGCCCTACGGGCTGGTAGCTCTGAATCCTGAGAGCTTCTCTGAAGGACATCAGCTAGCAGGAGAAAGGGATTCAAATGGAAGCTATTTTGCAACCTTAGCTATAGCAGTGTGACCAGCGCCTGCTCTAACATTTCAGTTTATGCCATCATAAAAGCACAACTGGGAGTAAGCCAGCCAATAGCCAAGCAAAGGCAGCAGGTGTCTTCCTTTCCCTTGGAGGGAGAGTCAACTGAACAGCTACAGAGTTAATGTTTTCACTTGTGCCATGTAAAGACTTTCGAAGGGAACAGTTTAGAAAGAAATGCTTGCTCTCTGAAGAGGATCCAGGAAGGAAACGCCTCAGAGAGCTACAGACAGACTCCAGGCTTTGGAGGAAGAAGGCCTGTCCTGCAGTCACACTATGATCAAGAGCAATACTCAGCAACTACATAGCGCTTTTCAGCTGCATACCCTCCTCTGTGACGTGCCCTCAGGTAAGTGTCATTAGCGCCATTCTACACCTGGGGAAATGTGACGCACATCCAGGGAAAATGAGTTGCTCAGGGTCACACAGTGAGTCAGAAGCACGACTGGGATCCAAGTCGTGACTCCCAATCCTGTGCTGTAACACAATGGCCGCATTCATTCTGAGGCCTTCTCTGCACTTGCTGACCCTAGCGGACTCAGTAGCTTACACACCGATCTATCATTCTAACCAGTGACTCTGCAGTGCCCTGCCCACCATGGGAAGGCATGGCGAGCTCTGCAGGCTTCACCAAGCAAAGCCCTCCCAGTGCCAACTACAGCCCTGAAGATATGAAACAACACCAAACTGCACACTCTCTCTTATCTCTGCATAGGAGCCTTTGCCCAGCTGATCAGAGCAGACATTTCCTAGCAACCCCACAGCAGGATCACTGCTACTGAAGGTTTCTCAGATTGAGAAGAAGTCTCCCTTCCATGCTGCAGTCCTGTAGAGACCTGACCTCCTCCAAGTAAGTAATGAGATGTGCTGGGCTGGGCTCAGCCATGCCTTGGTACAGTTAGCCACACAAGGATGAGCAACTTCACAACAGCCTCTCTTCTTGAGTTCCCATATCAAACCTCTCTAGGTTTCTCTCCACCTCTCTACCTCTTTGAGCTGCAGCTGCCCATCCTGGTTGTGGTCCAGCAGGTTGAAGATGTCCATTTGGCTGATTTCTATCATTTCCATGGCCTCCTCATAGTCTTCAGTAGGCAGGATCTGGCTTTTCTGCAGCCCTTTCAACTGAGCTAGGTGGATAATCAGCTTACACTCTTCTTCGGTCAGGAAATCTGGAATTTCTGCAGAAACAAAGAGAGAAAGAGAGTGTGTGTGAATGAAAGACCAAGGAAACTGTTGCAGTGAAATCCCTAACCAATGGCAGACAACAAAGAAAGGGGGAGAAAATTAGAAGCTTCCCAACAGATTTGGAGGAGGAGAAAATATTCTTTTCTTCAATGCACCCCACTCATCTCCATGGAACTTGGTCCCAATGGGGCAGCACAGAGCTGCTAGGGACTCTACTCAATACCTAGTTGCAGGAAATTACTCTAGAGGAAGAGAACCCAGAGCCTTTGTGTTGGGCATGTTTGCAGTACTGTTACACTTTCTTTGCCCTCATTTGGAGGGGAATTTGGCAGAGAACCAGGAGCTCTTCAGTGGAGCCTGGCTTAGAGAATCCACTGATGTGAAAGGGGAAGGCAGCCTCCAACCTAACTCCCACACCCTCAATTCCAAATTAAGATGATTGATCTCTGAGCACAGATTTATACCACAGGGGAAGAAGAGAGATTCCATCGACAGGGTCACAAAAATAAGGGGTAGGTGTATTATAGACTTTACAGAATCAAGACACTATATCCCATCAAAGTCTCTCTCACACACACACACACACACACACCGTTAGCAACACAAAGCTAGCAGTTTATAGAGCCAATACCAAGATTATATACAATTTTCAAAGGAGAAAAGTTCCATCTGTGATTATGTGGCCAGGAGAATTCCAGTCAAATGGAGTTTGGGGTTAACAATCTTGTCAGTGAGATACTGGAGAGATCCCATAGGACACACCAGCTACACTCAAACCTCATTAGCACTGAAGATATTTTCGGAAGGGGGAAAGCACATCTGGTCCAGTTTTGAAAGCTCAAATACCACACTCCTGCTTTCTGAACTACCTCCCCTAGAATTTTGGCAAGTCTCTGGGCTAAGAACAGACCACAGTTCAACCAAGAAACACATTGAAAAGAAAAAAAATTAAGATAATTACTTCTGTTTAGAATTGAGGCGATCTGCTAAAATCCCCAGTGAGTTGGCGGCTTCTCATTCAGTACAGCTAGGTGCTAAGTCTGCAGAAAACAACACTGCCGCTTGCTTCCCAGAAAGCCCTCCAAAACCACGTGTGCCCACAACCCCCCCCCCCCCGGAACAATTCCTGTCACAGGCAGCACACACAATCCTCTTCATAGAAATACTGCAGAGCTGCAACATCCACTTGCCACTTTCTAGTTAGTGGCATAACACAAGTGAAGAATTAACTGAGCAAACTGACAAGAAATACCCCCAATACTTTAAGTTCCCTAAACTGGACTGAAATAACATGACAATAAAGGTTTTGACATTTAATTACAAGCTAGAGAAGGAACAACTTCTCCTAAATTACAGCCGCTGGATTTCATACCAAAATACAATTTATATTCACTAGAATGAGCTTTCTATGGCACAGACTGCTAGATGAAGAGTTGGTCAATCAAATGCTGGTAATCCTGTGTGTAAACAGCCTCCCCTATGGATGCAAATGAATTGCTCTGTCCAAACTGGGCAGAAAGCTCCCTGAAATGGTTAACTTCTGAACAGGGGGGCCATCCCACCCCATTGCCTGTTTAACAATGGATCAAGCTAAACAAATGGCTCCTAATTGACTTGGGGCAACACTTGATTGCTTTTCCACAAAAACAAAAGGGAGGAAAACACTGGCATTTCTAAAATAATGACTAATCCGGAGAAGAGGATGGGCCAGCGAAATGGTGTTGAACAGAGCGCTCCAAGCCAGGAGGGCCCCAAGCCATTCCCCCCTCCCCATCAACACCTGCTGATCTCAGCCAAGCCCCCTACGAAAATCCAAACAATCAAGGCAAACACAAACTGTGGTATTGTCTTCCAACAAGCGCTCCAAGAGAGTTGCATTTAATGAGACTGGATTAGCAGAGAGGTGGCTTCATGCTATAAAAACCATTTCCCAGTCAGGAGCAAGTCAGTCCACAGTGCACTGCAGAAGGCAGAGCCTCACCTGTTCTCTGAACATTTTACAGCTACTGGTCCGAAGAAAGAATGGATGCAGCAAATTGCAGATTTCCCAAACTGAGCCTGCAGTGGCTGTTGGCTGTCTTCATATGTCTGTTAACCTGGGGCTCCCCAGGAGTTTGTGGGTACTTCTTGAGGAGCTCCTCCAGGTGTATGCTCATTCCAAGAAGTATGGCCTTGTGCTACGACATTGGATATTCAGAGATGCGCATCCCCAACCTGCTGGAACACGAGACTATGGCAGAAGTGATCCAGCAGTCTTCTAGTTGGCTGCCCTTGCTAGCCAGAGAGTGCCACCCAGATGCCAGGATCTTCCTCTGCTCACTCTTTGCACCTATCTGCTTGGACAGGTAAGGCATTTCAGATATGTTGTTTCAACATGGTCTGTCAGATAAAGCTTCCTACTAGGAGAACAGTCTCCCGAGATGAGCTGGGGAACCCAATTACTGAAGTCATTTAGAACTAGACTGGACAGAGCTCCGAAGTATTGTAAGGAACAGGGTGGCCTGGGCAGGGGATGAATGAGATGACTCACTAGGGGTTTTCCCCTCTACCTCGGGGCATTTCTGAGGGGAAATAAAAATCCTGCCATACGATGTGTCTTTGGTTTTGAATTTAGTTTGAAGATCAGCTGCCTTATAACCCACACACTTCTCTAACTGTAATTACTTCAGAAAACCTGCTGGTAGTTTTCTACCTGCAGACCATGCTGGTCTTCACCCAATGCTCCAGCTTCTGTATAGTATGCAAAAAGCCCATCTTTTCTTCGCTTCCACACAGTGAGCTGGCCATCCCTGAAATATCAACAGTAATTCTCTCCTCTCCTTGTCTCCCACCACCAGCAAGCCTTGTATTCCTGCTTCTAAATTCTTTGCTCTCCTGTTCTAGGCGTTGGCCCCTTTGCGTTTCACCCCCTCCACAGGTTTCTCAGACACGGCACATGGGCTCATCTGGAGTCCAGTTTCTCGCACAGTTGCACACAATGAATTGCTACTGACCTACACAGTAACTCCTCTCTCCTACTCCAGGTTTCCAGTAACTTTACCTATAAATATCCTTGGCTCCCACTCCTCTTGTCCTGAACCAAATCATCCTGCTCCTGCATCACTACCAGTAACCTCTCCTTACACAACACCCCCCACGCTCCAGCACCTAGGGGTTCTTACAAAGGAAAAATCCTTGTTCTTGGCAACAAACTGCACAGCAATTTAGGAGCTCCAGGGACCTAGTTAGAACAGAACAGAAATACAAGCAGCAGCTGCCCAACTAGAGCAAGCGCTTTCACCTATGGAAGATGGGAGCTTGTGGCAATACCCTACACCCTTCACAAGGAGAAGGGAATGGCTCTTAGCCTGTAATTTCATCCTAGTATATCCTCTCCCATTTGTGTTAACACCCTTCAAATACTCAAACATTTATTGTTTGGTTTCAAAATGTGCATATTCACAATGTATGTCAAAATTTCTACAGCACCATTAAAATGCAAGCCTGTGGAGGCAATGCCTGTGGAGGTTAATCCCAATTTAAAACACTGGTACAGACAGTTTACTATTGGTTTCTGGAAAATCAGTACCAATTTTTGAGACAAAGTACTTGGATGTTTCCTTCCTAGAGAAAACCTCTGGGACCGTAATTGTTGTATTCTGCAAACTAAAGCTACTGTAGGGAATATGAATGTCATTCCAAAGTACAACACAATGCTGTTAAGTTAGAAAGGCCGGTGGTTTGAGCTTGCTCTGGAACAGTTAACCCTTCACTTGTGCTTGCAGCGAAAAGCTCGAGACTCAGCACAATCCTGTTTCTCTCACTAGGTTCATCTACCCCTGCCGCAGCCTGTGTGAAGCTGTTAGGAACAGCTGTGCTCCAATCATGGCTTGCTATGGCTACCCATGGCCTGAAATCCTGAACTGCAACAAATTCCCTGCAGATCACAACTTATGCATTTCAACAATCACTGATGAAACCACTTCGAGCAGGAGAAGTAAGGCATTTTTCTAACCCACTTAGCCATACATAACATTTCAAGGTGAACTGCAAAGCAAAAACAGGGGCCTGTGCCGTGTTTGGGCTTTTCTTTTTAAAATGACCTCTTTAAATTTGGCTAGGCTTTTGTACAATAGAAATGCTGGTTTTGTGCACCCAGGAGAACTCTATGGTAACTGGAGAACTGAGGAAATGAGAGAAAACAGAGCAGCTGGGAGGGGAAAGAATTTTTAGTCAGACTATTTAGAAGTCTGGGGTTTTATTTCTGTTAAACCTGTTCAATTTCCATCACTATTTAACATTTTGGAGAAACGAGGACTTTGTTATAGATTTAATATGCCTGCCCCTCCAAGCAAGGCATGAGAGTTAATAATACACAGGCTCAGATAGCCACAAGATCCTCCAGCAAAGCCAATGATGTTCAGCTCAATATTCTCAATATTAAGGTTAAAAAAACATGCATAAGAAAAACTATTCAGGCCTTCTTTGTATATCAGAAAACAGCTAAAAATGGCACAAGCTCCTCTCTTGGTCAGTGGGTGTGAAGCAAAATTCAAATAGCTTTGAAGTAAAATTGTAAGGGGAAATCCTACCCGACCCCACCTTCCCCACAGTCTGCTCCATTAGCTGGGCTGCTGGTGTTGCCAGCATTTCCAGAACAAGTGCATAACTGACAATTCTACCACACACGAGAAGAACCAATCTCACCCACTAAGGCTGGCCCCTATTGTAACTACTGTTGTGTGACTACCAGTTAACCAACCCAAGTGTAAATGCTCATTTAGACACTTCACAAACATCTGTTCCCGGACACAAGGGTTTGTGGAGTGTCTACATGAGTACTGATAGTGGTGTCTGTGAACGTGCGTTACAAGAGGACATGAAGCTCTAGTCTAGACAAACTCTGACTGCACCTCTAGCAGCACTCTACCCTGCTCTCCCTTTTGAATGACGCTCTAGTAGTTGAAGCATCTGCTGGTGCTAGGCACCCTGGGCTGAAAACAGACTCTGGAAGACCCTGAGCAGAGCACAGAAGTGATGTGATTTAATTTCAGAAGGGGTAAAGCAGCCTGACTGCCAAATACAGTACACATCCATCCTTCCTAGCCCATGCAACAAACAGCATTTGCATTGCCTTCAAAAGCAGCTGCCCACTGATTGACCCCCGCAGCCTTCCAGCTGGAAGCTAGGGTAAGTCTTCAATGCAAAAAAAAAAAAGTGTTCTTAACTCAGGTTAGCTACCTTGGGCTAAAACAGCTGTGAAGACACAGCTTTTAGCTTGGGTTAGCAGCTTGAGTTAAAGCCTCCAGAGGAGCCTGGGGTGGAACTTGAGCACTAACCCCCTAGCCCCAGTTAGAAGCAGAGCTGCTGTGTCTTCACTGCTGTTTTAAGCCAAGTTAGCTGATGAGTTAAGAACAAACCTTTGCTTGTTTGTGGTGAAGACACCCTGAGATGCCATGAGCCGTGATAAAAGGGAATGGCAAAGCTGAGCATAAGCAAAGCACAGAGAAAAACATTAATGAAGGGAGAAAACACAAAGGAAAATGCAGACAACGATGAACACTGTCCCAGCAAGTTGGGAGATGATTTTTCCTTCTGTAATCTCTCACTATTGCTGCCACTGGTGGTAGTGGCGCTCTGAGTGAGTGTTCCAACCACTGTATTCATCGACACCTGCTCTGGGCAAGTGGTAGTAACACTGGGATGTGTGTAGGCAAAGATCCTATTATTTCCCAGTCTAACACAAAGCCCAAGGAGTGAATGAGTCAGAGGCTGCACTCCATCTCAACCCTCCAGTGAGCAGCTCCAGTTCAGAGGGGCAGCGTACCGATGGTGGAAGCTGGCAGTGCCACTGCCGTTACTGTGCCTGTTAGAGCACTTGAATCTCCCGGGCTCTCAATGGCACATCAAGGAGCTTTTGGAAAAGTTCAAGAAGAATGCTATAACTCTGTCTCTGTTGCAGCAGTGCCCCGAGCCAGCTGTAGGGACTGTGAGCTCGAGGAAGCCAGCACCGCCAAGGAGATACTGGAAAACTTCTGTGCCAATGATTTCAGTGAGTACACATACCTTTTCTTCCCACCTCAGATAGCCAACCAAACAGCAGCATCCCCTGGAAGCCTCTTCTATTTGCTATAAGAAAGTGACTTGCAAAAGGTATGGCTCCAGCTTTTACAGATTTCATTCCTCACCTATGTGCTGAGCGTCAAGTGTCCAAACTGCTCAGGGCTGCTCTGGCAACTTGCCCACAATTCACAGCTTGCACCAAGGGCAACATCCTGCATTATGCATTTTTTATTGGTTTTGGTTCTATTCACCCATATGCTGAGAGAGCCAATCATGTGGTTCACTTTGGAGACCAGAATTCAAATCAGATTCCTATCAAGACAGATACACTTGGTCATCTCCAGCCTACACACCTCAAACCCCAACACATTTATCCCAGCAATTCCTGTTTCTGCTCCAAGGCCAGAGACTGGAGCAGGTAGTGGGGTTGGGCCAATCAGCTTGCTTAACTTTCAATTTCCACAAAGTTCTACAGCATTCAGCCACACAATCTTCATGGCTGAATCCTGGACAACTTTGACAAGGATATTACTGCTTGCAGCCCCTGCTCCGAGGGGAAGGCTAAGACTGGAACAACAAAGGGAGTGCAGAGCAGGATTAAGGTGCACCGGGCAGATGCACAAGGCCACCCGCACAATTGCTTCCTGCCCTGTGCCTCTGCCTATCCAGTGGCATTAATCTCCTTCATGAGCACTCATCCTTCTCCCTACTCAAAGGAAAGGGGAAGTGAAGAGAACAGTTATTGGCACTAGAAAGGCTGTAATCACAGATTTGGAGGATTACAAGTTGAGCACAACCTCTGTGATTTGGCTGGGACATCACTGAGTCAGGAAAACATCTATAACACTTATTGCATTCAAAATGGAAAAGTTCTGTATGTTGCCAACAGAAGTGGGAGGGAGGTAGTTAACCACCAGCAGTAAAGAAATCCCAAAGGGAATGAACATAAATCAGGTGGGTAATAACAATAGGTAACTGTTTCCCATTTGCTTCTTCCAGCTGTGAAAATTAGAATCTCCAGGAAGAACATGACCTCCACCATCTCTGCTTTTGACCTGGACTCCAAGCTGGAGGTTTTGAAGCATGGCCCCCTCCTCCGGGCGGAAATCCACCCAAGACTGCAGCACTGGCTGGACCTAGATGCCACCTGTGTTCACAACATCATGAGAGGTACACACACAGGAGTCTATGTCATCAGTGGAGAGGTGCAGAATGACAAGGTGATTGTAAACAAGGCCTATGCATGGCACAAGAAGAACAGGAACCTGCAGCTGGCTGCGCGGCGATGGAAACATCACCGGTGCCGAGCATAGTCTGGCAGGAGATGTCAGAAATCTCTGCTCCACTGATAGGAAATTGCTCCCCTCCCTGTATCTAGAAAACGATCCGTGACAACCAGAGCTTTGGGGATGTGGGTCAGTACAATGGCTTTTTTTAGTGGGATTCAATGTAGTCGATAGCCAAGGTCTAGGGGGCCATACTACAGAGCATTTCACTAAGGGATTGCTATACAACATGTTAATTAATTAAGAGCTTAGGGAGTCACCGGTTGCTCCAAGAAATGGAAAGACACAAACATGCTGTGTTCTTCTTTATCTCCTACTGCACTGGAAACCTAGTTTCTAATAGATTTGGCAAGCAGGAATAAGTGAATTGAAGTCCTCAGCTTAGAATGGACTGGAGGAGATACCTAATAGCTATTCTTGTCTGTTCCCTTCACACTGAAACCTGGTAGTAATTTCAGTCCTGTGGTTTGTTCCTCAAACACAGACTTTGCATAAGTGCAAGCTTGCTGTAGGTCCAGAGATATTACAAAGACATTTCCACACACAGGTCACCTTGCTTGGTGGGACATGCGGCCGGCAGCTGTATTCACCACTTGCAACTACCCCATGGGGCTGCCTATGTAATGGCTAAAGTTTTAAAGGAGACCTGTGAAGGAAAATGTTGGATTTCTGCCCTTTTTACTTTCTGATAGAAAAAGGTAGCCCCAAAAGGGTTAATTCAATAAGGGAATTTAAAAAAAAATTCAGTTTACCTAGGAAGACCCTGGTGACTGAAGAACTAGTGACGTGAGGACTTCCCAAGAGTCAGGACAGAAAGCTGAACAACTGGGAGGCGAAGGGATTTTTAGTCAGACTGTTTAAAAGTCTTTTTGTTAGCACCCACTTAATTCCAGTGACTAACATGCATTTTGGAGAAAGGATGTCTCTGTTCAAGATTCAACACACACCCCTTCAGTGAAGTACGGTCTGAGACCATTTGAGAAGTCCCCTGTCAAAACCTGGGAAGATCAGACTCAATGCTTCTGATATTTCAAAGGTTAAACAAAGCAGGGGGGGAAATAACTTTAAATATATCCCTCCACACCTTCTTTCTTTAGCCAAAAGAGTCAAAAATGGCAACAGGAGCATTTTTCTAAAATCCTTTGCAGATCCCCTATATCAAAAGCAGCACTTACAGCAGTCCTCTTCAAGGACAGGTATGGTCCTCCTGCTTTCCAGACAGGCACTGCCATAACTGTGGACCACCGGCCTTGAAGCAGAGCACAACAGCCACGTGCAAACAAAGAGAGGGAGTTAGTTTTCCAGAATTCCTGGTGAAAGTAAATGTCATGTATGGAGGTATTCCTAAACTAGAGCAAATACAGTAAATACAGGACTGAAATAGGGAAGCAAAGAAAACAAGCTTTGGGGGTAAATGGGTCTTCCTTGTACAGTGATAATTGACATGTTTACCTATAATGTGAGGCTTCTTTTGTCTCTTGATCATCAGTCATTTACTTTACCATCATCCAGCATGCTGAGGGGAGATGCATGGAACATTTGTTTGGACAGAGGTGCATTTCAGATACCATTGTCTCTAAGTGCTCTTCAAGTGTTTCATTAATTGGCAACCAGATTTTCTCTTTAGCTCTGGCAGTGCCTGAGGCGAGGCTTGCGGCCCCAGGACTTTCCCTGTTCAAATTCAGTTGGGGAAATTGGCCACATCCTGACATTTGTGCAAATTTAACTTCTGGACCACTGAGGCACAGAGGATTTTCTAGATTCATAGAGTCTAAGGCCAGAAAAAAGAAACCACTGTGATCACCTACTCTGACTTCCTGTATGACAAAGGCCACAGAACGTCACCAAAATAATTCCTAGAGCAGATCTCTTCGAAAAACATCCAAGCTTTAATTCAAAATTGCCAGTGATCCACCACACTCTTTGGTAAACTGTTCCAATGTTTAATGACCCTGCCTATTGAAAATGTACACCATATTTTTAGTTAGAATTTGTCTAGCTTCATTTTCCATCCATTAGACTGTGTTAGCTCTCTCTGCTAGATTGAAGAGCCCATTATCACATATTCATTCCCTATAAGGCAGATTGTCTAATCCTTTAATCATTTTCACTGCTCTGCTCTAAACCCTCTCCAATTTATCAGCATCCTTCTTGAATTGCGGATGTCAGAACTGGACACAGCATTCCAGCAGCGGTCACATCCGTGCCAAATTCAGAGGTCAAATAACCTCTCTGCGCCTACTCGAGATACCCCCGTTTATGCATCCAAGGATCGCATTAGCCCTTCTGACCACAGCGTTGCACTGGGAACTCATGTTCAGCTGATTACCCCCCATAACCCCCAAATCTTTTTTCAGTCTCCCATCCTGTAAACATGCCCTGCATTCTATGTTTCTCGACGTACACCTTTCCATTTAGTGGTATTAAAACCCATACTGTTTGCTTGTGCCCTCCTTACCAAGCCACCCAGATTGCTCTGTACTAGTGACCTGTCCTCTTCATTAGTTACCACTTCCCCAATTTGTGTGTCATCTGCAAATTTTATTGGTGATGGTTTTATGTTTTCCTCCAGGATATTGATATAAATGTTAAATACTGTAGAGCCAAGAACTGATCCCTCTGGGCCCCACTAGAAAAACCTCCACTCCACGATTCCCTGCTTACAATTCCATGTTGAGAACTACCCGTTAAGCCAGTTTTTAATGCATTTAATGGGTGCGATATTACTTCTTCATCATTCTAGTCCTTTACTCCAAACATTATGCAGCACCAAGTCAAACACCTAAAAACCACAGCAAGCCTCCCCGCTTTTATCCCCCCTCCCCGGCTTACAAATTCAAGCCCAAACCATCGAGTTCCTTGCCAGGTGATCTCTTAAAAGACAACTGCCTCAAAGCAGATTGCACTCGAAGTTATCACAGAATCTATAAAGCTATAAAGACTGAAAAAGCCCGGTCTGGTGCTGCTTTGATACTAACAGGATTATTTCATTACTAGTGCTTCTCATAAGGAGGAAAACATACAGGACAAGAACCTTTCCTAGCTCCATGAAATAAGCAGCTTGGTTTCAACGGCAGGTGATTCTATGTCATTTGTAAATGTTTAAATATTAAAAAAAAATAAAAATAAAAAATAAAATTCCCAGTAGCGTCCTTTGCCACACTCCCAAACACAAGGCTGATGAGAAGTCTTTAACATGACATCCTTTGCCTGAAATCAATGTTGCACTGCACTTTCCCGAAGGCGTTCAGAATATGGACTAGTCACTCACTTCTATACTCGTCCTCAAACTCTGCAAAACGTTTTGATAAATATAAAAGCCTTTGAATTAATTAACTTGGAAAGTCCTTTACAGCTAGAGCCGCTATGCTTTGTCTACACACAAGAGGTGTTGATCTCTTATTGATGTAAGCAAAAACAGATACACAGTGGGGCTGTTACAACTTCACATCAATTTTTAAACCAATTTTGTTAAACTGAAACAACTTGTGGGTACAGAATGCCTTAGTGGTCTTTTAAAGTCAACCCGGGCTCCTGGGAGGCTCAGTGGGGTGATAAGAGGTGTCTGTGAGCTGAAGTTCCTAAATAAGAACTCCTTATCAGAGGACAAAGCAGAACACGCTGAATAAGGACCTAAAGTGCTGGACATCAAGCACTGTTCCAGGAGTGATGCATTTCCAGATAACAGGATCAGAAAACAAGGCCTATCCCAGAATCCGGAAGAGAGGTGTTAACCTGGATTAATAAAGTTGTGAGTCTATTATGCCATAAGTCTGTTTTTTGTCAACTACAGCAGCATTCTTGAAGGCCAGGATCAGCTCTGTTAGGTGAATGGCATCAATAAGGGTAAATAAGTTAGAACTGAGGGCCCAAGGGAAACTTAATTAGTATAATCAAACTGACCCCTCACACTGTGTTCCCTGTCATTATATTGAGGCTTTTTGTGTGTGTGACTTTTATAAGACACCAGTTCCAAACTTCAGTCTTTACACACCGCCAGAGGGAAAACTATTTTTGAATTTACAAGTTATGAATACTATGTATTTAGAAACCAATGACAGAGCCGTGTGTGTTTCTTAAAGATGCTCGTTGCATTAAAAGGATTTAAATAAGAAGCGTGTCTGGGTTTTTTCTGAGCTTTCACTTTGAATCAGGTAGTGTGAACTACAAGGATCCTTTTCTTCTTATTCATATGACACAACAACGGTGAAAGTGCCATAAAGAATTTAGAATAGCAGCCGTGTTCGTCTGTATCCGCAAAAAGAACAGGAGTACTTGTGGCACCTTAGAGACTAACAAATTTATTTGAGCATAAGCTTTCGTGATGAAAACAGTTTCTCTCCACCAGGGCAAGCAAAAACTTGTACACAACTGTGCCAGTAAGAGTTATTCACATCTTTTCAATATACTAAACCGAGATCTAGCTAAGAGGAATCCTTGTGTACTGTGGAATGGCTGGGAACTAAAAGTGTGAATAGCATGCCATGCCAAGGAGAGTGGAAGGCACTATTTCTACTACTATCTTCGTTATTCATTTCCTCTCCTAGATACTTAAACAGCAATGCTAAGTTGCCTTATTTATTTTCAAATGTTCCAGGATCCCTTATACCTCCCTAATATCTCAATCACTAGCATCTTTTCAACAGGAGCTTAGGTCCATGGGATTTTAAAAAAAGGAAGGGGTTTTCTTGGAGGGTGAGGGGGAACCTGGGGGAAATTAACTAGTTTTCCAAACTCTCCTAAGTGGACTGTCCAAAATTAATAATCTCTATGAACAGTGGATCAAAACATCTTAAACACAAAGGGTGAACATATTTAACCAGGGTATCACAACACGATTTAAGGAATTTAACTGTTGGAGGAGAAATTAACATGAAATCTCCCCTTCCTGATTAAAAATTAAAACAGAAGTCCCTTAAAAGACCCAAACCATTTGACTGTTCCAAGAAAACTCAACCTCTACCTCAATGGAAGCACTAAAAAAATTAACAATAACCAAAGTAGTGACCTACGCATGCACAGTCCTTTCTGCCATATTGTACATATAACGCTCCCAGCTGCACGTTCCATGGCTTGTACATTGATTCTCCAGAGATTAGGAGGTAAGAAGGCAAATTGAGATAGTCACCCTTTTTCTTAAATCAGTTTCCAACATTTTATGGAAATCAGATCCATTCACTTATTCTTCAAATTATACTAAAAAATAAAAGCAAAAGAACTGGTAAGCAGCTCGTAAGTTTGAACTGATTCTCTCTGCCTTAATAAGTAAACCTTAATAAAGATCTGAAAAAAAAGTCTGAATAATCCATTTCCTAAAGGCAGGAGAGAAGAGCTATACATTTTATAATGTCAGTATCAGTCACTTCTGTATGCCCTGTGGGAGTAATCAGAAGAGCTACAATCAAAGCAGGTTGCCAAAGGCAAACTGGCAACTGGATTTCTGCCAATCTTCGGAATTCACACAGGCCTGTTTTTATTGCACTGGGCTGCTAATAATGTTAAAGGGGACACATAAGCCATCACATGTATATACTGTATAAGATAAAGCACATAAAAGGGAACAGTCAAGCTCTGCCTCCTATGGAACATCATCTAAGTAACAGATCTCAATTTTCTCTGACTCATATGAGCAGAGACTCTCAATCTACTAGTCAGGTACTAGTTACCAACCCCTTGATGCTTCAAAGATTTTGTCCTCACCGCAAAGTTAACTCAAGTTACAACTCGAGTGTTGTGCCTAACTTGAGTCCTGCCCACATACACACAAGCCTTTAATTTGCATGCACTGATGCTTTTAACTGGCGTTGGCTGGCCTGAGAGGAGATATAAGCGAAGCTTGAGTTAGTCCAACTCAGCAGCTTGCTAAATGACCACCCTGCTTCTAATGCCGTCCCACAATTCCCCCAGCGTGCCCAGAAAGGACAGAAAAGTTCTCACACAATTTACTGGGAAAGCATTTACACAGCATCTCATCTTACTGAAGTGCAAAGAACTATGGGCTGTGCCCACAGAAGGGCCACACACAGCAAGTGCAGTGGCAGTGTGCACACAGCAACTCAAATGTTATTTCACAGTGTGGCTGCTCTCACTGGAGCTAGGCTAACTCCAGAGCAGTAACTGGAGTGTAGAGAACTCAAATTAACTCTGCAATAAAGACAGACCCAATGAAAGGCACAAAACCTTCTACCATGGACAGTGGTTCTCACCCATATACACTATTCCTTCTGAAGCTACCACTTAACATAAAGAATTCAGACATTTCACACCAAATGAACAGTATCTACGAGGACACAAACCCCAGTTTCATGATTTACTGCAGAAGTTTCTCCTTTTTACAAAGCTGTGTTTTTAATTGTATCAACCAGATGTTGAATTACCATAACTCCAGTGCTCTCTCTTTATTGGCTTGGGGCCCATAATGGCCACAAATATATCCAGACTGCAGTGTGGATTAAAATACCAATGGGATTTCAGCCACCGTGTGAGCAGGTCTTGTGCGGGGCCTTGTGTCTTACCAAAGAGAAGCGGTTTCAAGCTGAGAGTTTTCATGAAATGGACTTTGTTAGGGACCAGCTCCACCTTTTGCTTATGGCCAACCTGGGGGACAAAACAGCAGGAGTTAACATACTACATTCCAGGACAAATTTTCAGTGCTTCCCCCCCCCTGCATCCAACAATCACTATGCAAAAAAAAGCTTGCCTGCAATTTTGGACTGATTATATATACAGACATAGCAGGCAGGCAGGCGTCCCTTTCTATACAGTTCGTGTGCTACTGCATCTGAATGTCTGAATTCAGTTCTGGGCACCTCATCACTGGCTCTGGACAGGTTAGTTCTTGGCTTAAACTCAGCTTAAAGGGGTTAAACATGCAGCTAAGGTGCAACCGAGATCAATGGAGTGACCCCCATTTACAGCAAGGCCCAATTTACCCCAAAGTCGGTAAGAAATAAAGAGCAGAGAATGGCCCCAAGCTGGCCGAGCTCTGACCCCGCTACAGTTTCTTGCTAAGTCCCCTCAGACCAAACTT